>NW_026652289.1:26673760-26784269 GCF_009828535.3 Hylobates moloch | reverse complement strand
CTGGCCATCAGAGAAATGCAAATCAAAACCACAGTGAGATACCATCTTACACCAGTTAGAATGGCCATCATTAAAAAATCAGGAAACAACAGGTGCTGGAGAGGATGTGGAGAAATAGGAACACTTTCACACTGTTGGTGGGACTGTAAACTAGTTCAACCATTGCAGAAGTCAGTGTGGCGATTCCTCAGGCATCTAGAACTAGAAATACCATTTGACCCAGCCATCCCATTACTGGGTATATACCCAAAGGACTATAAATCATGCTGCTATAAAGACACATGCACACTTATGTTTATTGCGGCACTATTCACAATAACAAAGAGTTGGAACCAACCCAAATGTCCAACAACGATAGACTGGATTAAGAAAATGTGGCACATATACACCATGGAATACTATGCAGCCATAAAAAATGATGAGTTCATGTCCTTTGTAGGGACATGGATGAAACTGGAAAACATCGTTCTTTTTTTTTTTTTTTTTTTTGAGACGGAGTCTGGCTCTGTCACCCAGGCTGGAGTGTGGTGGCGCGATCTCGGCTCACTGCAAGCTCTGCCTCCCGGGTTCACGCCATTCTCCTGCCTCAGCCTCTCCGAGTAGCTGGGACTACAGGCGCCCGCCGCCACGCCCGGCTAATTTTTTTGTATTTTTAGTAGAGACGGGGTTTCACCGTGGTCTCGATCTCCTGACCTCGTGATCCGCCCGCCTTGGCCTCCCAAAGTGCTGGGATTACAAGCGTGAGCCACCGCGCCCAGCCGAAAACATCATTCTTAGTAAACTATCACAAGGACAAAAAACCAAACACCACATGTTCTCACTCATAGGTGGGAATTGAACAATGAAAACTCATGGACACAGGAAGGGGAACATCACAATCCGGGGACTGTTGTGGGGTTGGGGGAGGGGGGAGGGACAGCATTAGGAGATATACCTAATGCTAAATGACGAGTTAATGGGTGCAGGAAATCAACATGGCACATGGATACATATGTAACAATCCTGCACAATGTGCACATGTACCGTAAAATCTAAAGTATAATAATGATTAAAAAAAAAAGAAATCCTTTAAACTGAAAAAAAAAAAAAAAAAAAGAGAGAGGAAAGGAAATATGAAAAAATGGGAGATAGAGAGGGCATATGATCTTATTCTGAATATTCAACATTTCAGAAAACAAATAAGAGCCTCAAAATATAGTAAAAAAACTTTAAATTTATACAATGAAGTTTTTCCATGAAGATATTTTCCTCTTTGTGGAAAAAAGTATCCATAGAATGATTCTCTGGGGAAATGAGTTTTCTATCTTTAAAAAGATTAGTCTAGAAATAGAAAAATCACAAGATACGTAAAAATTAGGATAACTTTTTTCAATACTTCTTACATCTCTATTACCCATGATAGTTGATATATGAAAGATGGCACTGAAACACCATTTTATACTGTGAAACAAAACTCCAAAGTGAACTGTCAGAGATAGGACTCATTTTTTTCTTGCTAAGAACAGAAATTTGGAGTTTCGATAGAACTGTATTAAGGTTGCAAGATGTCTCTAAAAGGAAATTAAGCTGGTTTTGGTAACAACAACAACAACAAAAAGAATGTCCTATTTGCAGATTTGTAATTTCATATCTATGATTTTTTCTATCAATAGTATGTATATATGTTGCTATTTTGTTAGATGCATTATTGTTCCCCTACTTAGCCATCGCTCTCTTGGTTATCTTAGCTGTTGTGTTTAGTATATAGAACTTTTTACAACCAAATAAAAGTTATTGGTCTAAATCTGTAACTATTTATTATTGTAATTCCTGGAGGGATTGCTGTCTTCTTAATCTTTCGGTTTTGAAAAAAACAGCATAATATGGTGTTTTTCCTGGTTCCTAAAGCCTAAGTAATGTTTGCTCAAGCTGGCAAACCTGCAGTGCAGAAATAAGGATACCTCAATGAATGAGTATGTGGGATAGACACAGTGTCTTACACAATCCTATAAATAATCCATATTTTTTGAAAACAATGATAATTTTTATAGAGACTTTTGCAACCTGCCACTCAAATGGCAAAATCACTTGAAGCGTGAAAATTCTACATGCCCACACCATATGCAAAATCAATGCAAAAAGTTGTCTGCTCCTGTAGATCTCTGCTTCCTTTCTCTGCCAGTTAGAAACTAAGAAAGGGTTTTGTAGTTTGGCCACAGATGAGGGAAAAAAAAGGCAGGAGAATTCACCACAGCCAATAACATGAAGGGAATCAGCAAATCAGCACTCACTGTGGTTGGCCTAATGAGGTGAGGGTGAAGAGCAAGAGAGTGTGGACATGCCTTTTTGTGTAACAGTTGGCTGAAGCAAACTGATTAAATGGAAAGTAAAAGGAAAATCATAGGGAGAGACAGAATAATCCATTTTTTTCTCAAGATGAAATGGCTTCAGTAAGAAGTTGCTTTAGAAGAAGATCTCGTTACATAAATAACAAAATCAAGATGGACAGTTTAGGTTATATAAACATTAAGAAACAATTGTTGCATCAGAAAATCATACACCTTTATGAAGGATTACCTGTGATTTTATTTTCATATCACTAAAAAGAAATTTTTTTTTGTTCTATGAGAAAAGAGGCTGGAGGTAGAAGTAATAAATAAATCTCATAGTGTGTATGTCATACCTTAACAAAACTAGCCTGAAATTAAATAAACATATGTTCTAAAAATGATCTTCTCCCTTTTAGCCCGTGGGGTTCAATTCAGGTAGCCAATTATTTGAGTGATATTTCTAAAAATACAGAATACACAGTAAAGGTGCAAATTTAAAGCTAAAAGAATTATATATATATGTATACACACACACACATAAAATCATTTAATTGGCTAGGTTTGTATTAGCTTCATGATATTCAAAGAACTAGCTCAAAATAATTTCACAAATCACTGCAATAAATAAAGTGCTTGATGAGTCTAAATTATTGGTACAGGTCCAAAGAAAGCAAAACATGAGGCTATGACAGAGAGCAGAATTAGAAAGGAAATATTTGCTCAGCGATGCAATAGAAATAATACATTAAAATTTTAAGTACAGCAAATCAGTGGGAAAAGAAAAAGAAACTGCATAGATACTAAGATCAATGAATGGACATATTTCAAGTTAGGGCTACAAGAAAAACTGCAGTATAATTATTTAATGTATCAATGACCTTGTTGAAAATATTAAGAGTCGGTAGTTATTCCAATAAGAAGGCACAATAATAGCATGTAAGATTGATAAGATTCATTTAATAAGGCATGTGATTATAGTGATAACTACTACAAGATGGATGTTATTGTTTGGATCCAAATAAATTCCATTAGAATCACTTTAAAGGACTAGGATAAGAAATCTGTTCAAGCTGTTGTCCTAGCTCAATGTTTGAAATCCCAAGGGAGAGAGGTAATAAATGAATTAAATGCAATAACAAAGCACCCTTATCTAAAGCTGAGCTCCTGGAGTAGCATAAAAATCAGAAGCTCTTTATGCTGTGGTGGATTTATCAAAGTACAAGTTTCTCCTTGCCTTTTAATAAGTATCTGGATAAAAGACAAGAGAGGTCATTGGCCAAAGGGAAAAATAGTATGATTTATTTTAAAATTTAGTTAGTAGAATGTTATTTTATAAAATCTGCATTTGGTTATTAGAACCCTGAAATTTTTCCTTACATTTATTAATGAAATCTGCAGGTTACATCCATAACCATGTCCAAGGCCAGTCAGTTGTATTGATTATAATCAGGAAAAGCATGCTAAATAGATCAAAAAAGAACCTCATAACATATGAAGGAACAGGCAACAGGTCCAACTTTGCCCTTTCTTAGAACAATCCTATAATGTTTTACTTTACTATCTTTCTTTTTATTTTACCCATTATAAGTTGATGTGTTATTTTAATCATTCACAAGGTTACCTGTTTTCACATAAATATTTGGAATAAAATCTTTATTTAAGAAGGAGTCTTATAGCAGCTCTAGGGAATTGGACCTGGGAAGTATTTTTTTCTAAAAGAGAAGGTAAAATTGGTTGTGCAACTGATAATACCACCCATTCACATCCTAAGAATATCAATTTCTAATTTTTCTTTTTTATGTTTTTGCCTGCATACTGTAATTCATTATTAAGTAAGGAGATTTTTAAAAAATACATTGTTATAATCTCCTTGTTAATGCAGTTTTTCTCATTAATGAACAGGAAAATTCACTTTATTGATATAATTTACGATTCATTTTTTCTTAACTGTTTCAACTAGTTTGCCATCAAGGGTTTGTCCTGTATTGGTCAGTCTCATTGGTATGTGATTGACTACAGATGGTATGAAATAGACAGATGGTATTAAGCAAAGACCAGAAGCTAGTGATCACTAAGTTATTCAATGTTCCTACTTTCAAAGGGGCAGTTTTTCACTACGCTGTCATCCTTTTTACAATATAAAGTTGCATATATATCCGTATATGTTATATATATACCCATATATCTCTGTATGTGGGTATTCTGACATCCATATCTCATATTTCCATCTATATGTATATGTGTATTTCTATACACCCAATAGCCAGAGAGATACACGTAGGTAGATAAGTAGGCAGAGATATTAAAAAAGATATAAATTTTGCTTTTTTTTTTTTTTGAGATGGGGTTTCACTCTTATTGCCCAGGCTGGAGTGCTATGGCCCAATCTTTGCTCACTGCAACCTCCGCCTCCTGGGTTCAAGTGATTCTTCTGCCTCAGTCTCCCAAGTAGCTGGGATTACAGACATGCATCACCATGCCCAGCTAATTTTGTATTTTTAGTAGAGATGGAGTTTCACTATGTTGGTCAGGCTGGTCTCGAACTCTTGACCTCAGGTGATCCACCCACCTTGGCCTCCCAAAGTGCTCAGATTACAGGTGTGAGCCACCGCACCTGGCCTAAATTTTACCATGTTTATATATGAATAAAGTAAATGAAGTGCAAGGTGGCTATTATGATCAACAAAGAGAATTCTTCAAAGAAGCTAGTAAGAGCTAAATAGCCAAAAGCTGAGAAGATCAGAACAAACAAAAGACGTTATTGGGTTCTAGTACTCTTAAGATCTATGTTTCTCCCTTCCAATTATTTACTTCATAGAAAAGGCCCTCAGATTATCCTAGTCTTACTGAGGCTACACAAATCTGTCTTTATTTTCTGTGTAGAGGGGCAATGGTCATGGAGCTCAGACACAGGTACAAGAGCTCAATCTCAGATTATTAGAATCATGAGGAATTTATCAGCCTCCCCAAAGACATTTACTTCATGTGAGTTAGATGAGATTATACAGCTACGTGGTCTAGCAAGATGTGAGACCATAATATAGAGTGCCCCCACTTCAGTATTCTCCCTCATAATGACACTTTTAACATTATTTCTAGGAGAGCTGGGACCTAAGCCCATTGTTTTGTTTTTTCCAATAGAGGCTGTAGATTATTATGCAGTAATGTATCAATCCAATAGAGATTAGATTTTATATTTGACTTCAGTCATGTATAAATGTCAATCCCAAACTACTCCTTTTCAGAGTAGATGCCTATTCTATCAGCTTTTAAAATTGATATAAAGATTGAGCTAAAAAAAGTCTATCTTTAGAATGTCAGATGTAATGAAACATAAAGAAAGAAAAAACAAGTCAGGCAGCAGTGGCTCACAATTTGGGAGGCCAAGGTGGGAGAATTGCTTGAGGCCACACACGTTTGAGACCAGCCTGGGCAACATGGCAAAACCCCATCTCTACTAAAAATACAAAAATTAGCCAGGTGTGGTGTTGCGGGCCTGTAGTCCCAGCTACTCAGTAGTCTGAGGTGGGAGGATCACTTGAACCCAGGTGGTTGAGGCTGCAGTGAGCCATAATAGTACCACTGCACTTCAGCCTGGACAACAGAGCGAGACTCTGTCTCAAAAAATTTTCTTCTTTGATTTAAAGTATTATTTTCCTCCCAGTCATTTCAAGAAGAGGGAGAAATAAAAGGAGATTTCAATAAAAATGCTGATTATTTCCTGTTAATTTTGAATAAATGGTATAGGTTGTTTGGCTGAAAACTGCCCTTTAAGCTCGCTTCATTAGTCACGACTAGCATGTGCTATAATTTAGAGACAAAGCCCACATAGTACAAACAAGGGGGCAATTACTTTGGCTTAAAGCTTGTAGTGCTTTGAACTTTATTTTTTCTTTAACAAGATCACTTTTGGACTTTGTACAGATTTTATTTTCTCACCTTAAATTATGTCCTTATCTACATTTATTAAATGTAAGATTTAATTTTATTGACAGAAATATAGAAATGCCACATTAATTGCCAAGGGCTGGGTGACACAGAATATGGTAAGTTAAGTATTAATGAGAATTGTATTTTACTGTGTTCCAAGAACCAAAGAAGTGTTTGACATAATATTTGCGAGTCTGAATTATAGGAACATTCTAACAGCATTAAGAAATTGTATATGAAAAAAGAAATTATATGCCATAAAACTATTTTATCTGAATCATATTTCTTAGTATTCTTCTCTATTAAACAGCTGACTTAGGGCTTTAGAATATCCTGAGAAATGATGTCCTTCTAAGTGGGATTTATAAATACTTCTTGACAAGAAAAGATACATTTACTCCATATTTTTAGCATGTGTTATTTTATGACCTCAAATTGCAACCCTAGATTTTTTTTTCCCTTATTGAAATATTTTTAGATTTCTGGTAGAAAAATGTATTTCAAATCATTGTGCAAGAGAAATATTTCTCTAAAGGGAAAATGAACTATAATATTAAAAAGAGACCAGCTTTTGGGGGGTTTTTGCAATCTAACAGGAGAAATAAAAAATACATTAAAACATTTTTGTGCTTGAAACAAACTATTTTATGCTAAAGTGAAACTGACAAATGGAATCTAATTAAACTAAAGAGCTTCTGCACAGCAAAAGAAACTACCATCAGAGTGAACAGGCAACCTACAGAATGGGAGAAAATTTTTGCAACCTACTCATCTGACAAAGGGCTAATATCCAGAATCTACAATGAACTCAAACAAATTTACAAGAAAAACATAACCCCATCAAAAAGTGGGCAAAGGACATGAACAGACACTTCTCAAAAGAAGACATTTATGCAGCCAAAAAACACATGAAGAAATGCTCATCATCACTGGCCATCAGAGAAATGCAAATCAAAACCACAGTGAGATACCATCTCACACCAGTTAGAATGGCCATCATTAAAAAATCAGGAAACAACAGGTGCGCTGGAGAGGATGTGGAGAAATAGGAACACTTTCACACTGTTGGTGGGACTGTAAACTAGTTCAACCATTGCGGAAGTCAGTGTGGCGATTCCTCAGGGATCTAGAACTAGAAATACCATTTGACCCAGCCATCCCATTACTGGGTATATACCCTAAGGACTATAAATCATGCTGCTATAAAGACACATGCACACTTATGTTTATTGCGGCACTACTCACAATAGCAAAGAGTTGGAACCAACCCAAATGTCCAACAACGATAGACTGGATTAAGAAAATGTGGCACATATACACCATGGAATACTATGCAGCCATAAAAAATGATGAGTTCATGTCCTTTGTAGGGACATGGATGAAACTGGAAAACATCATTCTTAGTAAACTATCACAAGGACAAAAAACCAAACACCACATGTTCTCACTCATAGGTGAGAATTGAACAATGAGTGTGAAGGGGAACATCACACTCTGGGGACTGTTGTGGGGTGGGGGGAGGGGGGAGGGACAGCATTAGGAGATATACCTAATGCTAAATGACAAGTTAATGGGTGCAGCCAAACAACATGGCACATGGATACATATGTAACAAACCTGCACATTGTGCACATGTACCCTAAAACCTAAAGTATAATAATAATAAAAAAAAAATCAGCAAATATTTACTGGGCATCTCTGTGTCTAAGAAACTCTTCATGTATCCATATATGTCATATATATCCATGTAGATAGATGGATTTCCATATACCCATGTCATCACAGCTCCATGCTGTGGGTTTACAAGGCCTAAAGAAAAACATTGCTGCATTAAAAATTACTTACAAGAAAATGCTTTCATACCAGTTATAGTAGACCACTTATAAGGATTTCTAGGCACAGTAAAGTAGCATAGTACTTGACTAATGGTTAGATAATAATAATGCCCTTAATTTGCTTGTTATATCAAGAAAGAACTCAGTCTCAGGGCTGGTCAGTGCAGTGAGTGGGGATTTCTGCAATTCTCTCTCTTTTTTTAATTCCAATAAGGCTGTGCTAACTCCAAATGCCACATTCTCCCATTACAATGCATAACACTGGAAGAAAAAAGAGTAGAAAAGGGAAACTCTATTACCCTATATTTTTCTTTAAACAGTGAAAGGTGTTTCTGAAAAGCCCTTAACTGACTTGCAGAGTAATGAGGGCAAAGATTAATATGATAGCCTTGACCAGTGGCTCTTAAAGTGTCATCTATGGCAACTTGTTAGAAATCCAAATTTTCAGGTTCTGAACCAATCTTACTGAGTTAGAAACTGGCAGTGGAGCCTGCAGATGATTAACAAGCTCCTCAGAACATTTCAAAATACTCTAGTGTTTGAGAATTACTGCATTATACCAATTGTGATTCACTTCCACCAGCTGGATATGAATTGGAGTAAGGTCTCTAATCATATACTTCAGAATTCTCACTGAACTCTAGACTTGAAATAACAATTAGGAGTCATCAAAGGCCATCACATTTATAGATAGAAAGTTCATACAAATGTTAGAGTCCATTATTATAAGATATCATTTCTCCTTTAGGGCTTTTGGTTGCAAGTAACAAACATGGAAATTTAACTGAAACTGGCTTGAACAGAAAAGGAGTAGAGAAGTGACTCATGTAATTCAGGTCATGTAGGGTCTTATTAAGAAACTCAAGTGACAGATACAGTCATAGCTGGGCTTAGATCTTTTCTCTTCCAGGCTGGCTTTACTCATGGCACTGGTTTCTAGGAACTCCAGGACGGCATTTATCAAAGTGTAAATCTAGAGAAAATATAAAGTTTGCTTTCACTTACTGAAGAGTCTGATTGAAGATTATATACTATATGTTGTTCATTAATTCCTTCCTGAATTAATCACCCTTCCTGTAGCAATGTTTTAGGCCATTTATCTCAGATCCAATTATATGCCCATTTTCAGACATGGGAATAGATTTAGACTCCAATCCCATGTTTAAAAATGTGGTTATCACCCACAATTAGGAAAGGTTCCTTAATCCCAAGAGTGAAGGGACTTGGGGTGGCAAAAGTAAATAATGGCCATTTAAATCTATAAAATCATCTGTGAGGAATGGAATTCATAAAAGTCAATAACTAATCCTACCTTGGGTCCATAAATGCCCCTGTGTATATACAAGATGTTGAAATCTCTTAACCATGATTACGGAAAGGCAAACGATGTTTTTCCAGAGTAAAGTCAATATACATTGACTAACGTTAATGCAGCCTTTGGAAATTATTTTTAAAGCATGTTTCCTTTTTAGTACTTAAATCTCAAATGAGTTGTTTTCATCTCTCCATCTACACCATCCCTACCCAGTATGATTATCTCCCATCTTGGTTATGCTGTTCGTCCCTTGCTTTAATTTTAATCTTTCTCTATTCTAGCCTCTAGGGTATCAGATTGTTTAAGACAACTTTTTATTTTGGAATTAATTTATACTTACAGAAATAAATAGGGTAATACAGAAAGTTCTGTCATACCCCTCTTCAAGTTTCACCCTTTATTACCACCTCACAGTACCCTGGTATATTCATCGAAACTAAGATTTCAACAATGGTGGATTATTTTATGTGAACTCCAGACATTAATTGGATTTCACCAGTTTTTCCACAAACATCCTCTGTTTCAGAACCTGATACAGAGTACCACATGGCATTTACTTGTCATGTCTCTCCAGTCTCCTCTAATCTGTGAGAGTTTCTCAGTCTTCCCTTATTTCTTTGTCATCAGACTTGGATTTGTCTGATCTTTTCCTCATGGTTAGATTGAGGTTATAGAGTCTTGGAAAGAGCATGTCAGAGGTGAAGCAATCTTCTCACATTTTATGAGGGAACACACAATGTCAACATAAAATTATTGGTGAGATTAACCTTTACAATTTGATTAAGATAGTTTTGACCATGTGTCTCTATTTCTCTACTATAAAATTCCTATTTCCCCTTTCAATACCCTCCAGACTCTCATAGATATACAGGTGGAATATTCCTTATTCCAAATGCTTGAGAGCAGAACTCTTTCATATCTCAGATTTATTTTGGGTTTTGGATATTTGCATTATACTTATTGGTTGAGCATCCCACATCTGAAAATCTGAAATTGGAAATGCTCCAGTGAGCATTCATTTGATGGTTATATTCCCACTCAAAAAGTTTCAGATGTTTGATTTTTGGATTTGGAATGCTCAATCTGTATATATCAGGTTTAAAAAATATGCTAAGATTTCTTTCTGCATAATACTTTCATATGTCCATGGCCCTTAAAGTTGGAAGTTCCTATATGATTGGAATCTACACATATATGCATACAAATACATACATTCATAAACAAATGCATATACATTAATTTTAATGTCAAATGTGGCATATTCAGAATTCAGCAAAACTGAGGAAATGATAGTATTAATAATCAAGCCAAACTTTTCTCTGTGAAAGATTGTCAGGCCGTTGGTAATTAAAATTTGTTTACTACCTAACTGGGCATCATAGTCAATAGGATAGTTCTGAGTCACAAATGCATCATGGCAATTTTCTTTCATAGTCAATTCCAGCCTTTAGGGACTAAAGAAAAATATTTTATTTACAAGAAAAAAAACAAACAACCCCATCAAAAAGTGGGCAAAGGATATGAACAGACACCTCTCAAAAGAAGACATTTATGTGGCCCACAAACATATGAAAAAAAGCTCATCATCACTGGTCACTAGAGAAATGCAAATCAAAACCACAATGAGATACCATCTTATGCCAGTTAGAATGGTGATCATTAAAAAGTCAGGAAACAACAGATGCTGGAGAGGATGTGGAGAAATAGGAATGCTTTTAAACTGTTGGTGGGATGGTAAATTAGTTCAGCCATGGTGGAAGACAGTGTGGCAATTCCTCAAGGATCTAGAACTAGAAATACCATTTGACCCAGCAATCCCATTACTGGGTATATACCCAAAGGATTATAAATCATTCTACTATAAAGACACATGCATGTGTATGTTTATTGCAGCACTGTTCACAACAGCAAAGACTTGGAACCAACTCAAATGCCCATCAATGATAGACTGGATAAAGAAAATATGGCACATGTACACCATGGAATACTATGCAGCCATGAAAAAGGATGAGTTCATGTCCTTTGCAGGGACATGGAGGAAGCTGGAAACCATCATTCTCAGCAAACCAGCACAGGAACAGAAAACCAAACACCACATATTCTCACTCACAAGTGGGAGCTAAATATTTCTTTCAAATATCTGTTCTAATAATACGATGGCCAGTCATCGCGGTTTGCACAGTATTATGCTGGTTTTATCATCTGAATTCTCTCATCCTGGGAAACCTTTTAGTCTTGTTCACTAGCTCACTTTCTCTTAGGTTGTGCTGTAGGTTGATAAAGACTCTCTTACAATATAGTCTCCAGGAGGTTTTAGTAGACTTCTATAATCTACCCAGGCCATGGTTTAGTGAGATTATGTCATGTGAACTGTACATGCACCAATATTTGAAGGCATCTACGAACATATTCTTTATTTAAACCAGCATCAAATTCTACCAAAACCAGCCAGTTTAGTTTGTAAGTAAAGATGAAATGACTGGACATTCTAAATGGATGGACTTTGAGTTCTTTTGTCAGGTACTCATGATGATGCAGACTTACCTATATGCTCTCAGCTTGCCTCCCTGGTGACCTGCATTATTTACGTGTCAGAAAATGACTACCTTAAATCTAAGCAATGGGTAGTTATCAAATCTAAAAAAAACTACGTGACTCAAAGGGAATTTAAATTCGTGACTCTGCTTCATTAATACTAATCTCAAAGCAAGTGAACAAGATAAAAGATATTAACTCTTGTCCCATCTTCATGTGGCTCTTGTTGTATTACTAAGGGTCATTGGAGGCTGCCTAGCTAGTCACTATTCTTAAAATGAGGCTGACATTAATCAAGAAGATAGCATAATGAAAGAGCAAAAGGGAACAACTTGTTCTAATTAACATTGAGTCACTGATAACTCCACTAATAGAACTCAAACAAGTCTGAAATACTGTGGTCTTGGAATCAAACTTGAAACCAGAAGTTTACAATGGGAGAAAACACAGAGTAATGCCTGATACAATGAAATCCAAGCTCAGATTACTAGGATTTGTATCCTGACTCTACCATTTGGCAACTGTGTCCTCTGGAAAGTTATTTAACTTTTCTGGAACTTGGTTTCCCAATTTATAAAGTACTATTCCTAAGAGTCCCTCCCTCATTTCATCACGGGTACACCGGCTTCATCTATTTTCCTGACTCTTCTGAGCTTCTGTTGGCTCACTTGCAAATTACTGGCTTTGACTGCCTCAATTGATTGTTGTCAGGATAAAATAGAATAATGTATGTAAAGACCCCAACCCACAGTATTATTATTATTCAGTAGGTTATAGAGGTGTTATATATAATTTATTTTTCCCTAATAAATAAAAATGTGAACATGTGATTTATTATGTTACACATAATTTTCAGTTGTAAAACAATTTATGTTGCTACGTGATGTATCTTTTGCTGATGCATGCTTGATGTCAGGGGCATGGGGCCTTGCCCATTAAACTTTGTAAACAAATTATTAATGTCAAAAATAAAACCTACAGAAGATGGATCAGAAAATAATATTTTTATCTTGAGATAAACAAAAAATCCAAGTCCTAATCACCTACATATTTTCAGCCACATGTGCAGTTCTATTAGTAAAACTAAATTTAGTAAAAATTTAATTTTATTCCTTTCTCCTATTTTAACCTAAAACGATCTCTCCTAATCTTTGCACAACAATAATGGGTAGGTAAAACATTAAAAACATCCTTTAATCAAAAGTCTATTTCAAAGTTTTACAACCACAAGTCAAATTTGTTTTCTGAGGGAATTAATCCTAGTTTATATAATCAAAAACAATAGACACAGAAGGAAAACATGAAAGCAAATTCTGAGGAAATATTGTTTCATAGATTCAGGAAAATGTTTTTCTTCAGACATGACTGAATAGCAACAATTTTTGTCTTACACTTCTTTCACTTGCTTTACTTCAGCAATTACATTAGCATTAATGTAATTTTATCTGATATATTATTTCAATTATTTTATATATATCTTTACTTCTAATTTTTCTAAATATATTTATTGTATTGCTTCACTTTTTTCATTTTCTTCTCATGATATTAACCAACTTAAATTATAATATAAATAATTTTGATAGAATAGGAACATTATCCAATATGAACACCAATTTTGATGAAATTCCTGTGAATTAAATCTTCCAAAAACTTTATACCTTTAAATCAGAATTTTTACACTTCTAAAAATAGTATCTTAAAATATATTCAAATAAGCATGTAATCTTAAAATTATTAGTTTTCTTTAGACAACAGGGTAGGGCGACTATAGTTAGCAACAATACATTATATATTTTAAAGTTGCTTGAAGAGAAGACTTGAATTTTTCACAAATATACAAATGATAAACACTCAAAGTGATGGATGCCTCAAATATCCTGACTGATCATTACACGTCTATGCATGTAACAAAATATCACATGTACCCCATAAAAATGTAAAATATTATGTACCAATAAAATTAGTTTTCTCCTAATTTTATTTAATTTTATATTCCTTCAATATTTTTTGTAATTGCTCTTTCGGTTAGGGTATACATAGGAGAAATGATATAATTTCACATATTGAGGAAAATATTTTGTGATTTTTTTTTATATTCCGAATGAAGCTTATTTAAATTGTCTGTGCCTCAGTGTGCTTTTCTTCCCCATATTAGTCTAGGAAATCTCAATTCAACTGAAACACCTTCTTTCTAACTTATTTTATCTTATCTAACGTACCTAGCTTACTTTCTCTTTCTAACTTACTTTATCCTAGTGCTCTTGAATCTATTAATATGTAACCATTTCCTTACTGAGAGTCAGTTAAACAAGATTTTTTTATAACCTCTTTGTCTCTTTGTTTCCATTCTTTTATAGTTGAATTATTGGGTCCCAGGTGCAAAGCTTATTCTTTCCAAATAGCTGTGATTAGTGGAATACTATTAGTATCTATATTATTCATATGTGATTTAATCACAGAAATTCCAGTTTTACCTCACTAGAATTGTTAGATGAAATTCCTACATTCCCTATCATTTTACTTGTAACAATTTCCTTTTCAATTCTTAAAAATATTTTCTAATGTATATTTTCCTTTGCTTCTTTTAATTTTGATCAAAGCACACTGAGTTCAGATAAAATGTGAGTTTTCAGCAGGGAAAAGGCATGGGTATCCTTTCCTTGCCATTGCTATTTATTATTTTTCCAAACAGCAGTTTGGTTCTCTACATCCTGGGCTATTTCTCAACTAAAATAGATTGTACTCTGAAGTTCAGCAACTGCTTGTGATTCAGCTCTTTGGTTCTAACATTAGAGTTTTGGTTTTAACATTTGCTACTCCATGATATTTTTGAGACCCAGGGCAAATCTGTAAAGGTGTTTGCTGTAATTTCTTCCTTTCTAGTTTACATAGCACAACATTTTTATTGGCAAACCTATAAAATCTTTAAGAAAATTACAAATACAAGCCTTGATTAGAGATTTGTGTATTTGTCTAATATGTCTGTGTGCCTTATTCATAGCTGTATACATAATAAAAATACTAGAACTATATCTGGATATTATTTCGACATTTTTCCTTGAAGTAATTGTGTGATAATTGACAACTCATCTCACTTTTCTAGACTTTTAAATATATTTTTAAGGTATAGCATTTATACAAAAAAATGCACAAATCATCATGCATATCTTTATGAATTTTCACAAGGTTACTACACCAATGTAACCAGAATCGAACAGGGAAAATATATCAGCATCACAGAAACTTCTCTTGTGTCCACTTCCAGTAACTGAGAATTATGGATAACCAACATGCCAACACCTAAACGACAGATTAACTGATCTTGTTTAGTAATCCTTATTTTTTATTTTATATGACTGGAATCACACAGAATACATTACTAGGTACCCTCTTTTCTTTTCCTCAAAAAGTTACCTTTGTAATATGTATCCATGTTGCACAGTTGTAGTTTATTTTCATTTTTTACAGTATTCCATCGTGTAACCATACCACAATCTATTTACTTATTCTTAGAATGTATTTGCTTTCTGGTGAACTAAGAAATCGTTTCCTACAATAAATGTCAAGTCAGACGATGTATGTGTATATATATATATATATATTGCAAGGCCCGGCTCACTGCAACTCCCCGGGTTCACCTTCTCTGCCACCCTTCCGAAGGACTGGACGGCAGGTTTTTTTTTTGTATTTTTAGTAGAGACGGGGTTTCACCGTGGTCTCGATCTCCTGACCTCGTGATCCGCCCGCCTCCGCCTCCCAAAGTGCTGGGATTACAAGCGTGAGCCACCGTGCCCGGCCTGTATATTTTTAATTCTAGTACTGAATTTACTCACAATTCAGAGGATACCATAGCAAAACAAAATCTTAGTCTTTAAAGGAGGTCCATGATTGTCAATGCTACTCCTACAATGCCTCTTATCTCTTGTATTAGGCCATGTTCTGGTTTAACATAAAAAGTTTAAGCAATATTTTTGCTAGGGTATTTGTTTAGTAGCATAATTGTAGAAGGATTTAATCAGACTATTTCTTTTTCAAGTGTCCCCATTACAGGGAGAAAAATAGGCTACAAGTCTCTTTCTAACCTTGATCTTTTCCTTCTCACTAAAAAAAAGTTTTTATTTATTCATTCATTCATCTGTTCTTTTTTATACCTTCTCTTTATATATGCAGACTAGTATACTTTTATATATGTAGTGATCAGGACGTAATGTTTTTCTAGTTGGATTTCCAGTTACCACAGTACCATTTATTAAAAAGAATTATCTTTTAATAAAGAATTCATTGTCATAAATAAGGTGATTATATATGGGTGAATCTGTTTCTGTGCTCTATATTCTGTTCCCACTATTTTCTTCCATAATTACCTAGCATCATTGGTAAATTGTCTTAATTACTACAGGTTTATCCAATATCTGCCACTGTACTTTTTTCTGTTTTTATCTTTCTTCTGTAAGGTTGCCTTAACTGTCCTTAGCTCCTTGCATTAATTCATAAATTTTATAATCAAATTATCATTTTCCTCATGAATAAGAGATTTAAAAAAATCAGATTGGGTAGAACTGTCACCTTTCTGATATTGATTGTTTTAATTCAGAGTTAAGTCCTTTATTTTTGTTATTTGTGTTTTAATATTTTAATATAGTTCTTATACATATTTTGTTAAAACTATGATCTTTTTGGTGTTTGTTGCTATTATAAAGAGTATCTTTTAAAATTTTACTCTAATGTCTTTGTAATTGGTAAACAAAACGAATACCATTTATTTTTGCATATTTACTTGTACCCAATAAATTGTTAAACTAATAGATGTCCTATGTACACAAATAATTTCATCTGTGAATAATGATAGTTTTTTCCTCTTTATTTCAATCTTTATGTATTTTTTCTTGCCTTATTATACTAGCTAAGACCCTCAGTTCAATGTAGAAAAGACGAGGTGATAGTAAATATTTTTTTCATCCTTGATGTAATCAGAAAATACTCTTAATACTTAATATTTAGTGTAATATTAACTATTGGCCTTTTGTAGATAGATAGCTTTTTATCAGGTTAGAGAAATTTCACACTATTCATTTTTTGCTAAGTAACCTTTTTTGTTTGTTTTGGTTGTTTATAATCATGAATAGTTACAAATTTTTTTTCAGATGACTTTTCAGCATCTGTCAAAATAATTACATAGTTTCTCTTCTTTATTCTTTTGACATGGTGAATAATATTGATGTATGAATCTTAACTTCCCTTGAATTCCTGAAACAAGCCATATTTTGTCATAATTTACTGTAATTGTTTATTGTGTTAGTCTGTTCTCACACTGCTAATAAAGACATACCCAAGACTCGATAATTTATAAAGGAAAGAGGTTTAATTGACTCACAGTTCCACATGGCTGGAGAGGCCTCACAATCACGGCAGAAGGCAAATGAGGAACAAAGCCACGTCTTACACGGTGAGAGGCAAAAGAGCTTGTACAGGAGAACCCACATTTATAAAACCATCAGATCTCGTGAGACTTATTCACTACCACGAGAACAGTCTGGGGAACCTGCCCCCATGATTCAATTATCTCCATCTGGCCCCGTCCTTGACATGTGGAGACTATTACAATTCTGGAGGAGATTAGGGTGGGAACACAGCCAAATCATATCATTTATATATATTATTGTGCCTAACTGAGTAATATTTTGTCTCTAAGACAGATCTGTAACTGTCCTTTTGTCTCACAACTTTTCAGATATTAATCTCAAGATGATAGCTTCATGAAATTTTTTAACTCTGGAAGATCATTCAAAAACATTTGGAAATTCTGTATATCTGTGTTATTTCCTTTTTAAGTACTTTAAAGAAATTCCTGGGGAAGCCATTTGATTCTAGGATTGGACTCAAGTTTTTAAAGTATTGCTAGTAGTATTATAGTGTTAAATGTTATAGGCTAACATATAATGAACTCTTATTTTGTTCCAGGAAAAAATACTGACATAGGTTATCTTATTTTTTCCCCACAGAAACTCTGTGAGGTATTATCATTATTTTGAAAACTTGAGAATTGAAGTTTAAGGACGATAAGCAACTTGCCCAAAGTGACACAGGTTACTACATGTCTTCTGAGATCCCTCCTTGTTCCACAGTTCATAGAAGAACATGTTTCCATTTTCTTGCTCTCTGGTAACAAACAAAATGCAAGCAACTCACCAATGGCCTTGGCTGAATGTTACTTTGTAATGCACTTCATTCTCTAAAACACTTATCCTTCCATTGTTAACATCCTTCCCAATCATTCCTATTATACTCCCTGGAAGCACATTTTCTGATAAATATAAAAATGAAAGTCGATATAAAAACAAAAGACTTCAATTTCTTCCACATTTTCATAGAGTACTTTCGGAACCATTGTGTATTAGTTCAACTTCAAATGTACCCTGAAAATGGCATTTCCCTTAAACCTTTTTATTGTGGCTACTCATTTTCCTGTCCCATCTTCAATGAAGGGACTAAATCAATTTCTGCTTTTTTTTTTTTTTTTTTTTTTTTTGCTGGTCTTCTATTTCTACTTTCAAACACTTTGGTGCAACATTTTGCCCAATCTCTTGGAAGCTCATGCTCAATAATAATACCACCCCCTGTGGGTATTTGTTTTCATAATATATTGATCATTTCTCCAAACAGATTGAGGACTATCACACTTGGATAACAGTCATTTGATTCTTCCATTTCTTCTTTTCTAAATTCGTATTGGATTACTTCAATATACATAAATAGGATCTACCAAATACTCTATTAGCATAACTCTTGAAATCATCAACTTTCACTTCAGTTTCACTGTGTTTCTAAAATGATCCTAGGTTGGGCCTTGCTCCTTTATCTGGGGCTCTTATACTTATTATCTCAAATTTCAACATCTTGTTTTCTAAATATAACCTATTTGCCTTTCTGGCTATCATTTGTCCCTTAATCTAGGGCATATTTCCTTTGACAACAGTGTGATCTTCTGTGTCATTTCAACCATTTTCATTGGAGCATCTGCATCCTTTGATCTCCATAACATGAAAAAATCAGAGCTCTGAGTATTGGTTACTAAAAACTGTCTCCTTTTCCACTACAACAACAGGATGCCACTTTCATAAGGGAAAATACAGAAGAGTCCTTTGAACTGGTACAGTCTACACTTATCTTCTGCAGTCTCCTCACTGGTTCTGAGAAAGAATTTGCTAACTGGTGAACTTTTTTTTTTCTATTTCCCCGGTGGCAATTTTAATTATTCACCGTGTCTTCAGAGTTGTTTTCCATGATCTTTCAACTTTCATTTTTAGCTGATGTTTTTGCCCAACTACTTCACTTGGAGTAAAACAAGATTAGGTTAAAAAGATCTATCAATTTCTTATATTAAAATATGAAGACTCCCATCTGTAGCCACAATTACACTATATTTATTTGTCCATTGTTATCGGTAAAAATGTCTTTCCACTTACGTGCCTGAAATTATTCCCTCCCTTACTTGCCTAGGGGACTTTTTCTATCAATTTTCTCCTTCATTATTTATCCAGAATATAATTATTTAATTCTTACTGTGTAATTAACACATCACTAGATGTTTTGGATATACTGGTGAACAAAATAGAAAAACAATGTTTTATCTTGATAGGTAAATTATAATGGGAAGGAGAGGATAAATACTAAACAATAAACAATAAATAAATACAGATAATAGAA
This sequence comes from Hylobates moloch, assembly GCF_009828535.3. Lineage (NCBI taxonomy): Eukaryota > Metazoa > Chordata > Mammalia > Primates > Hylobatidae > Hylobates > Hylobates moloch. The sequence continues at coordinate 26,764,638 of NW_026652289.1, read as the reverse complement.
TAGAAGCTGGCAGTTTAGGAAATAGAGTAAATCACAGTAAAGAAAATCAGGGGTATCTGAAGAGGGCTGAGAAGTTTACAGTATTTAATAGGGTGTTATAATTGACTACATTGAGAATGTAAAGCTTAAGCAAAAGGATTATTTGATAAAGAATTTATGAAATTATACAGGGATGCATTTCTGGCAGAGGTAACAGCTGGAGAAAAGACACTAAATTGAAAGCATACCTGATGAGTTTAAGTAATAGCAAGGGGACTGGGAGTTGCTGGTGTAGGCCAGTTAAAGAGAGAATAATAGGAGTTGATGACAGAAAACATTAGCTTGACATTATATAAGACCTTGAGGTTCATCCTAAGGACCTAGGGCATTCAAAATTGATAGATTGAGATAAGGAGGAGGAAACAAAAAGATACTAAGGAGTAGCAATCAGTGAGACAGGAAAAAAATGAAGAGAATGTTGTATCTTACAAATCAAGAGAAAAAACTATGCCTATGAAGGCTCAGCTGAGTGAAATCCTGATGATCAGTCAAGTAGAATAGGAAACACAAATGTACCATTGCTTTTGGCAATACGAAAGTTGTTAGGGACAGTATCAAAGACAGTTTCAGTGAAATCATGGGCACAGTCTCAGTTAAATTTAAGGGAGATTGTGAGAAGAGGACTTAACAACAGTGAGAGGAGACAATGTTTTTGCAGAGTTTTGCTGCAAAGGATAGCAAACAAGTCAGGTAATAGTGGGGAGAGTTTAAAATCAGAGACATATGATCAGCATGTTTGTATTTGAATCAGAATAATTAGAGTGTGAAATATTGACTATGTAGGAGCAAGCAGAAAGAAAAAATTCTGGTGTTATATCCCTAAGTTGGCAAGAGAAGATGAGATCTGACTCTAAGAAGTGGGAAGGCAGGGAAGTGAATGCAGACTTAAGGGTGAATAGGTGTTGTGATTGGTTATGTGGAAGCTCTTTTCAGATTGCTTCAGTTTTCTCAGTGAAACAGAAAGCACAATCAGCAACTAGAACAAAGGTAGGGGTGTGATACTAGAGGCTGGAGGAGAGAGAACGTGTCAAATAGTATTAAGAACGTGGAGGCGTGAATATACCAACAATATGTGATGTGACGTCTGCCAGCATTAAAGGTTTGCTTAAAGTCTATTGCTATTAATTTATAGTGACAGCAGTCAGTGTATTTTTTTTTGGTTTTTATTCACCTTTACTTTGCTACATAGATGCAGATATGAAGTAGACACAGAAGTTGCTGTATTGTTGAATTTAACCATCATTATGGTTTTGCCAAGGAGTTCTGTTATCATGCTGCTAATAAGACATACCTGAGACTGGGTAATTTAGAAAGGGAAGAGCTTTAATTGACTCACAGTTCCACATGGCTGGAGAGGCTTCACAATCACGGCGAAAGGCAAATGAGGAGCAAAGTCACGTCTTACCTGATGGCAGGTGAGAGAGCTTGTGTAGGGGAATTCCCGTTTATGAAACCATCAGAGCTCCTAAAATGTATTCACTACCACGAGAACAGTATGGAGGAAATTGCCCCATGATTCAATTAACTCCACCTGGGCCAGCCCTTGACACGTGGGAATTATTACAATTCAAGGTGAGTTTTGGTTGGAGACACAGCCAAACCATATCAAGTACAGTAAAGCAAGACCAGAAAGGAATCAGGGGTACTTCAGGGATTATGATGACTGGCCATGTAATTTGAGAGGGGACATTTTGGGGACAGAAGACCACAAAAAAGGAAGGATCTCTGAACCAGAGACTTTAAGGTAGTGGTCGACATTTTTGGCACCAGGGACAGGTTTCGTGGAAGGCATTTTTTCCGTGAAGTGAGTACAGGTGGGGGATGATTTGGGGATGAAATAGTTCCACCTCAGATCATTAGGCATTAGGTAAATTCTCAGAGGGATGCACAACCTAGATCCCTTGCTTGTGCAGTTCACAATAGAGTTCATTCTCCTATGAGAATCTAATGCTGCCACTGCTCTGACAGGAGGCAGAGCTTAGGTGGGAATGCTCCCTCGCCTGCTGCTCACCTCCTGCTCTGCAGCCCGGTTCCTAACACGCCATGCACAGATACTGACCCATGGCCGGGGTTAGGGACTCCTACTCTAGCTGACTCAAAGGATGGCTAGGATGGAATTACAAGAGGGAGCAATTGCAAAGTTGGTTGTGTCTGTTCTTACTTCTGTCCCATAGTGAAGTGTTTCCTGGCCATTGCCATTTCCTTCATAAGCTTCCACTGAGGCCTAGCCCTGTAAGAAAAAAAGTGGATACACATATCCTTCTGTCCTCTGTGTGGTACACTAGGCTTCAATGTCTTACAGCACTTTTAGTGACTCCTTTCAGTTTTTACTTGCTGCCTTCCCATCTTCTTCTCCTGTGATAAATCCAGGAAAGACATGTCTAAATGATAGCCCTCTACCAAAGGCCAAGCTTTCTGTCTTTGTATACTCAGGGTACATCGTCTTTGACATACTCGGTATTTGACATACTCAGGGTATGTTGTCTTCCAAGAGGCCTCTTATTTCTATCTGACAATTCACCGTCAGTGTTTCGTTGAATCAGTATAAATTAGTCTTACTCATCTCATGTATATTTTTCAAAACCAGGGCCTTTCCTTAGTCACTGTATCTATGTACAAGACCTAGCCAATGGCTAGCATAAGATAATGTATCCTAATTAATCAAAAGATCTGTTATCACCTGAAATTCAGCTCCATATCTAATTACATACTTGATCTATCATGGCTATTTCCCACTCACCACACGTTTGGAAAATACAGCATTGAGCTAATTCATTACTTACCTATCCAGAGAGGCTCACTGCTCTGATGTCCTTCTCCACCGCCCCACTCTCTGCAAGTATTAACAACATTTTCTAAACCACCTATGTTTGGAACTCTGGGTCTTTCTTTCATCTCACTTCTGCATTTTTCAGATCCCTTTACCAAACCTTGTAAGTAATTTATATTTCTTTCATCTCACTTTTGCTGTTTCCAGATCCCTTTACCAAGCCCTATAAACAAATATTTTAAAATGTCTTATTCACTAATTTCTTTATTTTTATTTCTATTGCAGTCACTCTTTTTCTTAGATTCAGAGTCATTTATTCATTCTATAAATTATTTTTAAGCACCTACTAAGAGCCAGAGACCTACTAAGTGCTAGTGCTAGAGAGAGAGTTTTAAACAAACTAAGCAAAGTCTATTCTTTCATGGAGCTTGCATTCTAAATGCCTTAGGAAGAGAGTATAAGATAATGCTTCTGTGCTATTTAAGAATTTAAAACTGAGTTATGGGATAGAAAGTGACCTGGAGTCTACTTTACATTGAGTGATGGAAGGCTCCCTGAGAAAGTGACATGAAAACTGACCTAAATTAATGACATTCACTGACACCTTTGCTGACTGTTCCATGTCTCTTGTATCTCACTCTGTCCCACAGATCTTTCTGCTCTCACACTTATTTAGTGTATTATATAATGTAGCCATTAAAAATATGCAACTTGGTATTTTTATCATAATTGTCTCAGGTATATCAACTATGAACTATAAAGTCTCCGAGAGTGAGACTATCACCATCTACACCAACAAGCAATGGAAGGAGACTCTGAAATGGGAGGTAAAATGTTAGCTTTCCTGTTTTTATACTCAGAATTTTACTTATATTTGTTAATAGAAATTTTAAGATTAGTTTAAAAATAGATTCACTTATTCCTAAAACTCTTCATATTTACCACATGAATATGAAGATTCTGAATTCCTCCAGCAGTGTTTTTTTCCACTAACATCACCTACACATTGCTGCTCTCTTTCTATGACTTTTTGCATGCACATAAACTTATTGTTTCATTTCTGAAATGCACTTAAGTCTTTCCGAGGCTATATTTAATAGCAATTAAATTTAACTTGTGTCATACCAATAATACATGTAACTCAGTTAAAATGATAATATGAACAGCTTTAAATGGGTTCACAGGTCCACAGCAATAGCATGCTTACCACCTGAGTGACTGTGACTGACAGGCACCATACTCAGATTGTAGGATGTACTCTAATTTTACAGATCTTACATTGAAAGGTTAAAAAAAAATTTACCTTAGAAATGCTAAAATAAAATAATCTATCCTCAACTGATGTTCCATGGAAGAGCCCTCTGTAGGAGATTGACATCTCCTACATGCTGAAAAAAGTTTGGGAATGCTGAGTTAAATACAGTTAAATTGGAGTCTCAGGACCTTCCAGAATCTTCAGCATGCAATAGGAACTATGTATTCCAAAAGGATTTATTTTTCAGTGTTTAACTAAGAACCCTTGTTTTCACTGTTCTCAGCCTTTGGAGTTAGTGTTCTATGGGATAAAATTTGGGCACTGATCTGGACAGCAGAAATAATATCCAAAGAAATATAGGTTATTACTTGATCCATCGATAAGAAAATGCAGGATTTTAATGAGCTGTAAAAGCCTGAAGATCAAGATGTGGACTTGAAGGACCATCTATTTGAGACATCCACTGGCTGGGGGCCTCTTCCTCTTAAGCTGGCTATAAATCAATATAGCTCATACCATCTTCCTATTAACATTTCCCCCTGTAGTTAGCTGCATGTCCCAGATTTTCAACATGGTCCAAGTATAAAATACTTTGTTCCATTATCAACTAAGTATCTCATGTGATTTCTTGCAAAGTCAGGTTATTAGAATATAATGTGGGCATGACACACAGAGGCAGGGCCCAACCTCAGCAAACTTTTTCCCCTTGAAATGTTTATTTTCAAAATTATCAAACATACAAAAATTCAAAAGAAAGAACAATAAACATTTGCATAGCTTTCTATTCTCACTTTTATGCTAATTTACTTTGAGTCTAGAGGTAAGGCATTTCAGTGCTCTCATGAATGAAATGATGTAGTTGTGTGGTCTTTAGGGATTCATTTGCCTTTAAAATTTTGTGAGACCATGAAAGTCAGCAGTAATTATAATAATAAAAAATTTAGAAAATATTATCTTTCATTTCTAGCACTACTATTCAAATCTTAGTAACACCACAATGTTTATCTGTGCCTGACATTTTTCATTTTACATAATTTCTAGTAGCACGAATAAACATTTAACAAGAGATTCCTAGGAGGAAAACTAACCTTCTAAGACTAAAGCCCAAGGGAGTCACAATTAAGGATTTGAAATAGTTAGTCTGGTTCTCTAATGTTGTACCTCCTTTTATTCTTACCATTTAGTCTCATTCTGAAAGTTTAACTAACCCTAAGTACATTTATCATTCCAAGAGCATTATTATACTCTGTGTCTAGCAACATCTTAGGTATCAAATAATTCATCTTGCAAAGTAGAAGCACCTTTTATTTTTCTTCTCTTCCTATATCTCAGTATCTTAATTGCAATGACTCATGAGCTGACTCTTTTTTTTTTTTTTTCCCAGTTTGCTCACAGTCGTGCTGATGTGTCACAGAATAGTGACTACGACTTCTGCTATAATTGATGGGAACAAATTCTTCTGGGATGTATTAATACAGCTGCAGGCAGTAAGGCAAGCAGCGAATGGAAAGTAAACGGGTTCAGGAGCTCTAGAGACAGTGATGTTGCTGGAGGCAGAGAGGTAGGCAGCCACTAATAACTACAGCTAAACAGTGGGACAAAATCACGCACTAGGTTTGTTTCACCAATCAGTATATATCATATGCACTTGGCAGTTAGGAGCAACTCTTTCTTTCCCAAACCAATTAGCCCTTCATTGTGGTGCTAACTAGTGCATATGTAGCTGCTAGTTAGAATAATCACTAGCCTTAGGAGATATACGTAATGTAAATGATGAGTTAATGGGTGCAGCACACCAACATGGCACATGTATACATACGTAACAAACCTGCACGTTGTGCACATGTACCCTAGTGCTTAAAGTATAAAAAAAAAATGTAAAAAAAAAAAAAGGATAATCACTAGGCCTTTGATTTTATGTGCCCATGTTAAAGATATAGATTTTCTTTGGTGTTTTGAAGACAAACTATGTCTTTCTTAACCTTGAATACTTTTTCCAAAGACCATGATTCTATTTATCTTGAAATTAAGATTATTCCTGGCTGGGCGTGGTGGCTCATGCCTGTAATCCCAGCACTTTGGGAGGCCGAGGCGGGCAGATCATGAGGTCAGGGGATCGAGACCATCCTGGCTAACACAGTGAAACCCTGTCTCTACTAAAAATACAAAAATTATCCGGGCGTGGTGGCGGGCGCCTGTAGTCCCAACTACTTGGGAGGCTAAGGCAGAATGGCGTGAACCCGGGAGGTGGATCTTGCAGTGAGCCGAGATTGAGCCACTGCACTCCAACCTGGGAGACAGAGCAAGACTCCGTCTCAAAAAAAAAAAGATTATTCTTTACATATTCGTTTGGTGTTCTAAACTTGGAACCATATAATTATAATTTTGGTTCAAACATTTAATTTTGCTGGTTGGGTGTGGTTAATCCCAGCATTTTGGAAGGCCAAGGCAGGAGGATTGCTTGAGACCAGGAGTTTGAGACCAGCCTGGGCAACATAGTAAGACTATATCTCCAAAATCTATCAATCAATCATTCATCATCATCATAATTTTGCTGATCAGGAGTTTGGTCTAAAAAGAATGAGTTAGTCGCCCAAGATCTCAGCACTGTTTATGGGCAGTGTTCAGGTAAAAGCAAATGATAAGGTTTATTATGGTTAGATTTACCAGCAATTCGGTAAAATATACTGAGAGCTTATAGTGTGTTATGCATAGGACAGGGGTGCAAAGGTGAATTTAATTGATGCTTGGAAATATACAAACACAAATTATTTCCAGGTATATATTCTTTACCAGTGACATATACAAAGTGCTGCATGGGAGAAAAAAAATCTTAATTTGGATTGGAGAGTTGGAAGGCAATGAAACACATACAGTCAGTGGCAGATATTAGTGGAAAAGCAGAAGGCCTGTTGCAGAGTTCCTGCAGACTGTAGTGGCATTTTGTGAATGTATTTATAATCTGAGTTTCACAAATATGTAAAACTACAATTTTCCTACCTGTAATTTGTATTTGCATCATAGCACAATGAAGAGAAGCCAGAATGTATTTAGATTTTATGTGGAATCTTTAGATATTAAGGTCACCTTATTTTCATTTCTCCAAACAGAAATAAATGTTCTATGCTCTTTTCATGGCCTATTTTGCTTACTAAATAACAAAAAAGAAAGGCATATTGTTTTTCATACCCTTGGCTTGACGTTATATGGGTGACTTCCCTGGCTGTCTACATATACTAAACATGGTATCGATTACTGTTATTACAAACATAACTGTATATAAAGGTCCTAGTGTTGTCAAGTCTTTATTCATAATTCCTTAAACAGGCATATTTCTTCGTAAATAAAGAATTGGGCATGAAGTTAACTTACATGTCCACTTGGGAAGAATTTAATGACTCTACCACCATATGGTGTCTGGCGTCTTCCTAGAGAGCCACAAGTCACAGCATAAAAAATCACTGCACTACAGTGTCAGACATGGATTTCAGCCTCATGCTGAAATAAGGAGTGTTCAATATTTGTGTCAGCTTTCAGCAGGCATTTTGATGAATATGAATGTAATAGAAATGTCTGAATCTGTGTATGAATCAAATATAAGCCAAATATTAACTGCCTCCTAAGAGGAAATGCTTTGATTTTTTTTTTTTTCACTTGTTTTTCTTTCTGCCTGGTCATTTCTTGAGGCATCAGACTTCATACTGGTTTAGTGTTGGAGTCTCATTCTTCTGGGGAGGAAGGACAAATTAAGGGGACATATAAAAATTTTTCTTAAAAGTATCTTAAATCTGTTACTTTTTGTAAGGACAACTATCAAGTTTACTATCTTCCAAAGAGGTCTTAAAATTCATAAAGGAGAGTTTAATTGCAGGACTTATGTTATAATTATGCATAGCCAGAAAGTCATGAAGCAATACTAAACATTCCTCACATGCTGTCAAGTCCACTGTCTTCAAAATAATTGTAATGTAGACGATTATGTCTGACCAAAAGGTAAAGCGTCCTCACATCTCATGTAAATTAAACGTTTCAGAGGTTAGAGAATGACAAACCTGCTGTTCACCCCCTATTTAGAGAAATAAGGTAAGTTTAAGTTGGGCATAATAATGTAGACAAAGAAGTAATAAAAATAAAACAACAATGTTATCCAGTTATTTTGTTGTGGACATTGTGGCTCCAGAACTTTTATTAACTGCTCTCTGGTATACAATGGCTTCATTAAGTGCTATTATCAGGTGTTAAAAGAGTGTCTTTACAACCTTATGTTATTCAGAAACTTGGGAGAACTTCTTTAGACTGTAAGTCCTCAGGGAGAAATGACTTTTTCAAAAGAAAAATACATGAAAAGTACCTAGGTTTGTATTTCTCTGGCCATAATTGACCAGCTACAGTTTTAGAGATCAATCTGTGGCTTGTGTGTTTATATCTGTCCCTTTAGACATTGTAAATTTTTATACAAAAGAGTAGCTGCAAATGTTCTCTTTCCCAACTGACAAAAGAAGAAGAAGAAGAAATAAATAAATAATAGTTAACATGAAAGAGTTCATAGGTGGTATGGAATTTGAATAGGAAACCTAAGCCTGGATTAAAAGGCTTGATAAATATACACTTGGATTTCTCATATGTAAAATAAAGGATTACATTAAATAACCTTCTAATTTTAACTTTTGTTACTGTATGATTCATAATACTGATTATTAAGAATCATTTCTCTTTGTTTTTTTTTTTTGGATAAATAAATGCCTTGCATGTAAGTATAAAAAATATTCTGAATCAGTCGCCAATTGTTCTTCAGTAACTATGGTTTCCCATATACTTGTTAAAATGTTCTATCCTCTTACTATTGCCAATTTCACTTATTAAATAATATAAAAAAGAAAAAAACAGTTTTTTATAACTTTGTCAATAAATTATTGACTTCCATGGTTGTCTACATATGTGGCTGACCACATATAGTAAATACATATTTTATGTATTCTAATTATATGCCCCAAGCACTCATGTGCCTTATGTTCAGTTGGGAAGGCAAGTCGTGTAGAGTCATACTACCAAACTCTACTTCTGTATTAAATGGACCCTATACATTCTAATTATGATACTTTTACTATCGATGGAGAGAGAGAGAGAGAGAAAGTAAGAGAGAGAGAGAGATTCTACGTTGAATAGAAGACATCATCAGGCAAGATGATATTAAATCTCTTTGAGGATTATTTTTCTATTGGTAGTAGGTTGAGTGGTAGTCCTCCAAGAGATACTTTTACATGGAACATGCAAATGTGACTTTTTTTTTTAGAATAAGGATCTTTGCTGATGTGATTAAGTAAATATTTTGAAAGAGAAAATCTGATTAATTAGAGTGGGCCCTCAATCCAATGTAAAATATCCTTAGAAAAGAAGAGAAGGCGAGAAGATATATGAGAAAGGACGTTTGACAATGGAAGCAAATACTTGGGTAATGCAGCCCCAGGAACATCTGGAGCCATCAGAATCTGCAAGAGGCAAGGAAGGATTCTTTCCTAGAGCCCTCAGGGGGAGTAAGGGCCCTCTTGACATCTGGGTTTAGGAGTTCTGGTCACCAAATCTATGAGAAGAGAAATTTAGGTTGTTTTAAGCTATCAGTTTGTTACGGCAGCCCCAGTAAACTAATACACTATCATTGTCATAAACTTTCTAAAACCAGGACTAATACATACATGGAAGGGTGAATCCATTTAGGAACTATATAGCACACTCAAACTGAGAAATTCAAGAGAAGGTAACAAAGTGACTCTTTACAAAGGTGAGGTCAGGATACAGGACAGCGAAAGTGGTAGTGTGGTAAGGGTGCTTGCTAGGGCTGTCATAACCAAACATCACAGACTATGTAGCTTAAACAACAGGAACTTATTTTCTCACAGTTCTGGAAGCTGGAAGTCCAAGACCAAAGTGCTGGTAGGGTTTGTGTCTCCTAAGGCCTCCTCCTGGGTTGCAGATGGCTACCTGCTCACTGTGACCTCACATAGCCTTTTCTCACTGCACTGCATACGTGGTCTCTCATACATGTCCTAATCTTCTCTTCTTGTTAAGTGGGTGCAAAAGTAATTGCGTTTTTTTGCCATTGTATAAAGACACCAGTCAGACTGGATTAGGGCCTGTAATAAGAGCATCCTTTTCACATAATTACCTCTTTGAGGGCTCTATCTCCAAATACAGCCACATTCTAATGTACTGGGGGAATAGAGCTTTGACATATGAATTTAGAGGAGTTACAATTTAGTTCATAACATTGCTCTTAGCAAGGCTAGGCCCCAAAGGGTGAGGACAGGATGAAATTATTTGAACCCCAAGACACAGAAGGCTTTGTGGAGAGGGTTGCCTTCTAGGAGCTGCCAGCTTTGATGGAGAGATGACAGCAAAGCCACAGAGGAAGGCAAGCTAGAGAATCAATTCTTCTCTTCCTTAATTCACCTCAGGGCAAGAAACACCACCTCGATAAGACATACACAGCAGCCTTCCAGTGCCCAGAGCAAGGTCGAGAAGGATGGAGAGAGAGTCTGAGGTGGACAATGGAAGACACTTAGCAAAACTGAACATTGAAAATCATTTCACGGAGACCACTTTAGCCAACTCTGCAGCCTGAATGTGTTAGCAAAATGGGTCCAGAATAATGAAATACATTCTAATAACTCTTACTATAACTGAGGAGTTAATGAAAATGGTCTAGAAGAATAAAGTGCGTGTTGACAACTCATTATAACTGAGGAGTTAATAAAAACAATATAAATTTGTATAATATGATCTCAAAATTATAGGCATGCCCTGGAAGTTCTAAAAATCTTAATTCTTATGAAATTATTTTTTGTATTTTCAATTAAAGTGTATGTATTTATGTCTTCATAAACACTACGTAGTTTAGAACATCACAGATGTTGACAGGTATTCTAAGACTTAAGCGCTGAATGCTTAGCAGGGCTGTACTCCTGATATTCAAAATGCACTTACTCACATTTTAACTTTTCTATACTCTAGGTATCTTCTTTGTTAAGTGGAAAGATTATTAATATCCAAGAATATTACAAACTTATGGGATATGATTTTAATAAAACAATTGCTAGAGAAATGATTTTTGTGAGTGTAGCATAGTTCTTACTGTATCTTCACTACCCAGCACTAATTGATATTTGATAAACATTTACTTAACTGAATTAAACTGCAAATAGACTTGGCTCGTTTTCCTACATATATAAATAAGCCCCTACTACATAATTATTATTTGAACATCTTTATGTATTAGAAACTAAGTAATAGGTGGTAAATATTGGGATTTATTACCAGGCTGTTCTTATTGCTCAGACTCCTTAATCATTTTATATTAAGCTGTTTAATAAATAAAATAAATAAAAATGATTATTTTAAACAAATTGTCTCATATATTGATATGTATATTATTTTTCTAATCATATTTGGCAGGGAAATGAAATTGCTTTGGGTGAAAAGCTCTCAGAAATATTCTTGAGACTGAACTCCTACATGAAAATACTGATTGTTAAATCCGTAAAAATAATTAAATTAATGCTTCTATATGTGTTGATATATTTTCCCAAGAATAGATGATGTGGAAAAAAGAATTGTATCTCATTATAATTTGTGATCAATTTCACTAGAAAATATTTCAGAGCAAGAGTCAAAATTGTGAAACTAATTAAAACGTATACAGCATCTGAGAAAAAGTTGCCACTAGAGGGCACTACTGCTCTTTACAAACCAACTTTTAGCACTAACAAATACTGAAGATTTAATAGCTAGGGGATCGACGTGGCAAATTTGGACTGCATATGAAATGCTCCAAAAATAATAAATTTATTAAAGTTAATATTATTTATCAGACAGTTTACAAACTCTGAGCACTGAAACTGCCATTCCCATCAACCCAATTTGACTAGTCTTTGAGATGTACATGCGGGACAAAAAATACACATAAAGGAAAATATATTTATGGCATTTCACAGTTACTTTACTCAGATAAATTATCTCATATATTCATTGTAAAGAAGGATTCTGAACCTCTTAATATAAAATAATAATGTGAATAATAAGCTGGGTACATAGATTAACATCTCTTTGAAGTGCTGTGGTGTATTTACACATATGCAATTTATATTCATAACACAGTATAAATTCATGTGTACATATCCACAGTGAGAAGGGAGACAGGTAGTATAATCACCAGTTTAAAAGGGAAGAAACTGAGGTGCCGAATGTCAGAGCTTATCTAAATCACAGAGCAGCTAGGGTGTAATATGCATTTGTGTATGTGCATACCTAGGGGCAAAAATGAAGACAAAATATTATTTCTCTACAATGGAATTATTCACCATTAAATAATTGTATAATATACACATATAACATACACATTTTGGAGAGAGAAAATAAAAGTTAATTATTATGTTTTGTTAATAGTAATTATTATGTTTGTTAATAGTAACTAATTATTATGTTTTGTCAATAGTTATCATTAAAAAAACCCTTGCTGTACCTACTATGAACTGAAAATCAAATAACTAACAGAAATATATGCCATATTCTTTGATGTAAAACAAGAAAAATAGAATTAAGTGAATATGATGCATATGCCAAAATAACACACATAGCATAGTTTTATGTGAAAAATATGCTGTTATACAGAATTTAGGAGATCACTGTGTGTTGCAGTAAACTAAAAGTGGTCTATGCAGAAGATGGAATTGTAACGCGATCTTTACATTTTAGCAAAATTCAGATAGGTGGTGAGGGTATTATAGCATGAGAAAAGGCTCGGAGGTCCTGATGTTCCAGACACATATGGTGGCAGCTCATATTTAAATCTGGCTGGAGAAGGGGTAAGGAGAAATAATTGGAGGAATCTAGAAAGATATATCAGAAACAGATTGTGTGTGATTTTGAACTCCAGTCTTAGTTGCCTTGATGTGATGAAAAGTATTTATATCAGCTGTGTGACATGATCAACGAGCAGTGTTTAGGGTGATTAACCTATCTGCAAGACAAGCAGAAACTTTAGTGAGAGAAGACCTGTGAAGAAGCTGTTCCATAGAACAAACTTGAGAGGTATGAGCCTTCATTAGGATAATGGTGATAGATGTGGAAAGTGAAGGACTAAAATAGATGTCATTTAGAAATACGAAACAGGATGGATTTTAATCACAGAAAAGGGGGGAAGATAAGAAATGGTCATGAGAATTTAAGCCTAGAGAACATGAAGAGAAAGTAGATTTGCACCAAAAAGACACAAAAAATTCAGTTCAGTTTTAGATATTTTAAGATGTCTTTCATTTGTTTAAATATAATGATTCTCCTTAGAGATGCAAAGCAGAAAAAAGTTAGATTGTCAGTATAGATTTAAAAACTTATATTTAAAAATGTTAATTTAACCAGAAGGAGGAGATTAATTTCTGAGTGAAGAGAAAATGTGAAATAAGGGATTAAGGGCCAAAAATGTGAATTAATCCACATTTTATGTTAGAGAAAGAATAGTCACCACTGAAATATTTAAAATAATTATCTTAGATGTGTATGGGAGAAGAAATATGAATTCACCAGAGCCAAAGAATAAGGGATTCCCTGAAGTAAAATTCCAAAAACAGAACAAGGGGGTAGGAAAAATATCACAGAATTAATTAAGAACAGGTCAAGGCCATATTGGAAATTGTCATTTTATCAAAGTTTTGAGGAAACAAGTCAAGTGTTGGTGGGTTTGGAATGGAGAAACAGGCAAACAACTGTTTGAGAATCAAGGCGGTAAAATGAAATCAAACAGGAAATTAGGATTAAAGTGTTCATTATTAGGGTTAAATCTTGTGTTATAATATTTAGAAAATATACGATGATAGTATTTAGGATACAGTATTGAATGCTTTTAACCAAACAAGAAAAAGAAAGAAGAGAAATGAAATATCCAGAATAAAGAGAATAATTGAAAGACAAAGTGTCAGAGGAGATAGAGGGATGGAGGACGTAGGGCTGAAGGGACAGCCATGGAAAGCTGTGATAATATAATTTGATAGCCCTGAAGAGAAGTGTTTTACTAAGGCTTAGACGGGGATGTTCTCAGCTATCTGAAATCTATTGTGAAATTACATGTGGAACAAGCCAATAAAAAAAAAAAACCAAGATAGTTTTCATCACATAAACAGAACCAGTGTCAAAATCCACATGATTATCTCAATAGATGCAGAAAAGGCCTTTGATAAAATTCAACACTCCATCATGCAAAAAACTCTCATTAAACTAGGTATTGATGGAACATATCTCAAAATAATAAGAGCTATTTATGACAAACCCACAGCCAATATCATACTGAATGGGCAAAAGCTGGAAGCATTCCCTTTGAAAACCGGCACGAGACAAGGATGCCCTCTCTCACCACTCCTATTCAACATAGTATTGGAAGTTCTGGCCAGGGAAATCAGGCAAGAGAAAGGAATAAAGAGTATTCAATTAGGAAGAGATGAAGTCAAATTGTCCCTGTTTGCAGATGACATGATTGTATATTTAGAAAACCCCATCGTCTTAGCCCCAAATCTCCTTAAGCTGATAAGCAACTCCAGCAATGTCTCAGGATACAAAATCAATGTGCAAAAACCACAAGCATTCCTATACACCAATAATATAGACAGAGAGCCAAATCATGAGGGAACTCCCATTCACAATTGCTACAAAGAGAATAAAATACCCAACAATCCAACTTACAAGGGATGTGAAGGACCTCTTCATGGAGAACTACAAACCACTGCTCAAGGAAATAAAAGAGGACACAAACAAATGGAAAAACATTCCATGCTCATGGATAGGAAGAATCAATATTGTGAAAATGGTCATACTGCCCAAAGTGATTTATAGATTTAATGCTATCCCTATCAAGCTATCATTGACTTTCTTCACAGAATTAGAAAAAACTACTTTAAATGTCATGTGGAACCAAAGAAGAGCCAGTATAGCCAAGACAATCCTAAGCAAAAGGAACAAAGCTAGAGACATCAGCTACTGGACTTCAAACTATGCTACAAGGCTGCAGTAACCAAAACAGCATGGTACTGGTACTAAAACAGATATATAGACCAATGGAACAGAACAGAGGCTTCAGAATTAATGCCCCACCTCTACAACCATCTGATCTTTGACAAACCTGACAAAAACAGGCAATGAGGAAAGGATTTCCTATTTAATAGTGTTGGGAAAACTGGCTAGCCATATGCTGAAACTGGCTAGCCAAAGTGAAACTGGACCCCTTCCTTACACCTTATACAAAAATTAACTCATGATGAATTAAAGAGTTAAACGTAAGACCTAAAACCTTAAAAACTCTAGAAGAAAACCTAGGCAATACCATTCAGGACATAGGCATGGGCAAACACTTCATGACTAAAACACCAAAACCAATGGAAACAAAAGCCAAAATGGACAAATGGGATCTGATTAAACTAAAGAGCTTCTGCACAGCAAAAGAAACTGTCATCAGAGTGAACAGGCAATCTACAGAATGGGAGAAAATTTTTGTAATCTATCCATCTGACTAAGGGCTAATATCCAGAATCTACAAGGAACTTAAACATATTTACAAGAAAAAAACAACCCCATCAAAAAGTGGGCAAAGGATATGAACAGACACTTCTCAAAAGAAATTTATGTGGCCAACAAACGAAAAAAAGCACATGATCACTGGTCGTTAGAGAAATGCAAATTAAAACCACAATGAGATACCATCTCATGCCAATTAGAATGGCAGTCTTTAAAAAGTCAGAAAACAACAGATGCTGGAGAGGATGTGGAGAAATAGGAATGCTTTTACACCATTAGTGGGAGTGTAAATTAGTTCAACCATTGTGGAAGACAGTGTGGTGATTCCTCAAGGATCTAGAACCAGAAATACCATTTGACCCAGCAACCCCTGCATATATACCCAAAAGATTATGAATCATTCTACTATAAAGACACATGCACACAGAAGTTCACTGCAGCACTATTCACAATAGCAAAGATTTAGAACCAACCCAAATGTCCATCACTGATAGACTGGATAAAGAAAATGTAGCACATATACACCATGGAATACTATGCAGCCATGAAAAAGATGAATTTATGTCCTTTGCAGGGACATGGATGAAGCTGGAAACCATCATTCTCAGCAAACTATCACAGGAACAGAAAACCAAACACTGCATGTTCTCACTCATAAGCGGGAGTTGAACAGCGAGATCACATGGACACAGGGAGGGGAACGTCACACACTGGGGCCTGTCAGAGGGTGGGTGGCTAGGTGAGGGATAGCATTAGGATAAATATCTAATGTAGATGATGGGTTGATGGGTGCAGCAAACCACTATGGCACGTGTATACCTATGTAACAAACCTGCAAGTTCTGCACATGTATCCCAGAACTTAAAGTATAATAAAATATACATATTATATATATATATATATATATGATTTAGATGGAAACATGGATTAGTAAAAAGGATTATATCTTTTATAGTTTAGTCATATTACAAACAAAAACTATTTCCAGAATTTTGACTAATTAAAGGTACTGTGAATAAAATTTCATTTTACTGCAAGAAAAAAAAAAGAACAGCTACTAACCATGGTGCCAAGGATTTCAATCCAAGGTTTTCAATGATGATATTAAAAGCATAGGAAACAGTGAAGCAGAGAAGCAGCTTGGTTGTGGACTTATTTTGTTTAAGGTTATAATACATGTATTAGCCATTTTATATTGGATGCTTACAAGATTTAAGATATATTTACTACTACTTCACTAAATTTTCAGGAAGAAAAATCGATGCCTCATCTTATAAGGTATTGACTGTTATCTAGGTCTAAATATAATTAAATTCTATTTTATAATTTTTAAGGTTCAAGTAGTAGAATATTATCATGGATTTCTTCTGGTAGTTAAAACAATGCAACTTTTTTAAGACAGAGCCATTTTATACATACTTACGGTTTTAAAAGTCTTAATTTTGATCCACCACAGACATGTATTTCTACCAGTATGAGTTCAATAACACAGGAAGTACCACCAATGTTTCTTTTTTTAAAAAACAATGATTGACATGTAATAATTATACATATTTATGGGGCACAGCATGATGTTTTGGTACATTTATACTTTGTGTCCTCACAAAACAGGACATATCTATCATCTTAAACATTTATCATTTCTTTGTGATGAGAACATTCAAAACATCTATTCTCATTATTTTGAAATAGTCAATACATTGTTGTTAACACTAATCATCTTACTATACAATGGAGCACCAGAACTTACTCCTCCTATGTAACTATAATTTGGTATCCATTGACCAATCTCTCTCTAGCCCTCTGGTAACTACTGTTCTAGTCTTTACTTACATGAGAACTACATTTCAGATGCCTCATATGAGTGAGATCATATGACATTTGTCTTTCTGTGCCTGTGTTATTTCACTTCATATAATGTCCTTCCAGTTAATCCATGTTTACCACAAATGACAGAATTTCATTTTTTTTCTATGGCTGAATAGTATTCTATTGTGTATACATACCACATTTTCCTTACTCATTTTTCAACTGGGGGACATTTTGGTTGATTCCATGTCTTGGCTATTATGAACAGTGCTGAAATAAACATAGGAGTGCAGATATCTTTTTAACATACCCATTTCATTTCATTTGGATATATAACAAGTAGTGGGACTGCTGGATTATATGGTAGTTTTATTTTTAATTTTTTGAGGGAAATTTAATCTGTTTTCCACTCCCACCAGCAGTGTGTAAAAGTTCTCTTGGCAACTTCATCAACACTTATCTTTTAATGTTTTCATGGTAGCCATTCTAACCTGAGTGAGGTGGTATCTCATTAGAGTTTTCACTTAAATTTTTCAGATGATTAGTGATGTTGAATATGTTTTTTTTTTCATATACCTGTTGGCCATTTGTATGTCTTCTTTCAAGAAATGTCTGTTCAGGTCTCTTGATTATTTCTTAATCAAGTTATTTATTTGTTGTTGAGTTGTTTGAATTCCTTATATATTTTGGATATTAACCCCTTACTAGATGTATGTTTTGCAAATTTTTCTTCCATTCTGTAGGTTGTCTCTTTGTTCTGTTGATTGTTTCCTTTGTTGTGCAGACACTTTATAAATTGATGTAATCTCATTTGTCTATATTTGCTTTAGTTGCTCGTGCTTTCGAGGTTTTCTCCAAAAAGTCCTGTCCTAGACTAATGTCATTAAGATTTTTCCGTAGTGTTTTTTTTTTTTTTTTTTGGTTTTAGGTGTTTTATTTAGGTCTTTAATGTATTTTGAGTTAATTTTTATATATGGTGAGAGAAAAACAACTGATTTCATTCTTTTGCCTATGGATATCCAGTTTTCACAGCACCATTTATTGAGGAAGCTCGCCTGTCCCCACTGTATGTACTTGGCACCTTTGGTAAAAATCAATTGGCTGTAGATGTGTGGACTTATTTCTGGGATCTCTATTCTGTTTCATTGGTCCATATGCCTGTTTTTATGCCAGTACCATTTTGTTTTGGTTATTATAGTTTTGTAGTATTTTTTTTGAAGTCAGGTAGTGTGATGCCTCCAGCTTTTTGTTTGTTTGTTTTTGCTCAATATTGCTTTGACTATTTGGGTGTTTTGTGGTTCTATACAAATATTATGAATTGAAAATAATTCCTATGAAGAATGTATGTCACTGGCATTTTGATATGAATTGTATTAAATCTGTAGATAACTTTGGATAGTATGGACATTTTATTTTATTTTATTTTATTTTATTTATTTTTTTTTTTTTGAGATGGAGTCTTGCTCTGTCGCCCAGGCTGGAGTGCAGTGGCGCAATCTCGGCTCACTGCAAGCTCCGCCTCCGGGTTCACGCCATTCTCCTGCCTCAGCCTCTCCGAGTAGCTGGGACTACAGGCGCCCGCCACCACGCCCGGCTAATTTTTTGTATTTTTAGTAGAGACGGGGTTTCACCGTGGTTTTGATCTCCTGACCTCGTGATCCGCCCGCCTCAGCCTCCCAAAGTGCTGGGATTACAAGCGTGAGCCACCGCGCCTGGCCGTGTATGGACATTTTAACAATATTAATTCTTTCAATACATGAAAATGAGATATTGTTCCATTCTTGTATGTTCTTCAATTTCTTGCCTCCATATTTTATAGTTTTCATTGGAGAGATATGTCACCTCCTTGGTTAAATGTATTCATAGTTTTTTCTCTTGAGGGGTTTTGGTAGCTATTATAAGTGGGATTGCTTTCTTGATTCCTTTTTTAGGTAATTTGCCATTGGTATGTAGAGATGCTGTTGATTTTTCTTTTTGGAAAATTTATTGTGGCATGATATTTGGGAAAGTGGTAATTGTTTTATTTATTGTGTCCAAATTTTCCATGAAGTTTCTTCTTAAACTTTTTCCATGCCACACCATTCATAGAAAGTGAAAATGCAAAGCAGATCAGAAGAAACGTAGCAGGCATTTCAAGACCAGTGGTGACCTATTGAGGGGTTCATTCACCCCAATTACCATCTTGAGAGTTTTGGGTATTCTAATGTATGCTTCATTTTAACTAATTGCCACACTGGATTGTAAGCTGTGCTTGGAATTACCATTTGTCAATGAAACCAGACACATGGGAATTATCCTTAATTCCTCCTCCTTTCTCACTGTCATTCTTAGCAAACCACCTAGACCTATTTTGAATCTCTTTCCTTCTATACTCTTATCTCTTGTCCTGGTTCATTGTATCCCCAAATACTAATGATATATAATATAATAAATATGCTATAATATGATTACTATAATTAATATAATAAATATGATTATATAATAAAATATGATTAATATAATGTAATATGATACATTGGAAATCTCTCTTTGAATGGGGAGATATTTATCAGGAGCTAGGTATAAAGTGGAAAAGTGATTGATAGATTGCTTCTTTACCTTGTGCCAACCTTTGCTATTCCAGGAATTCAGGACTAAATATAATTGAGAAAATGGGCAGATGGGATTATTTCCATTTAATTTAACATTTGACTCAAAATCTTTGCTCATTGCTATAACTGCACTGTTGTATGGTTTTAAATGCTTCATGTGCTTCCCACCTCCCTAGAACTAGGAATTCCTGATCTCCAGTTCTGTAACTTATTCACATTTATATATCAAGCACATGCCATAGTTTCTAAGTCAGAGTAAGAGCTTACTTTTTAAGTAATTAAATGAATACATTTTTTGGATCAATAATGTATAAGTCACTTTTAAAATAAATAGTTCCAGGCATGCAAGTATGAGTAAGACACATATTTTTACTCTAACAGTGGAGGACATGAAAAGGGAATAGGTAGGATATGTATTACACACACACACACAAAACTTGATAAGTGATATGATAGAAATACATTAAGTAGTATGAGAGGGATCATGGCCATATTTGCAGCTTAATTTAGAATGCGTGTTCACACTGACAGACAAAGCCCTAAAGTTAACACCAAATGAGCTTCTTTCAGGACACTATGGTGCTCTGGACTCTAGATCTTTCATTCATCATCAAGTTCTAAAAAATATTTTGACATGTTGGATCTATAATAAGGTGAATTTAGTAAGGCAGAATTTAATAATGATAAATGAAAAACTTCATGCACTCAAGTGCAAAAATCAAAGGAGTAAGAAAGCTTTACCTGTTTTTTGCTCTTAGCTCAATACAAATCAACAGTGGTTCAGTTTTTAAAAAACTTTATAAATACAAAACTTCATTATTTCCAGAGTATCTACAATAAGACAGATAAAATTTCCCTCTCTATCTTGTACATGTAGAAATTCACCAAATGCATGAGTACTTTATTGATTTATTATTTGTTTAATTTATATCCTGCCCAATTTCCAAAATGATTTGAAGCAACTACCTTAGCCTACTTTTTGTATAAAGGTTTCAGACAAAACAAAACTTGTATAAAAGTATAGAAAAACTAGAAAAAAATCTAATTTGATGTTTTAAATGATCTAAAACACTATTTTCACAGCTGTGTAATATTAGCAGCAATTAATAATTTAGCAATACATTTTATTTTTCACTGAATAAATTCATTAAGCATTTGTTAAATGCCTACTATGTACCAGATACACTATTAGATTTTGGGGACTCAATGGGACAGGATAAAATTAGTAAGAAAAAAAGTCTTTCTTTTGTTTATAAAACTCATGATCTAGCTGAGAAAAAGACAATCCAATGATCTCAGGAATAAGCGTGTAATTGCAGACACTTATTAATTGCTATTATATGTCCTGAGAAGGACAACTATAACTCTGAAATTGTGTTCTGAAGGCACAACCAATGAGAAGTATTAGATTAAGCAAAAGTGTAATGTGGTTTGGCTCTGTGTCCCTACCCAAAACTCCCCTTGAATTGTCATAATCCCCATATGTCAAGGGCAGAACCAGGAGGAGGTAATTGGATCATGGGGGCAGTTTCTCCCATGCTGTTCTCATGATAATGAGTGAGTCTCACAAGATCTGCTGGTTTTATAAGCATCTGGCATTTCTCTGCTTGCACTCATTCTCTCTCCTGCCACTCTGTGAAGAAGTGCCTCCTGCCATGACTGTACGTTTGCTGAGGCCTTCCCAGCCATGGGAAACTGTAAATCAATTAAAACTCTTTTCTTTATAAATTACCTGGTCACAGGTGTTTCTTCATAGCAGTGTGAGAATGGACTAATACGAGTGAATTGGTACTGCAGGGAAAGGGGTGCTGCTATAACAATACCTGAAAATGTGGAAGCAACTCTGAAACTGGGTAACAGGCAGAGGTTGGAACAGTTTGGAGGGCTCAGAAGAAGACAGGAAGATGTGGGAAAGTTTGGAACTTCCTAGGGACTATTGAATGGTTTTGATCAGTATGTTGATAGTGATAAGGGTAATGAAGTCTAGGCTGAAGTGGTCACTGATGGATATTAGGAACTTATTGGGAACTGGAGAAAATGTGATTCTTGCTATGTTTTAACAAAGGGACTGGCAGTGTTTTGCCCCTGCACTAGAGATTTGTGGAACTTTGAACATGAGAGATGATTTAGGGTACCTAGCAGAATACATTTCTAAGCAGCAAAGTGTTCAAAGGGGGACTTGGGTGATCTTAAAAGCATTCAATTTTATTCATTCATAAAGATATGGTTTGGAATTGGAACTTATGTTTAAAAGGGAAGTACAGCAAAAAAGTTCAGCAAATTTGCAGCCTGATGATGCGATGGAAAAGAAAACCCCATTTTCTGAGGAGAAATTCAAGCCAGCTACAGACATTTGCATAAGTAATGAGGAGCCAAATGTTAATTTTCCAAGACAATGGGGAAAATGTCTCTACTGCATGTCAGAGGTCTTTACAGCAGCCCCTCCCATTACAGGCCTGGAGGCCTAGAAGGAAAAAATGGTTTCCTAGGCTAGGTCCATGGCCTCTCTGCTGTGTGCAGACTTGAGACTTAGTGCTCTGTGTCTCAGCTGCTCCAGCCATGGCTAAAAGGGACCAATGTAGAGCTCAGGTCTTTGCTTCAGAGAGTGCAAGGCCCAAGCCTTGGAAGCTTACACGTGGTATTGGGCCTATGGGAGCACAGAAGTCAAGAATTGAGGTTTGGGAACCTCTGCCTAGATTTCAAAGGATGTATGGAAATGCCTGGATATTCACGCAGAAGTTTGCTGTGGGAGTGGAGACCTCATGGAGAACCTCTTATGGGGCAGTGTGGAAGGGAAATGTGGGGTTGAAGCCCCCATACATAGCTTTTGTTTCTCTTTTTATATTTATAACTAAAGTTTACATAGTCTATTTTATTAATGATGTCTAGTAAGACAATGAATGAATACTCTTTCAGGATAAGTACTAACTCCCTACTGGGGCACTACCTAGTGGAGCTGTGAGAAGAGGGCCATTGCCCTCCAGACCCCAGAATGGTATATTCACCAACAGCTTGCACCGTGTGCTTAGAAAAGCCACTGACACTCAACACCAGCCTGTGAAAGCAGCCTGGAGGGTCTGTACCCTGGAAAGCCACACTGGCAGATCTTCCTAAGGCCTTGGGGGCCGTCTCTTGCAACAGCGTGCCCTGTAGGTGAGATATGGAGTCAAAGGAGATCATTTTGGAACCAGATTCTTTAGGCTCACTCCTGATACAGACTGTGTTAGCATGATGCTAATAAAATTTTATTCCGTTATTTTATATAATTTATGTCCTACGGAGTAGTGTATTTGAAATAGTTCTAAACTAGAACTGAAAATGCCTGGTTTTTAGTCTTGCTTCTGCCATTAAAGAGTAAATGTATCTTGGTACTCATTTTACTATCTCTAGAGATTTTTAAATTAGGTTAATGTTCCATTCATTTTTAATATTCCTCTAAGCCATACCTCTCATATTTTAACCCCCTAAGTAAATGGTATGTGGAAAGAAAATTTATGCTAATCCATGTTTCAGTTAGGAAATACATTTTCTAATATTAGATTAAATATAATTAAAACAATAATAAAATATTTGAAAATAAAATGATTCAATAGTAGAATAAGCAAAAATCAGATATAGAATGATAAGGCAACCCCAAAACAGGTTGAGTAAAATCAACCTGAACAAAAGCAACAGTGACTTATATACTAACTTGAAAAATTATAATCAGCTACAGAAATCTGAATAAATTGAATTATAGTAATTAACTTGACAGTATACTCTCAAGAAAACAGAAAAAAACCCATGAGTATAATCGTCTAGATGTCAGATAAACAAGTAGCAAAATATTCTTTTAAAAGCTGTGAATTTTTCCCTATCAATATTCCCAAATTAATGTCTAAATGAATGCAAATGTTTATATTCCTTGTTGAAGGATTTTTGCTTATCACTGAAATGTAGTCATTTCTACAATGAAACCAAACTTTATTACTCAAAGACACAAATGTAAATGAACTAATTACCAAACATCAAATCCAAATTGTATATTTTACAAGAGGTTTAGCAATCAACTGAATTCAGTTGGTAGTCAACAGGAGTTAGTACTTATCCTGAAAGAGTATTCATTCATTGTGTTACTAGACATCATTGATAAAATAGACTATGTAAACTTTAGCTATAAATATAAAAGAGAGAAACAAAAGCTATTTAATACTTTCAGCATTTAAGAGTGAAGTCAGGCTTTGCTGCAAAGTAGAAACTTGGTCTGGAAAGAGAAACATTGTTCTTGAGTTGAATTGCTAGACATCAAAAAGTACTTACATGTCATGGCTGACCTCGCTAGTTTAGAATAAGAAACATCTCTTGAAATATTTACCAAGCATTTCTCCTCCTCCAGTTACTTACTTGACTCCTCCCTCAACCACTCCTGCTGCCCACGAACTTCATTAATAAGAGTAGGAACCACGAACTTTCTACTTTACAGCTCCTCCAGAGACAATATCAGAACAACAACCCATTTACATCTCCGACCAACTTGTGTATCATCACAGAATAGTCTCAGGAATTAAGAGTGTCCATGGTCAGCTACTTGAAGAGTTAAAAATGACTACTGTTGGCTGGGCACAGTGGCTGACACCTGTAATCCCAACATTTTGGGAGGGTGGGGCAGGCAGATCACTTGAGGTCAGGAGTTCAACACCAGCCTGGCCAACATGTTTAAACCCTCTCTCTAATAAAAAATACAAAAAGTAGCGTGGTGGTGCGCACCTATAATCCCAGCTACTTGGGAGGCTGAGGTGGGAGAATCACTTGAACCCAGAAGGCAGAGGTTGCAGTGAGCTGAGATTGTGCCACTCCACTCCAGCCTGGGTGACAGAGTGAGACTCCATCTCAAAAAAAAAAAAAACAAAGACTACTGTTCTTTCAGCATTCATTAATAAGAGTAGGAACTATTATATGGATGAAAATTAACTTAGAATTTGCTGAAAATGGTATGGGACACCTATTCTCTGCCAACACTTTGCTATAATTGTGTCTGAGTTAGCGAATGAGGTGGATATGGGCCCCGACCTTAGGAAGTTTTAGGCTGCTTGGGGAGACTCACATAGCCTAGGATGTGACCTGTTATTAAAGGGATGCTTTGTCCCCACTCTTGATGTTTCCATTCCGGTGGAGGGAAGTCCAAAGATATAATGCTTTTAGTTTCATTTTGCCTTTAAGAAATGGAGTGATTTTTTTTCAAGTAGGTAAATGAACAACAATAAAAACAAAACAACTGGGCATGCTTGACTTAAAGTACATCTCCTTTATAGAAAGAAACTTACATTCTTGACTTTTCTGCAGTTCCAAGTTGCCTGCCAGGGATACCCCCAACTGCCTAAGGTCAGGTGGCTAAATTTATTCAATCCTGTAGTCTGCTGGTCTCTCATACAATGCTAATATGTCAGAGTAGTACTACTGAGGATGAAGGTAATACTTTCCCTCTTTTATTATCATTTTGCTTTTTAAATGTTCTCAATTAGTTCAGTGCCTGGTCAAGAGAGAAAAAAGTTACACATTGAGATCCCTCAGAAACCCACAACATGGCCAAAATGTGAGAATGGGTAAGTGGAAAGAATATGCATTATCCTAACTCTTTTAATACTTATTACTTCAGTGCACATTGTTCTGATAAGAGGATAAAGTAAACACAGATAAGGTTAAAAATCACAATTTCCCTGAAAAACATTAACTGCATTACCAAAAATCCTATAATCCTTAGAAATTATCACGTCCCTTTATGATTCTGGCTTAATTTTGAAAAGAGGAGAATGAATAATAGGCTATTCCTACTATAGGATCTTTGTCAATCAACCTATGATAAACTGATAAATAAATAAATAATATTTAAATGAGATGGGTTACTGCCATTTAGGTCAAGAGCCAGAAGAAGACATGTGGTTATACATGCTTGAGAAATCTAGACAAAATGGCTCTAAGGAATAGGTGATTAAAAACTTAAAATACAAAACCATTCTAGTATTCAGCTTCTGATCAGTTTTAAACTTCAACTTTATTATTAGGAAGTAACTTATAAAAGCAGGTCTTTCTTTTTGTTCTTGCTGCCACTAAAAAAATGTGGATGTATGGATATTAAACTCACCTGACTTCATCATCTCTCTATAATCCAGGATACACATAATATATTGAGCTATTAGCAAGATCGCAATACATGTTTTTGAACTTCACCCACCTATATCATAATAAAGACTTGTAGAGTAGGTGGTGAGATTGGAATAGAAATGCTATAGATACTTTGGTAAAGAAATGATACATGGTTCTAGTATCTGTTAACAGTAAAAGTTTTCCCATACCAAAAATGCCATGTCATATAAAATGCACTTTGTACTTTTCATTATGCCATCCTTCAAAGTGTAATAATTTGCTAATGTTATTTCAACTTTCTGCATGTCTTTTGGTATGAAAAGACTAAAAATTATAGGATACAAGCATTCATTAAATGGATATATTTTACTCTAGAAAGTAATAAAAGGAATTACAAACATTTAATTTTTCTTCTTTTCACTTGAAGCTATTTTTTTAAAGAAATTTAGAACAATATTTTTATTCTATAATTCTTGAAGAAATTGTTTTCTGAAAACAAATCCACTGTAATACAGAACTAAAGCAAATTTCAGTTGATAAAATAATGTGGGCTCTAGTCCAGATATACATTTTTTTAAAAGTGAAAACTAAGTTAATCCATAAACTTGTTAAGCAAGAAGATCAAGAAGTGTAAGAGCCTGAAATTGAAATGCCTTAACAATCAGTCAGGTGACTTAAATCATTGAACTGGGAATTATATTGGACAACTGGTAACCATGGGGATTTTGTTACATCAAAGTAAAGGTCCCATCTGGAGATATTGCAGGCTGTGTTGCTATAGCTTCTTCAGTTACTTCAAAATAGTTGAAAACTCAGCTTTTATATCAAGTTTCTTAATTTTTAAAACTGGCTTTGTTTGCTGAATTCAAGAGCACACAAATAAGTCTGCGGTTTAGTTTAGCCCTTGGGTCCACCACTTAGAAACTGTTATGGTAATTGAAGTCGGGAAGGACCCAGCCCCTGAGATCCCTGAGTTGGGGGATGAAGGGAAAGGAACCAGGCTACTAGGTAAACTAGGTATCCTGGTAAACTCTAGACCAAGCTTGTCCAACCCACAGCCTGAGGGCTGCATGAAGCCCAAAACGGCTTTGAATGTGGCCCAACATGGCTTTGAATGTGGCCCAACACAAATTTGTAAACTTTCTTAAAACATTATGAGAATTTCTTGCGACTTTTTTTTTTTTTAGTTCAGCTATCACTAGTGTTACTGTATTTCATGGGTGACTCAAGACAATTCTTCTTCCAATGTGGCCCAGGGAAGCCAAAAGACTGAACACCCCTTGAGAGGGAAGGAAAGCCATCCAGACACAGCTGTGACGGTGTTCCAGCTGAAAAGACTGCAGAGAAGGCTTTGACAACTACTGGCAATTTCTGATCTTTGGGGATATTTCTACTACAGTGTAGTAAGTTACTTGTTTGATTCCACCAGGATAGGAGTATTATCAAAATCTACAGCCACCCTCAGTTCTTAGAAACTCAGATGCCCTTGAATGTAGGCATTTACAGAAAAGAGAATGAGTCATTTGTATAGATGGAGCTATTTACTGGATGTTATCATTTTTAATGCCATAGTACTCTCTATTTTCTTTCCTCTTACATTCTCATTATCAAGTTTTCCTTTGGCACTATTTCTCCAGATACTAACAGTGAATACAATTTTCCTACCCCAAAATTTCTTTCAATTTTTGGGTAGGAACAAACAGACATGAATATAAATAACAGCAGGGGTAGTTTGCTCTTAAAAATGTTCCCTAGGTGTTTCTTTCTTGGAGGACGCTATAATTTCCATTTTAACTCTGTTAGCATTTTGGAGAATAACAGATACGTAGAACAGATATCCTTATGGTAGAATTATCTGAGTGCAAATTTGTTTAATGGCAAACATTTAATCAGTAATTCATATGGAAGCTAACATTTTCCATGGCACTCAGACACACAGCCAGTGAATGGAGGGCACCTGCCATTACATTCATTCATTCAAATACATTCTATTTGACCACACTGTCTTCCTTTTGGTGAGGATTTGACTAAGAATAACATTTCTGGTTCCTTTGAGCACTCAGTAGAGACAAATTATTTGTTTGTTTACTTATTTTCCTTTTGGGCAGTTGGATCAATAGGCACATGATCGATTTCTCCCAAGATTGTGCACTCTTGGGTGGAAATGAAATTATATAGAAAGAAAAGATTCAAATAAGAAGCAAGGAAAAGATCCCCTAAGGGTACAGGGGAGGGGAAAACAAATTTCTGTCTAGAAACCTAAGCGTGTTTGACACACACACACACACACACACACAAATAGAGAAAAGAGTGATATGCAGAGAAAAGATGACATCTGTTGCTCATAGTCTATTGAAAAATGTGTGACAAATATCTATACAACAATTCTCATGGAGGTCAAATTCCCTGTCTCTTCAAAATTCCGTTTCTATGTAGCCTTTATCTTATACACTTAGGGAAAAAGTAGTGAGTTCTTATATGGTTTTCCTCAGAAGGAACTTCACTTCCGGACATGAGCTTTAATTCTTCTAAAAGCCGTCAGTGATTCAGCCATCACGAAAAGGTTCTCAGTCATGCGCCTCATTGGGCTTCTTTATATCCTGTTTTTAGGAGAAAGACTTGTAATGTCTTCCTAAATGTGACACTGGCAATGGAAGGAACATAAACTTTGGAAGAGGAGAAGCAAGAATACCACTCATTGGAATATTTTTTTCCTCTCTCCACAAATGATAACTTTTTTTTTTTTTTTTTTGAGACAGAGTCTCGCTCTGTCACCCAGGCTGGAGTGCAGTGGCGCAATCTCGGCTCACTGCAAGCTCCGCCTCCCGGGTTCACGCCATTCTCCTGCCTCAGCCTCTCCGAGTAGCTGGGACTACAGGCGCCCGCCACCACGCCCGGCTAATTTTTTATATTTTTTAGTAGAGACGGGGTTTCACCGTGGTCTCGATCTCCTGACCTGGTGATTCGCCCGCCTCGGCCTCCCAAAGTGCTGGGATTACAAGCGTGAGCCACCGCGCCCGGCCATGATAACTTTTTTTTGCCTTCACAAGATCTTTTTTCTAACTACAATTTAGGGATTCTCATTTCATTCAACTTCTAGCCTTTCAGATATATTCCTGTCTGCTTCCATTTCTATTAGCTACCGTCTGGCTCTGCTGCTACCAGGATTATTGTCAGTTATATTGGAAATAAATATATTTGTCATTATAATTTTACTATGGCAGCTTTCTGCACCTAAACATTCTGCACACAATTGTGCAGGTGCACACACACATAGACACACACAGAAACCCCACGTTATCTCCCACCCATCCTTTGTGATTTTCTATTGTGTAATATACTCTGCTTCTTCCTTCAAGATTTCCTTAAGAAGCGAATCAAATCTGGAAGGCTCAATGATCTAAGGGTCACCACCACTTTCTCTTAATTGCATAGTATCAGCCATAGCCAACTACATGACACATTCTTCTGTAAGAGACAATAAGTTCAGTTTAGCGGAATCCTAACATATATGTAAATAAGGGGACAATTCAAAGGACGCCAATTGTTCCACCTGCTGTAAGTTTAGTCAGTGGTGCACAGTGCTTCCTCTATTAGGGTGTTGTTAGTTAAAATTCTATTGCCCTTTCCTTACGTTATTTTGAAATTTACTTGCAAATGGATTATAACAGTTCCCAAAATATGAATCTAGGAACATATGCTCATTCACTAATTTGCTACAGTCTCAGCAGAATTTATCTAATTGTCCTCAGAATCTGGCCTTCTCAGCCTAACTTACATGCAGCTCTGCTTGGCAGTGATGAACTCAGTGTATGACCCAGTGAACGGAGGGCACCTGCCATTACATTCATGGCAGTGGCCGACTAATGAATATTGCCAGAGCAAAAATCGTCTTTAATCATGGATCTCAAAATATGTTTTCATGTTTCTAGTAGCTTCTGTTAAAATTCTTCATTGTCAATTGCAGATTGGGAACAAGGGAACACAAGCCTCAGAAGAGGGTACACTAAGTGGAACTGCAATTAGGAACAAGCACAGCGGACCAAACGAAGAGTCACGGCCACCTGCAGACAGCATGTCAGGAAGAAGCTGCCACTGAAAAAGTTAGGAAGCAAATGCTTAGCTGACATTGCAGTACCAGCAAATGTACACGGATTTTTCCCTGTAACTACCCATCCTTTATTGTAACTATCAAATTAGCAAGTGTGTTAGAGAGAGTGCCATGCTCCCGGAAAGGGGCAATCATTTCTTCTTCTCTCACTCATATTCCTGGTTGACAGTTCCCTAGGGGGACAGTGGAAGTAAATTTAGACCTGCCCTGATGGAGGCGAGTCAGCTCATTAGCAGCTGCCATCACAGCACTTTCCCTTCAGCTCACAGATGGAGACAAGGGCTCTTTGAAGGCGATTCTGAGGCAGCTTCGCATGGAACGGCATAAGTGGGGATCCTGTAAAGTGTCGTTTCCCTGGAAACCAAGTGTAACAAATACCCTGTTTTCATCAGTTCAGGATGCGTGTAGTTCACACTTAAATGCTGGGTTTGTGCAGAAATTTGCACAGTGGATGCGTTATGATACATGTAAGCAAGAGGTCTTAAGGACTGTCAGTCAGCTCCTTTATGGAGTCATAAGCCCCCTTTGAAAGAGCAGCATGTTAAAAGATGAGATATAAATCATTCCAATGGGATGTAAGTGTGATGCAGAGTTTCTGTATAAAATGCAGTATTCCCTTATGCAATTTAGAAAAAAGTATCAATTTTAATTGAATTAGATCTTGTTTTAACATAAAGGCCTACCATGTTAATTTCAATCCCCAGATTCTTACTTGTGGGAGCATCAGTAATGGAATTTTATCTTATTAATAGCCTAAGTAACAACACCATCCCAATTTCATCCATACACAAAAACACAAGTGGTATTTCCAATCAAATTAAGATATCAGGACTTTTTTTTTTTTTAAGAGGCCTGGCGTGGTTGCTTATGCTTGTAATCCCAGCACTTTGGGAGACCAAGGTGGGAAGGTTGCTTAAGCTCAAGAGTTTGAGACCATCCTGGGCAGCATTGTGAGACTTTGTCTCTACTAACAATAAAACTTAAAAATTTAGCCAGCATGGTGGCACATGACTGCAGTCCTAGCTACTTGGAAGGCTGGGGCCAAGGGATTGCTTGGGCCAAGATATTTGAGGCTGCAGTGAGCCATGATTGCACTGCTGCACTTCAGCCTAGGCAGCAGAGTGAGACCATCTCTCAAAAAAAAAAAAAGGAAAACAAACAAACAAACACAAAAAAACACACCAACCAACCAAACAAAAACAACAACAAAAAAGACAAATGATATTAGGGGCAATTCCTCAGAAAGGAATTAAAATTCAAAAGGTGATTATTCAAGTAGAAATTTTCATTAAAAATAAGTTCCTAAACAAAATATAGACTAGTAACAGTTTATACAACAGCAACTTAAATACCTGTTTGAGAAATTATCCATTCAAACAATGCCTCCACTGTATGAACGCTAAGCCAGAAAGTAGCCTACCATTACAGCTTAGCTCTTAATTGCTTACCATGTCCTTAATAGAAATTCATTGTTGCAAGGTTTATATTTTGGTATTTATGGAAAATATCAGTGACATCATGGACAAGCAGCCTTTACACTGTTTGCGCAGTTAGTACCGATTTTTTCCATATTTCCTACTTGAACCTTCACCCATTTTGAGTGGTATAGTCTTTATTAAAATTGTTCGAAAACTCTCAGGTCCAAGGCTGGTATCATATAGAAGTGAAACCTAGAGAAATAGAGGTATTAAGAACCTCAGTCACTTATCTGTGTTCACATGACTGGTTATTAATGGAGCCAGTTCTTCAGATTTTCCTTCTTACCATTTAATCACCAGTTTACGATAGACCGAAATTCAATTCTACCTAATTAGTCTGTACAATCGTAATGGTTGATGAGTTAATGCAGACACCTGTATTTACTTAACTGTAATTTGATCTACTTAGGTTTGAAATACAGTTTTGTACAGTCTAGACTGTCATGAGAATGAAACTCTTTTTGTCTCTGGTATATTAAATGTCCGCTTGACTCTGGTGTTACTGGATCATGGCAGAATCCGGTCTATGGATTCTCCATGCAAGTAAGCTCAAGTTTTTGTTTCTCAGCCATTAGTCACATAGTTTTAAATGTATTAGAAAAAAATGCTGAAGTTGAGTGTTTTTTACTCCACTGTGTATTACTAATGGGATTTTACCAAAGAGCATGACCTCTAATCATATTAATATTTAATCAAGCAATAAACATGCCTTGCTGCGAAGCTCAAAGCCAACAGAGTTCTCTCTGGTGATGATTTTTCTATTAAACTAACAAGGATTTCTTTTGCTTTATCTCATTATTATAAAATTGGGGTAAATGTCTGAGTATTCAATTCTCAGTAAGTGTCTTAAAGGGCTTCTTTTTGACTCTCCTGTTCAAATAAGCGAAATATCCCACATTGAACTTTAATATGCTTTCTCAAAGCTTTGTTTCTTTGGAAATGGCCTCAAAAATGTGGCCTATGAGATAAAGGTTTTGAAATAAAAGGAAGAAGAAAAGATGGTCAATTGTAAAACATAAGTGCTAACATCACAAAATATTGAGAACAAATTGTTAAATGAGTGTTTTAAAAAGGAAGCAATGATGATTTATATGATACTAGGGAAAGTGGCCCAGAGTAAATGCAATGTGCTTAGATTGTACTTAGATATTTATACTGTAGAGGAAAATAGGACAGGGAACATGTTACACAGTCTCCATATTGTTCCTTCCTCCTGGGCACACAAAAATAAGTAAGAAATTTACCAGCTCACTCCCTACCCCACTGCAGTCATGCTGGGGTGGGTACATCTGGCTGAGTTTTAGTCAATAGTTGGTGGGCAGAGGTGATGTGAAGCAACCTCCAGTCCTAATTCTTACAGATCATCCTGCAATATCCTCCAGACTTCTCTTCCCCATCTACAGTATCCTTGACAGACACCTGTTTCGGATGGTGTAGTTGCAAAACAGAAAAAGTACCTAATAGCTTAGAAATGTGCAGTCTTACACTACAAATACTTATGGGACACGGATAACCTCCTCAAATTTCTTAAAATCAGTTTATAGACAGATTCCAGCAGCTATTGTGAAATCAACTAAAACATACAATTCTTAAGTTATCTTTTTGAAGATGCTTCTAATGGCATATATATTATTCATGGCAGAGTTCAGTTTTTTTCCCATTGATCAGCTTTCTTACTGTTTTTGACTTGTTTCTTTTTATAGTTAGGAAATTCTATTTATGGATAATTATTATGCTTCAATATCAAGTAGATTGGGTGTGTGTGTGTGCGTGCGTGTGTGTGTGTGTGTGTGTTTTAGCCAATGGGGGTAAAGTAGAACAAGTGTTCCTCTTCCTCCAGGCCCTAGTGTGTCATTTGTGGCTTCAGTCATAAAAAAGTAGACTTTTTTATAGGAGCAACGCTGGGCATCAGGATACTCTGCATTGCTGGTCCTCAGGCGTGTCCAGGCTCAACCACTAATAGCAAAGCTCTACTGGCCTGCCTTGTGTTTCAGTAGCATGTCAACCCAAGCTGGCCTGCCTTGCGTTTTACATGGCATGTCAGCCCAGCATTTCTGTTGCTAGAAAGCTTTCCTTTTCTTTCATATTTAGAGGGATAAGGTTTTAACTGTTCAGCATCTGTTCTTAAAATGACAATATACTCTCTGTGATTATTTTGAGAAAGCCATTTTGATCGAAATATTGGGTTCTCTTTGCTTTGATTTCCCTGATACATCTTTCAGCTCACTCTCCCCAGGACTGACTCTAAAGAACTGACAAAGCAATAACTAGTTGTTACAGAGGAATTTTTCTCTATTGTGGGCATTATTTATTTATTTGATTTATTCTAGTAATGATTTCTTGTCCACTTCAATTTATTAGTTTCAAAACAAGTGAATATAGACATAGTGGAATCTTTGCTATCCCTTGGTTAAATTCTATCCCATGATAACCCTTGAAAGAGTAAGGAGGAGGTCTCTCTATTTCATGAGGAATTTAAGCAAGGTGCTCAGAATGAATCACCTGAAAAGTATAAATATTGCTGTAGATTTCTTAGGTACTAGTTTCAAACAAATACCGTGAAAAAAAGAGTAATTGCCAACATGTGTGCCCTTAACTCAATTTCCTACAGAAAGAACAGCTGGAAAAAAAAACTATTAAAAATCCATTACCTGTTGTTTAAGAACCAAATAGCATATTTCAGAAGCTTCTTATCAAGCAATTCAATGCAGCAGGATGATGTACAGTGGGAGTGAGGGTTAGGCTGGTATTGACATTTTGCTTCCTAACTTAAATGATTCACTAAATTCACTAAATTAAATCAAGGAATTTAATTTCTTTTCAAGCCTTTATGAATTTTCTCTAATATAGAAATGATCCAAGACAGAACACTCAAGAAAATTAAACAGAGACAACAATTTAGAGAAAAAATTCTGCATAGTACCCTGTGGAGGGCACTGACGGACCATCAGACAGTTGAGTGAGAATTTCGTGGCCAAATCTCTCAGTACCTTTTTCAAGGCAAACTCAGATTTGTTCGCTATATATCTACAATATATTCAGGAAGCAAGACTTGAATGGCAGAGCTAAGACTAAACTGAAGGCAACCACTCTTTATTAAGGTCTTGTAAGCACTTTTATATACTTAGAATCTAGTCTTGGTGTTAGTTATTAGGTACGTTCAGTATCTATAAATTTTTAAATCTACATCTGACACGAACAGAACTAAATCCTCAAGGAGAAGATCAATATTAAAGCTGCCACATTTTAACAGGGGTCATGTTGCATATGACAGAGATAAAAAGGGCTCAGGGCAATGCAGTGTCTTTCAGAACAGTGAGAGACGGGCTGTCCCAGGAGTAATCAAGGTCAGATAACTGCCAGGTCTTTCCCTTGAAGGCCAGGGCAGAAAGATTTTCTCTAGCCCCTGAAAGGCAAATGAGTGGGACTCACAGGTCAGCACAATCACTGCCAGCCCACAATCTGAACTCTTTTATGACTAAGCAGTAGAGATGCTGAGGGATGGCTTCGGAGGAGGTTTTAGAGCTACCCTCGAAAGAACAATAAACGAACATTCAGTTTGTGTCTGAATGTTGTTTTAAGCTATTTAAACAAATGCACAACCTAAATAAAAATTAAAGTGCATTCTAGTAATAATAACTTTAAGACACTCAACAAATTGAGTGCTCTCAAGCTTCACCCCATTTCCAAGAAAACTGTACACATTTAAATCCCTCCTCTAAGCAACTGCCACACGTAGGCATAATATGATTAAAGCGAAGAAATCTATTTTTTTCAGGAAAGAAAAGGAACAAAAATAGGCAGACCAAAGATCTTATCCTTTTAGACTACTCTAAAGACAAACAAAAACACACCACAGAGATAACAGCATTGAGGCACATACACATATACACATAGATGTAAAAATTTAAGGACGATTTCATCTGTAAGGATTATGAGAGAGTCAGTGTTTCTGGGTGGAGTGTCGTGGAGGAAGGAAAGTAGCAATTATAAAGTTATTTTTAACCTATGGAAAATTAGCAAAAATTTCATGATCACTTACTGAAACGCCACTGAATTGATAAAATAAGGAAAAAGCAAATTGAAAACCATCTGATGCCTAGAACATTATCTACAAGTGTTTGAAAATTTCAGAAGCCAGTATGTTTTTTTCAGCAATACTCATAAGTACTCTTGTAACTTGCTGGGTGCTGTAACTTGAGAAAATATTAAGAAGAATATTCTTGAAATTTTTATTTCCACATTCTTCTAGTTCTAAAAGTTAACAAAAAATTTGGTATTTTAAAAATTGCTAAAGAAAAGCTTATTTAGAGATTTTTGTGAAACTATCAGTATCTAAAACTAACTTGTGACAAATGGAGTTGCTTACAGTGAACAAAATGGCCAGTCTCTTGTAGTTATTTTTATATCTGAGTCGTAGATTTTAATATACCAATTATCTCTCTCTCTCTCTCCCCTAAAGAACATGTAAATCAATGAAATAATAGACAGCCTATATTGTTATTTATTTCATTAAAATATTATGGTAGTGTGAATTGTTGAAGGATGAATGGGAAAGCCTCATCACTCAGGAGTGACACTAAAGAGTTTGATAATTAGTACTTCAAGGTCAAGTGGTAAGTAATTGATCAAGCACTGCTTGTTATAATGTTTTTGACGAGAGGATTAAACTGAAGTGCACTTAATTTTCTTGGCTGTTTAAGTGTAGTTACCACAAAATAGACAAAATAAGGTTTCATTATGCTTTTTTTTTAAAATGATATGAGACTGTAAAGTGGGATAATGTATTAAGCTTTTATCTTCCATCATTAGTGTGACAGTCAAAGTAAAGGCAAAAAGATGATGCTAAGAGCCAACGTTATCCTTATGGGACACAGCGATGCACTTTGGTGTACATTAAAACATACCTGAAACACTTGTCATAGTTGTCAGGCTCTACTTATTGGAGTGCTGAAATCTGAATCGAAGCTGCAAAATTGAATGAAAAACAAATGGCTATATCAGCTTATCATTGAAAAACAAATGGCTATATTTGCTTCTTGGCAGTTCCAAACATGCGCTCAATACAGGAGACTCTAGAGCACCAGAACCTTATAAATCATGACATATATGTCTGTGCCAGCCACTGATAAACTGTGCCTAACTCTCCCAATGAAAGTAACAGACAGAACTCCGAAAAGCACTGAGATGAAAAATCAGACAGGAAAGCCACTTCTTCTAACACTAAACCTTGCCAGGAGAGGGAGGTGCCTCTAGCACTGTTGTAATTTCCCGTTTCCTCCAAGGGAAAGTATGTGCAAAGCTTACATTTTCAAAGAATCCTAGGAATGTATCACTTCATATTTTCAAAAGTTTCTTGGAGAAAGATATTTTGCAGTGTCCTACATGAACTTGAGTGTTTGTCTCTGGAACTTTTAAGTTTGATTTCACTTAGCGCTGTTTGCACTTCAGTTGAGGCCATTTTTACTTGAAGCTTAATTAAATCCATTGTCCTCAGGGACTAATATGCATCAATACTCTTTTCCCCAAGGTCCCCAAGTCATATAAGGACACTTTGGATCATTCTCAGTTAATGATACCTGCCACAAGAATATTTTCTCATGACAGAAAAATTCATATTATTTAATGTATCATCTTAGGCACACTACCAAATCGGTTATAATGTTGCCTTTGCTATTTTTACTAATACCTTTTTTCCCATAGTTTCTGGATACAGAAGCTAAGTGGAAAATATTTTAAAATACGGTTTACTTTTATTTAGAAATTAGCCAATGATTTATTTAGAAATTAGTCACTATTATATAAATTCTGTCATTAATTTTAAGAATATTATCAAAACACTTAAAACTTTTTTCAATTTTCTCAATATAGATTTAAACAGTTAACA
Source organism: Hylobates moloch (assembly GCF_009828535.3). NCBI lineage: Eukaryota > Metazoa > Chordata > Mammalia > Primates > Hylobatidae > Hylobates > Hylobates moloch. The sequence goes on along the minus strand of NW_026652289.1, from coordinate 26,727,022 downwards.
CGTCAATGAAAAGGTTTGAAACTTTGTGCTTAAAAATTAAAAGGATAAAAGAAAATGATGCATAATATTTATTTGCAGCTCAGCCAATAAAATCTGATGAATCACGAAATTGCCATAACAAGTTTATCTCTATGTTGTCTTGTAGCTGCTTTTTTATGCAGTTTTAACCTAGATGAATCAAATGCCATATCACTTGTTATTCTTTTAAAAAGAACCTTCTCAAATTATTGCATATGTATTTAAAAATTCCATCAGTTGATATATGGTTATTGTGGAATATACTTTTACATGTATCAGTTACAGTGTTTCTAGTCACAAGTAATAGAAATTCTAATTGAAACTTTACTTAAACAATAACATGGATTTATTATTCTAGGTAATTACAAAGCCTTTTCTTTTCTGTCTTTGGTGATGGTGTCAGCTTTATCCAAAGCCTGGACTTAAAGGGAAAATGGTAACAGTGTTTCCAGATTTTATGTCTGTGTGCCACACGGTTCAGTAGAATTTGTCCCCCAGAAGCCTCCAGCACTAGCCTTGCTTAGGCTGATTAGCTGAATTAAATCCCATGCTTATCAATATATATGGCTCTGATTATGAAATTCAGCTAATTATTTTAGGTCTCAGCCAGTGCCCCACTCCTTGTACCAAACAGGGTCAGTTTCTTAAAAAATTAGAAGTTCAGTAAGGAAGGCTTCAAGACCTAAGTGAAAACTAGGGTAGTTGGTAGTCACCTAAGCAACTATTGAGGTGGTCTCCTCGGGGTACAGACTGCATTTAGGTGAAGCAGCCAAAAAATAAAATAAAATAAAATAAAATAAAATAAAATAAAATAAAATAGCCCAATTAGACTTATCCACCTCTTTATCTCTCTCTCTCTCTCTCTCTCTCTCCCCCCCCCCCCCGTGTATGTGTTTGCGTGTGTGTCCAGAACTCTCTTTTAATGAGAACAAAAATGGCTACAGAAAGTTACATGGAAACCTGCTTCTCCCCCTCTCTCAATTGCTCTCCCAGTCATCTCAATCCTTCCTGCTTTTTCCGACAATAAACTTTTTATTTGATAATTGTTTAGATGTATAGAGAAATTAGGAAGATATTTTAATTATTTGATATATTTCACATGTAGATTTCCTTACTGTTTATCTGTTACGTTACTACGGTATGTTTATCAGGATTAACGAACCATTATAGATACCTTATTAGTAATTAAAGCCCAGATTTACTCAGATTTCTTTAGTTTTCACTAAATGTTCTTTTTTTTTTAATGCAGTCATTGTGTCTACTTAAGTTCCACTTGGCTTTGACAGTTTCTCAGACTTTTCCTTCTTGGAGTAAACTTGACAGCTTTGAGGAGTCGAGTGTTTTTAGAATGTCCCTCAATTAGAAATTGTCTGATTTTTTCCCTCATGATTAGATTAGGGTTATGGGATTTTAAGAGAAAGATTACAGAGGTAAAGTGCCATTGTCGTCACATTATAGCAAGGTTATACAGTGTATAACATCACTTTTGATGTTAAAGTTGATCATCCAGCAGAGGTAGTATTTGTTAGTGTTCTCCACTGTAAATTAATGTTTTCCCTCCTATTTTTCACACTGCATTCTTGGGAAGGAAGTCACTATATTCAACCCATATTTAAGGAGTGGGGAGTTATGCTTCATCTCCTCAAGCATAGTGTATCTACATAAATTATTTGGAATACTGCAGAGATTTGTCTATTTTCCTCCAATAATTTTCTTATTCAATCATTCATATCATATGGATTCATTAATATTTATTCTATACTTTGGGTTATAATGCAACACTACTTTATTTATTTTGTTGTATAAATTGTTCTACCTTTGGCCAGTGGCGCTGGTTCAGTTGACTCCTGTTTCTCATTACCATTTCCCCAGCCCGCTGTTTTCATTTTTAATTTCTAGTCTACCTGGAATTGTAATCATTGTCTTAGAGTGATGATTCTCAAATGTGGTCCCCTGACATTTGACATCTGAGGACTTGTTAGACATAGAGGCCTCATCCCAAATCATCCTACTGAATCAGAATCTCTGGGTATGGTAGCTAGAAATCTGTCCTTTAATAAACCCTGACAGTGATCCTTATGCAAGGAAAGGTTCCAAGACCAGTGCCCTAAAGCATCATGAGAAGAAAAGAAGAAAAACTTTAAAAACGTAAATATTGGACACATAATAATTGTACATATTTATGGGGTACATAGTGATTTTTTTTTTTTGAAGCAGAGTCTTGCTTAGTCACCCAGGCTGAAGTGCAGTGGTGAGATCTCAGCTCACTGCAGCCACCGTCTCCCGGGTTCAAGCGATTCTCCCATCTCAGCCTCCCGAGTAGCTGGGATTACAGGCACCTGCCATCATGCATGGCTAATTTTTGTATTTTTAGTAGAGATGGGTTTCACCATGTTGGCCAGGCTGGTCTTGAACTCCTGACCTCAGGTGATCTGCCCGCCTCGGCCTCCCAAAGAACTAGGATTACAGGTGTGAGCCACTGTGCCTGGCCTACATAGTGATATTTTGATATATACAATGTATAGTGATCAAATCAGGGTTATTAACATATCCATCACCTCAAACATTTATCATTTTTTTTGTGTTGGGAGCATTCAAAATCCTCTCTTGTAGCTATTTAAAAGTATAAATTATATTGTTGTCTATAGTCACCCTACAGTGCTAGAATATACTAGAACTTATTTCTCCTATCTAGCTGTAACTTTGTAACGTTTAACCAACCTCTCCCTATTCCTCTGCCCCTCCTCCCCTTTCCAGCCTCTAGTTCATTCCACAGCAAATAATTGAAAAATAAAATAAGTAAATAATTCACTCATATGCACTCAGCAAATACATTATGTTCTGGATGAAATGTGCTGATTTCTAGTCTGAAGCCATTTATATGATCAATAATCTTGTTTCTTTTCTTTGAAGGACTATCTCCAGTTTTAAATTAATTATCTGGTTACCTTTTTAGAAGTGGCATTTTAAATCCATTTATGTTTATTCAAAATTCTCTTAACTTTGAACATCACTCTAAAATCTCTAACAATTCTAAATTCTCTCAATCTTGGATATTCAAAATTCAAACCTTCAAACATTTTTTATCATGGGTTGTATTTCAATTCCATATAATTATTTGTGAGAACGAAGTCAGTAAAATATATCTGAAACCCCATTGAATAAACCAAGTGATCAGACAGATTCTCTGAAAATGAATATTAAACTACTATTTTTGTTAACCTTAAACTTATTGGCTGTGTGTGTGTGTGTGTGTGTGTGTGTCGTTGGTCCCTCACCAAAGCAAATTAATATCACGAGAAAAATATGGAGTTGCATTCAGTTTTGGAATAGTGTTGAGAAGAATATCAACTTATAGGAAAACTTTTCTATTCTGAGTCAGATGAAACTCATGGTCTTATATATTCTAAGATTCTTTAAAATACTCATCTCAATTGCTTATAATATTTGATTTGGAATCAATATATATTTTCAATTTAAGAGATATTTTTAGTGGTTTCTTCATAAACTTTTTCATTTTTTAAAATATTAATATATAGATATGACAGAAATAATTTACAGTGACATTTACTTTAAAATGAAAATATTTTTCCCCATCTCTAATAAAAGCTTCAAATCTGTGTCACCTACTCCATCTGCAAAAGCCATTGCTAACTTACCACAGTACCAAGATACAATTTACAAAATTATATATGTACACACACACACACACACACACAAAACCTGTAATTTTCCAAAACATTGAACCTGTCCTTTAGCCTGTCATTTTTATACTACTATTTTCATATTTCATATACCAGTTGTAAAGTACAACATAATGGCTTCATGAGGGATTTATATTTCTACAAAGGACAAAATTGGTGGCATTAGGTTAAGTCTTTTCTGTTACCAATATATGCTTTGACTAGTTTTTTACGTACACGTGTTTAAACAAGTGGAATAATACATACTTCAAAAATACATCTTTGAGTTGAGCTTCATTCTACAAAATCTGTAAGCCTTATGTCATGAAGAAGAGGATCCTAGCATTAATTAGGTCTGTTTCCTATTGTGTGAATCACACCTCCCAACCTCAAAGTATTCCATATGAAAACACAGCTGTCACTGCCAAGGACTTCAGGGCTTCCAGTTTTAGGCTGGATAACGTCTGTCTGCCAAAGCAATACATCAGTCATTACACAAGATGACTCCCACCATCCGCATCTTGGCAAGAATATACATATTGCTAACAATTGCATTTATCTGGAAAGCTTTAAGCATTAACGCATCCTTATTTTTATTTTAACCCCAAATTCTCAACCATAAGAATATTGTCAACTTTTCTCACAGCTTTACAGTAAATCCTGGGTAGCTTTTTTAGAAACTACAACCAGAGGATAAATGTTATTCTTTAATAATGTTTGTATGACTTGTCCCTCAATATCTAAAATTACTGCTGAAGTATAATTCTCATCATAGTGTGTCTGTATTTGCATCTCCTTTGGTGTCTATTTGTGATTCAAAACACGTAGAATCCATTATTAGATTACACATTTTAATTTTAAAAACATGAAATGGACAAAAATAAAGCTTGCATGGAAATAATAAATCTGACACACCATGGGAGGTATTATTTTAAAATTAATAAATTTACAACGTACAAAATTATATAACTATATATATACCAAGCATAATAGATATATTGTGTACTACATTTCAAATATTATATCATTTAAAAGATATATAACATTTAAATGATCCCTGCAGTACTTTAAAATAATACTTAGTTTAAAATGGGAATGAATGATTTCAGAACATAAATTATTCATCAAAAGACATTTAATAGTTTAGTTCATCTGGCATAAAATTGACAAGGTAGTCATTAATGAGCTCAAATTATTCAGTAAATGTTAATGCCTAGAACCAAATAATGGCATTTATTTCTTAGGAATTACTGCCTAATCTACTGGATAATATTTTTAAAGGTAACTATGTCCTGCTCTTTTCCATGCACACACACTCACACATGCACACATACACAAACACATATGGCTTGAAATTGCTAGAAAAATACGAGCTTAATTATATGTTTTAGATTTTTAAATATGTATTCAATTATTTAGAATAATCACTGTGAGAAGACACATATGTTGAAGTCTCAAACCAATAAACTCTACCAGCAAAATTTGTAATGAGGACATAAACTGTTAATTATGGGGAAAGAATAAAAAATAAAATAGGAATAAGAAAAAACATTGAAGATTGCCATATATATGAATGTACTAAGAGTACTAACAAACATTAAAGGCTCTCTGTTTAGTGGCCAAGAGATACTGGTTTTATAGAAAGGACAAAACAATACAGAATGGTCAGATATATGCTGATATATATGGTTAAAATATAAAAACTATTTACTAGTTTTCAAATTTTACAAGTAAGTTATATGTTAGAAAAATGATAATTTTATAACAGAAGGGACATGATTATCTCCAGGAAAAACCTGAAGATATAATTTAAAATGTTTTAGAGCGGAAGTGGTGAGAGAACAGTGGTTACATACTCTTCTTTCAAAATGAAAAAAGTTAAGAATGTGTTGAGAGTTGATGGAGCAAAAATAGAGGATGCACGTATAAGGTATCAATGCTATCTCCATAAAAATAGCAATGTAAGAATTAATATTACATGGAAAGTAAGGATTTTAAAAGTGAGCCAATTCCCATTTTGCTAGGAAGTCAGAGCATATTTGAGGTGGAGAACAATTTGGAGGTTCCACAAAAAATAAATAAAAATAGAACTACTATAGATCCAGCAATCCCACTGTTGGGTATACATTTTAAAAAACAAACAAACAAAAAAACAAAGAAACACCAACAAAACAGTGTATGGGTCAGGTGCGGTGGCTCATGCCTGTAATCCCAGCACTTTGGGAGGCTAAGGTGGGTGTATCACCTGAGGTCGAGAGTATGAGACCAGCCTGGCTAACATGGTGAAACCCCATCTCTACTAAAAATACAAAAAATTAGCCGGGCATGGTTGTGGGTGCCTGTAATCTCAGCTACTCGGGAGGCTGAGGCAGGACAATTGCTTGAACCTGGGGGCAGAGGTTGCAGTGAGCCAAGATCGTGCCACTGCACTCCAGCCTGGATAACAAGAGTGAAACTTTGTCTAAAAAAAAAAGAAACAGAGAGAGAGAGAGAGATATCTGCACTCCCATGTTTATTGCAGCACTTTTCACAACAGCCAAGATACAGAATCCACCTGAGTGTCTATCAAGAAATTAATGGATAAAGAAAATGTGTATATAGACACATTTTATACAATGGAATATCATTCCACCACAAAAAAGAATGAAATTCTGTCCATTTGGCACAACCTGAATGAAACTGGAGGACATGACATTAGGTGAAATAAACCAGACACAGAGACACAAATATTGCAGATTCTCCCTCATAGGTGAGAACTAAAACAACAACAAAATGAACTCATGGAGATAGATAGTGGAATAATGGCTGACAGAGGCTGGGAAGGGAAGTAGGGAGTGGGGTGATAAACTGGAGATAGTTAATAGGTACAAAAATACAGTCGGATGAGATGAACAAGATCTAGTATTCAGTAATGTAATAGAGTGACTATAGTTAGCAATAATTTATTGTAGATTTTTAAATAACTAGAAGAGTTGAATTGAAATGCTTCTAACATTAAAAAAAAATGATAAAGCCTTAAGGTGATGGATACCCCGGTTTCCCTGATCTGATCATTACACATTGTAGGTCTTTAAAACATTACATGTCCTTCATAAATACATAAAATTACTGTGTTATCATAGATAAAAATTAAAAAATTAAAAAATAAAGTGCTGAACAACAAAAACAAAAAGAATGTATGTAACCACTAGAAGAAACAGAAAAGAACTGTTATAATAGTTGCCGCCTAAGTGTAGGCCTAATGGTTAGAGCATGCGGCCAACCACAGACACTTTTTATCATGAGCTATTTTGAACTTCTCAATTCCTTCATCCATGGGCATGAATAATTGTCTTTACATTTTTAAATGAAACCGAAAATCATTGCAAAACAAAAATAACATGGTACTCATATAATTATTCATAATGGCTGAAACATTGAGAAAAATTAACAAAAAAGAGATTAAACTAAAAATAATTAGCAGGGGAGATGGCAATAAAGACCAAGTAATGGATAATAATTAAAAGCTTAGTCTTTGGACTCAATCTTACCTAGCTTCAAGTAATTATTTTCTATTAGCCTTCAAGAAATAAAAATGAAATCCTAAGCCCTGCAAAGACACAGACTCTCTTTGCCAAGGAAACCCCAGAGAAACCTTCAAAACTGAGTTGTTGGCCATGACAGGATGGGGGATGCCCGACAGGATGGGAGATGCCAATACCCACTATTGGCTTTCTTCCCTAAAGGCTAAAAGGAAACCAGCGCTTTGGAAAGACTGGCTCCACTTCTGATATCAACCAAACACCTGATGGTACCCCTTCCTTTTGTGCTTATAATAAAACAACCAACCAGCCTTCCTTCCTTATAAGATAGCACTGACCATGAAGGATACATGGCGAGAGTGTTCGGGTCCTCTTCTTAACCTTTTGATAACAGCGGGCCAAAGACTCTACCCTTGGTTAATCCTAACACTGCCATTTTTTGAACTTGGGACCCGTGGAGAGAGGCATGAAACTCAACTGCGCATGCAGTTTCTCCTTTCATAAATATTCATAGCTCCTCCTATAGCTTATTGAGTACGTATATTTGGTCTCCCCATTCAGCATAAACTCTTGTCTTATTCTTTTCATGCTTGAAGTGCCTGTGTTCAGATTCTGGCTGGCCCTGCGCTTCCCAGCCTGTTTGCCACCCTGCAGGCTGCAAACCCTTGATGGGAAATAAAGCTTTCCTTTCCAAATGTATGAACCTCATCATTCTTTAGTTGACACTGTGTAACCTTGGGCAAGTCACTTAACCTATGTAGACGAGGATTCTGATTTGTAAAATCGTAATAATAATACTCCATTTTCATGAAGCTGTTCATGGCATGATGGAATAATACATACACAGGCCCTTAATAATGTCATAAACAGTACTAAAGAAACTATGAAATAGTAAGTCAAATATATACTTAATAATACTTATAACCAGTAATTAAAAAAATTACAACAGAAAAACATCTCTGTTTTCATTAAATAAGCAAATGCAGAAATCCCAAGAATGCATCTTTATTAATGAGAGCTAAATGTCCTCAGTTACAGATGTAATTTTAAAATTTGGGACAAAACTATGTACCAAGTATTGTTCTTTAAATTAGAAAGATAGATGAAAATAACATATTTGAAATTTATATTGCAAAAATTAACTGAAAAAGAGATAGAAACTTGATATAATTATAGCCATAGGAAAAACCATGATCTTTAAGACCTGGCTGCAAAAAAGACAAAAGAACGGATAGTTTGCCAGTCAGTTTTACCAAATTTCCAGAGAAGAGTTTATCCCTATGCTATTGAGCATGGAGAAGGTTTTAAAAAGAAGCCCATTTATTTTTATAAAAGACTCAAAAATATTTTGTATCTTCATTCACAAGTAAGAATAACAGTTCTTATATCTTTTCCTTTCTTTCTTCTTTTTCTAATTTTTCACCTCTCTCCCGTCTTCATGTCCTCCTCCTTCTATTGATTCTTTTCATTTAAATATGTTTAGCAGATTTTTAGAGGATTAACACAACTTAAAAAAAATTAATGCTGTTTTTTTAACTTGGTGAACCTTTCCATTTCTTATTTGGTGAATACCCTGAACTTCTACTTTGATAGCATGTATATCTTTTTTTTTAACTTGATGTTTAAGAAAAGTTTAGTTTTTTGTTTTTCTGTAGCTACACAGAGTATTCAGTTTTCAAGAGAGCTGTAATCAAACACAACCTGATGTTTTACTTAATTTTTCTTTCCTCTTTTCCTGATAAAATGTTTAATTTCTATATGGTAATTATTTTTATGGTTACTATGTTCCATGTTATGTGTTACGTCTTCCCTAAGAATGTGAATAATATGTGATATATTTCCTATTACTTTACTTTTTTATATTTAAAATTTTATTATCTGAAATGTTTTACATAAAACATGAATTAAGAAACATTTTTAAATATACAGTCATTGTCCTAATGACAATTTCTTTTTTTCTTTACTTTTCTTTTTTTTTCTTTTGAGTCAGTGTCTTACTCTGTTGCCTATGCTGAAGTGCAGCAGCGTGATTTGTCTTAGCTCACTGCAGCCTCAACATTCCAGGTTCAAGTGATCCTTCTACTTCAGCTTCTTGAGTACCTGGGACTTACAGGCATGTACCACCAAGTCCAGCTAATTTTTATTTTTTATAGAAATGAGTTCTTGCCATATTTTCCAGGCTGGTCTCAAACTCCTGGGCTCAAGCGATTCTCCCACATAAGCCTCCCAAAGTGCTAGGATTACAGGCATGAGCCAGAGTGCCTGGTCCCTGATGGCAATTTCTTAAGCAAATAATCCCTTTACAATGGATTTTAAATAAGATCCTCATGGCACTCCTGATTCCCATACATACCTACATTAGGACCTTAACTCTCTTATCTGGTTTCTGTTAGTGTAGTAATGTGTATTATCACAGCTTTATCTTCTGCTAAGCTTTCCCTTATTACTTTTCTTTTACAGCATTTAATTAATTTTACAGGTTTTATTCCACGTAATTTTTAAATAAGCAGTCAAAGTATTTAAAAGCTTCAGCGAATTTTTGATTAAAATATTTTAGAATTATATTATTTCGGGAAAATTTTAAATTTATAACATACAGTCATGTAACCAAAGAACATGACATATCTCTGCATTAAGGTCTTCTTTGATATTAGAGTCACTGTATTTATAGAGTTATACGTATTGATTGTGTCCTGAATGATAGATGCAACAGAGGCATCTTTGGAGAAATAGCAAGGAGAAAAAGCAAGTGAAAAACTATTAGGACATATTCATACCATACCTATAATAGAAAGCACCCTAGACTGTTACATGTCATACCATGAAATTTCCTTTTTCAAAATTCTTTCTGGATGAATAAGGCAGATTAAGAGTCAAGTTATTCTGTTAGTAGATGATGCCTTAAGCGTTATATACCTTTGGTGGGAAAAGTAATAGAGATGCTTAAAAACTTGGGTCTATACTAGAGCAGTAAGTATTTTCCTTACATCTACTGTACCTTAAATCATTTATAGCTTAATATGCTATGAAAAATTTAGTAATAGATATTCTAGAAACACACTTATCTGTGCTTCTGATATCATCAAATGATATTTATGCAATAAGCAACAATGATGCCTTCAAGTTATCCCCTAAATTATATTTACATTTTGATATCATCCTAATTGTTAGGAGGTAATTCATATATCTGTGCACCATGATGTAAAAATAAAATGTGGTTGTCCCTAATGAACAAAATCAAGTTTCTCAAATGTGTTTTATAGAGTTAATGCATTACATTCAGAAAGGAAGAAATGGATTGGCTAGGTCAATTATTGTAAAACTAAAAACTAGTAAGTTTCATATTTCTTGACAAAGAAACTTTGCTGGGTGCTGGTTGAGCAAGGACAGAAATAATTAAATTCAGCTGGCACATTCTGCCTCTGCAAATAAACCAAAACATACTCACAGCGCTCCACATTGTTGCCTGTTGTCCTGTGATATGTCTTTATCATCTCTTTCTTGAACTACAATAATCTAGCTGGGTCCTTTGCTTCCACTTGTCCTTTTATAATTCTTCAGACAGTGACCTTTTTTAAAACAAATAAGACCATGTTTTTTTTTTTGTTTAAAGTTTTCTATGTCCTTTCAATAAAAACCAACCTCTGATCATGGCCCTAGTTTTCTGCACAAATGTTCTAGTCCACTTGATACTAGTCTTTCTTAACTTCTTTTATCATTCTTGGCTTAAGGATCTTTTTGTATGTTTTTTTTTTTTTATTCCAACTTGACTTTTTCCTCTACATCTGTGTTAAGCTGATTTCTTCTAATTATTTAGATTCCTGCTTAAAATATCACCTTCTCAGAGAAATGTTTCTTGTCAGCTATCTAAGTTGCTTCCACCTTTTAACTGTCATTCAGAAGTAAAACACAATGTTTTAGTTTCTTGGTAGCATTTCCTAGGTCATAATTTTTTATTTATTAATATTTTCATTCTCGCTGGAAATATTCACCATGATACTAGAAACCTCGCCTGTATTTTCACCTTCTCACTCTCAGTCTATAGGATGAAATCTAGTATGTCATACCATCTTTGCTCATTAAATATTTGAAAGAATAAATGCAGAAATCCTCTGTCATCAGAGGTGATCAGTTTTTCTAAGTAATCTAAAAGGTGTTAAAGATCAACAAATTTATTCAATTAACTATTATGTTTTGAACTCTAATGGAATAAACACATTCTTAATCATTCTTTGAACTTTATACTAATGTATATTAAAGTTTCATTATTCAATGTGTATTTTGGTGGCTTATATTAATATTTAGCATATTACCAATATTTTCTAATTTATCTGGTTCTGTCATCATTTATTCATGAAAAGCAGCTAATACTTCTCAAGCTGGTTATGAGTCAATGCATTTAAAAGAGGAGACTCTCACATCTCTTTATTCCTGATTTCAAATGTATGTACACACATATATATTTTTAAAAATTTTATCAAAAAACTCAAGTGAAATAATTGTTCATTTGAATTTTTTAATATTGTTGCTCTTTTTTCAAAATGTTTTTCTTTCCAAATCATTTTTTACTTAGGCTCCATTTATAGTCCCTAATACCTACCCAGACTCCTTTCATAGCTGTGAACCAAAGTCTTCAGAATATCTCAATAACTTTACCATGTTTTTTATTGTAGTCCCTCTTCTTCCTATTTCTCAATCTGTTCTAAATCACAACCTACTTGTACCAGTTTCTTATTCAATCACATTTATGTCTTCCTTTGCTTACAGGGCCAATTTTCTATAAATAAGGATTATATTCAAAATCTCTTCACCTAATTGGTCTTCTCTACCAAACTAAACATCACTATTTTTCAAACGGTTCTTTCCTATTGACCACCAAACACATCATATCTAGAATTACTAGAAAACAATCCTAATAAATTGGTCTTCCTTCTTTGAATAGCAATAATCCCAATTACTGCATTGGAAAATTTAAATTATATGTTACAATGCCTTATTATCTCACTCTTTATATGTTTTCTCCCCCAGCTACATGAAAAGCTATTACACAGCTATTATTTTGACTTATACTTGTTTTGCAATTTTTTTTTTTTGAGATGGAGTCTTGCTCTGTCGCCCAGGCTGGAGTGCAGCTCACTGTTGTTTTGCATTTTTTATGTGACTGGCACACAATGCTTACAACTCTAGCCACTTAATTCATTTTGCTCCAAAGTGTGAATGAATACAATTTATTACCATGTAAACTGGCTAAATAATCACTCATAATTTTTGTCCTCGTAAGGGAGAAACAGGTATAATATAAAGTTACGATATTTCCCATATGTCCTTGAAGTGAAGGTGGCCACGTGACTCAACTTGGCCCAATAGAGCAATATGGAGAGATAGTGGAAATAATATGCTCTGCCTCAAGGCAAGGCTCACATAAACGTATGCATGATTTTCAAACTCTTTTGCTTCCTAGCAAGCTTGATGTTAATGATAATGATAAATTTTTGGAAGCCATACATTAAAGATGAAGAAAAATATGGAAATAGCTCAGGTTACCCCCCCACCATTAAAACAAACAAACAAAAAAACCCTCAGAGAAAACTCACCAGTTAATGAGGAACTAGAATTTTGAACTCACTGTGAAAAAACAAAAACAAAAGCAAACAAAACTTCTATCATGTTTGAGCAATTATATGTTTTTTTTTGTTGTAGCAACAGGTAACATTATCATAACTAATATACTACATTCCTAACCAGGTTAACCTGTAGCTACCAGTACTTATAAAATTATTTCTATTTTACTACTGAATGTTTGAAGGCATTTGCCAAAAGGCGACACTTCCAAGCCTGAAAATGTAAATTTTACCTCACTATTGCATTTCTCCATTCACCAAAATTATTTCACATTTAGTATGTGTACAACCCATATCTAAAACGATTTGCATTTAATAAATAAAGTGACATCATTTTAATGTATGAATTCCTTTGTAAGTAGTAGAAAACATGTGCTCATAATGCAAACTTAAGAAAATTAATAATTTTTGTACTATAAAAAAATGTTGAACCATGTTTTCCAAAATGAATGACTGCTAAAATTCCCAAAAGCAGGGATGTATTTTTTCTCACATCTTTTATACATTGTCTTTTTTATGTTTTAAACATTGCAAACAAAAAGAATGATCAGGAAAATTTATTCGGCAGTCTTAGTAACTGATATAATTTAATGTGGCTTGAAAAACAATGTATGAAGTCACCAGTGAATGGAGGATTTATCTATGTGGATGTACATGGAATCCTCACAGTCCTTAATGTTTTAAGTGCTACGCAGTAATCTCAAAGAGAGAAACTCATTTATTTTTTGGTGTAATGGAATAATTATTTAAATTTCCTCAGCTACTGCTGAAATTTTGATTAAAATTCACCTTTTCCACACATTTTAATATAGAAAACATAGGTATTATTTAAATAGAAAGGACTGGACTCCTGTCACGGACTTCTGCTAAAAACAATCTTTAACCTCCTTTCTACCCTTCTCCCTGCCTCCTGATACCAAGTTTACATAACGAAAGTCAACTAACTAGTTCTAGTATTCAACATAAGCTTTTTTCCATTTGTTTCTTACTGTGCATACTTTGCCCACAAGTGTTTCAGACAAACTGTACTCTATTCTTTTCTTGTTTCTGGTCATTTGTTCACAAAGTCCACTTTACCTAGTACACCCTCTATAATTTCTCCTATTTAAAATCGACCAACCCCTTTAAATACAACTAAAGTGCAAAAATGCATGAAAAGGCTTTTTCCTTTATATCTAAAGATATTTTATTCTACCCTGTGCTCCCAATGTCCTTTGGGTTTCTATTACAGTCTTTAATTCATATTGCCTCATGTGATACACATTTGTGTACATGCATTTGTTAGAATGGCAATCATGAAGGGCTTGCCATTTATGTTCTGTAGCATGTGACATATATTCTATTAATAATTATTAGTTTTATATTAGTTTTTTTCCCTTTAATTTATTCCTTAACCAAGGATTAATGTTGTTTTTTTTTTCTTCTGCACGTCTTCCTAGCAAGCTATAATTTCCAAACTGGACATGGTGATGGACACTTGTGGTCCAAGCTACTCAAGAGGCTGAGACAGGAAGATCGCTTGAGCCCAGGAGTTCAAGCCTACTGTTAGCTATGACTGTTACACTGCATTCCAGCATGGGTGACAGAGCTAGACCCCATCTTTTAAAAAAAGAGTTTTAATTTTCAAATAAATCTACCTTTATGATTTCACTTACCCCAAACTAAAAGAGTATGTATTGAAATTTCTTAGAGATGAAACACTTATCATGCTATTTCTTGTGATCACATTCTGGTATGTTTTTGTAATACATCAATATATATTTTTCAAAAGATGATATTTTTATAATCTCAAAATCCTATGATTTTAGTAGTCTGGTAATACCATAAAAAATTTATCCCATTCCTACTCAATTTTACAGTGGGAAAAATAAAAATCAGTCTCATTTTATATAACAAGTATTACATTAGTTTTGGAAGACAAAGATAACTAATGAAAGATCCTTTAAGATTATATAATTTGTTATAAAGCAGTAAGTGTTTTATTTTAAAAGCAACCCAAACTTAGGGAAGTCGGAGACGAGAAGCTCCTACTATAGAAAGTGGAATTGTATTAAATTTTTTTGCTGAAGAATCAAATATATACAGAAAAGCTAACAAATCGGTAGTTACATTTTGGTAAAATTTCAGAAAGTGAAGATGCCTTTTGGATCACTGCTCAGATCCAAAGATTTTTACTGACACCCAACTCCAATGACTGATTACTACGTACCCCCTTCCTTAATAGTAACCATGCTCCTGAACGGTCACCACAGACTAGTGTTTTTTCAAATAACTTTATATAAATGAGATGAAATAATACAGATTATTCATCTCTGGTTTGTTTAGCATTACATTTTGTTTGTGCAATTTGCCTGTATTTGCATAGAGCAGCAATTGGTTCATTGTGATTGCCACATTAACAGTTGATGAATGTTTAACTTGTTTTCAGTTTGAAGCTGTTATGAATAAAGTGCAATAAACATGTTTTATATGTGTTTTGTAACTATAAGCAAGCATTTATATTGGGTGAAACTTTGAGGGCTTAAGTTTTAGCTCTTCTTTTGTGCATACAATTGGTATTCAATTGTATTTTTAATTCACATGTGATCTCTAATGAGTGAGAGTGCATACCTTTTCATGTGTTCAGGTAAAGACCTTAGACAGTCCGAGGTTGACCATACTAATCACTGAGATCGTTTCTTCTACCTGAAGAATTTGCTTTAGTATTTTGTTTATTGTAGGGATTCTGCTGACTACTTATTTCAGTTATTACTTGCCAAATATAACTGTCTTTGCTCTGTATTATTTTCATTAGACATATAACTCTAGGGCTTCAATATTTTTTTCATCTAAGCACTTTGAAGGTAATTTTCAATGGTCATGTGGCTTTTTTTCTTCTTTAAAATTGTTTAGATTTAAAAATTGTTCTCTGTTTTTAGTTTTGTTTTTTTGATAACTTAGTGGTCAATTTAACTTTAACCTACAATTTTAAATTTTAGGTATTATAATATGCATTTTTGCTCTGAAAACTTTTAATCTGTTTTCTCCGTCTTTCATTTTCAGCAATAATGTTATGTTATGCTATGTATGTTATGTTCATTTGAGGCTGTTTTCATAGTTATTTGCTTTGTATTGAAATTGCTTGTGAAAACTGTGACTTAACATTTTTCACCAGTTTTGAGAGTCTTTGCCATTTTCTCCTCATAGTGCTTCGGCTCCATTTATTATTTTCTCTTTTTGCAATTTCAGTTACTTATATGTTAAACCCTTCACTATCTTCCACGTATCTTGTATATTCTTTTCTTCCATTTCTATCCTGTAACTGGAGATTTTCACTCACTCTATTACCAAGTTTATAACTCTTTTAAATTCTGTCAAATATGTTGAAGCCAGCTCACTTGTTTTATTTTTCAATGGAGAGTTTCCATTACGTTATCTTTAAAGCTTTCATTTCTCTTTCAAAACTCACCATGTTCATATTACTTTCTTGCACATACATATAGTTATTTAAAGGTCTATAAAAATTTCAATATATGAATTCTCTATAGATATGTTTATATTGCCAAAATTTTTGCATTTTTTGATCAATTCTTATCTTCTTTTATTTAATTTTAAAAACCAAATGGCAGATATTTTGTATGAAAATCTATCAATATAGATTTATTCCCTAAATAGTAATATTTTATTTCACAACGGGTTGTTTTGTTTGAGTCTACCATTTAGTCGGAGGGTATATCACCAGATTTTAATCTTGCCTTTACTTCTTGTATTTATTGATCTATACCCAGTTCAGCTTGCCCCTAGGGTTCATACTGTCATGCACAATTGAAAGTATACGTTAATTACCAGAGACCATCATCCTTGGTAGATCTTTACCTTCAGTTTTTATTTGTCAAGCACTATAAATTTTTCAGTATATCCGTTCAGCTTCCCATCCTTTCCTCCATAGCTTTGGGATTGACAAATACTCTAAAGTGGAGAACCTGGAACACTGGTTTGACATCCATGGGCTTCTCTTCTCTCTGGGAACGTGCTTCCCTTTTCCTTCAAGGCCATGTAGCTTTGATAACTCTCCAATGTGTTGAAACAGATTTTACAGATGTATGTGCTTTTTTTTTCTTTTTGTATAGATTTTGTAGCTCCCACGTGGGAATGTGGTTTTTGAAACATAACATCTGCACCATCACTTTGTACAATTTCCTATACACATTAAATACCTGTAAATAAAATAAAAGATAGCACCATTTTTAGAAATAGGTAACAAATGAAAAGAGCAGTAATATATTATAATAGATTGATTCTGATTAGGATGTGTTTTATTTATACTGTCCATTAACAATTTTGAATTAGATATGCAAAACAATCACCGAAATTATATACAGAATTAGAGAGGACTTTACTTAATATATCTATCTATTTCTTCATCACTGATCTTAGCATAATAACTTATTATTATTTTTATTACTACTCACATAAATTTTATTTCATTAATGTGTTAAGTATTGATTTTGCCTAAATAGTTTTTAAGGTAAAGCATTCAGTAAGCAATCTGCTGATACAAAAGAATATTAAATTTTTTATACTCTACTTAATGTTATTTATGTACTATTTTCATACATATTGTAGTTTTTAACCTTAATTATATTCTTTGAGCATTAAAATCTCATATGATAATAATTAAAAAAATTTCTGTCTCTGATTAATTCATCTACTTTGTCATAAAAGTTACTAGATGATTACACAATTGTTTTGACACTTTTGGAATTAGTCCCAAAGGATATATTCTTTTTCACCTCAAAAAATGCCCAACGTATAAAAAGGAGATCTTTTCTTTTTAAATTCAGATTGCTGCTCTCCTTAGTACATCACCTAAATCATTACAGATTTAACAAATTGTTCTGAGAACAAAAATCTATTGAACACCACATAATAAATTTCTGACCATAAATTGTTGATGTAGAGAAAAAAGATGCTTAGCAGACCTTAGTTTAGTATAGTATTTGTGCCAGGAATTGTACTAAGGTTTTGAAATTGCACTGGTGAAAATACATGATTCTTCTAAGCAAGGAACTCGCTGTCTGGCAGATGTAAATACATGTAAACCAATATGTAACATTGTCTTGTGGAGGCTAAAGCAACTCCATCTTGGATATTAATCAGCCATGTTGACTTTTTATTAACCCCAGTTCTGGGGAGCCCTCTAAGATCTCCAGTTTATCCATTGTTCCTTGTGTAAGAGCAGGTGTTTACAATAATTCTTGGCCTTAAGTCAAACAAACTTGATGTTATTGTACTTTAGTTGTCATACACATCCCTTCTGAATCATGTATACATTTACATATGGTATATAAGCCCTAGGTTTTTGGGGGGAGCGGATAATGGCATGGAGATCCACTATCTTTTCTCACCTGCTGCCAGACACAGACATAACTTCTGTTCATAAGTCCCTGTTAAATGTATTTTTTTTTTTTTCTCCTGAGAAGCTGGCTATGTCAGCCTTTTTTTCTTGCATTTTTCAGCTTCCTCAGACTTTGGGGTAAGATCTGCCCATTGATGAACAATAATTAAGAAAGTATTATATGTTATATGGCACCTGCACATTGAATAGTGAATTCTAAGTATTTTGAGTTCACTAAAAAGAGAAAACTCTTGGCAATTGTAAAAGAAATTATGCTGGAAGGGTAAGTCTGCTGAGGTCAGATGATAAAGAATCTTAAATGGCACAAAACACAGTATTTTCTTCTATATTTATACCCTTTTCCCTAATAAATGGTTTTAAATATCATTTATGTTTATAACAACCAAATATAGACTTGAAACCTTGATTTTTATTGATCTTTAATAAGCTATATGTCAAGGGAGAGAATAGATACTCTTTTATGAGACATTGGTTATGATAAGATATTGGAAGAGTCCATGAGAACCTGACATTTCTGCTAATATATATGAGTGGATTTGGAAATCTGCTCATAATAATAATGCTATTAATACCATTAATATTAACATTAGCTATCATTTATTGAATCTGAATTTTGATTTATTCAAAACGTGGTCACAGATTTAAACAATACTATAAGATAGGCATTATCTTCCCAGTAGTATAGATAAAACTTTGGTAACACAGAGAAATCCATAGTAAATGAGATTTAAGACTATGAATAGCAGAATTGTTACTGGAAAAGTGGTCTCAGTCTGGACTTCAGGAGAGGGTTCTTGGATCTCATGCAGGAAGGAATTCAAGGTGAATCATAGAGAGCCGTGAGAAGAGATATTTTATTGAAAGCAACTCTGTCACAGAGTATGGCATCCTCAGAAAGCAAGTGGAGGAACACATTGTCTTTGTTTTTTGTTGTTGTTGTTTTTTTTTTTTTTTTTTCTGAAGTTGGGTCTTGTCTATGTAAAGACTAAACTGTAACTATACAAGGATGAGTAGACAGCATGACAAAATGTATTATTCTATTGATTTAAAGGAAACTATACTTGACATTTTAGTGTGTAAGTACATCAAACATAACTGTCATTATTTTGAAAGCATATATTGTTGTGGGTATTAGGACATCTGGACTTTCTTTTGTTGTAGGTGTCTGTCCTTGTAGGTATCTTTGGACTGTTTCCTCAGCTATAAAAATCTTATGACCATGAGTTGTCAAAAGAATGTAGCAAGGAATTTAACTTGCTAGTTTTAAGACGAAGTTGATTTTAAAATGGTGTCACTCTGGTTTGCCTTGGTTTCTGCTTCCCTAATAGAGTCAGAATTCAAACTTCAGAAATGTCTTTCTGAAGTAGGAGCATGTGTTGTAAAATGTGGAGAAAATATAATGAATTGACTTTCAAACATTTTGATTTTAAGAAGGATTTCGTACACCCATGTGAGGTAAAGAGGCTATTTTCTGAAGCTCTTTAAAATGATCCAACATAGACATTTGTCCTTAAATTTCACAGGTCAGGTGGAATGCTCTGTGTTTGAGATGGCTGAGGTTAATAGTATATAAAGGATAATAAAGAGGGCAAGTATAGAACCTTGGAAAACAAACATTTTATAAGCAGTTATAGGAAAACAAGCAAATGAAGGAGAAGGAAAGAGTTTAAAATGTAGGAGGAAAATTAAAATCTGCTATGACATGGAAATCAAGAAAAGTGTTCTAAATAATTGGAGATAGTCAATAATGTTAGTGCCATAGAAAGGTCAAGGGAGATTTTTAATGTGTGCTATAAAATTCAGTGTTATTGGATTCTGCCTTCTTTACACCCTCAGCCAAAGAAAACATCTCTCTGGTGCTAAAAAACTTTCACAATTTTCATCCAACCTCATCTCGCTTGGATTACAGCAAGAATAATCTATAACATTGTCATAAATTATTAATAATGTCTAATCGGATTATTATCATTTGGAATTAAATTGGTGAAGTTACAAAAGATTTCCAGATATAATTTTACTTTGTTAAGGAAATTTCTAAAAACATTTAGTTATAGACTAACTTTTCTCAGTCAAAACTTACTAAAGGTACAACAATAGTGAAAATATTAATATAAACACTCATAGAAATGTATTTTGATGGAATCAAAGGTAACATTTTAACTCTTACTTATCCTGAAACCATATTCCCCTACCTTCTTAAAGATTCTCTGTGTCCTCTTGGAAGCCATAGTCCTCATTAATTACCAATGAATATTTGAAGTCTCTCTAATACATATTTATTTTGACAGTGTTCCGATATAAATGGGACTGAGGAACTTCCAGAAAGCATTTGAACTTTTTTCATACTGAGTTTCACACATCCACAAATGTGTCTGATAGACTGGAAAAGTTCTAATGGAATCAACTCTGCAGGATGGAAAGCAGGGTTACTGAAATGTAAATTATTCAGAAAGAGGCAGGAAACTGATTGAGTCATCCATAGTTCAGAAACCAAGGGGCAATGATTCCAGGAGCAATGTGAGCCCATGTGAAAACTGTTTTGTTACCATGTCACAACCATATCAAAACACATAGACTGTGAAGATCTGGGAAAACTTATACTTCCATTTAGAGTAGAAAAAAATTTTCCATGTGTTTTCTAATGTTTTCAAGCCATGTAAATATGCCTAGTCTCTTTGTTTTCTATAAGGAATAGATTATCTTTAGAGGAGAATAGTTTCCATACAGCACTGAACTCTGTCGATTAATGCAATCATACATTGTTATTACTAAAACCTATACCAATTTATCTGAAAACATTGTGGTTTAATTTTATTCTTTTGAATGCAGTACATGAGCTTCTTCAGATATCGATTTCAATAGCAGATAGATTACACATTGTAAATGAAAATGAAATATCTGATCCACACCGTAATGTAGGTACCTAGGTAGGGTACCTTAGATAGGGTATATAGAATTTTCCTCAGAAGTACTTCTAGACTCCTAAACCTCAGGAAAATTGGCTGAACCATTTCTCATCCCCCAATCAAACACAAGTTCTAGAATGACCCGAGCTTTTCTGAATTAAGTAGACTGTAATATTTTTTTCTATGTTTGGTTGTTGACTACTGACTTCTATTATCAGAGTGTTTGCTGGATTGGCCATTTACAATTTCTACTGTTCTTGTTCTTTTGGTGTTCACATTTCTTTTTTAATTCTTTCATCTTCTGGCACTTTGGACTGAAGAAAAAAAAGTAAAAGAAGAACATAGGCAACTTTCATTGTCTACAAATTTGGACAGCCAAATTTTTACTGCCTATGTACTGAAAAGAATCTTTCCTTTTACCTGTGGCACAGTGAGAATTTCTGCATTATGCTAAAACATTCCATACTGCCAATAGCTCAATTATATATACTTTTATAGTTCATTACCCAAACCATCTCTCTCCCTGAGAAATCCTGAAATTTAGCTACGCCTCATTGATTCACAGTAGATATGCTACTCTGGATGTAGTTTTTTAAAAAGAAAAAAAGTGTACAGAATTAAAAACAACTTCACTCATTTACATATATGCTACTCTGTGATCTTGTCTGTTACTTTATTGCACTGAAGTTTCTGTTAGCCCATTGAGTGCTGTCATATTTGTTTAAAGAGCTTTCTAAAATCAAGTTCAGAATCTGATCTCTGTGTGGAACAATTGGCCTTCTTCTAAGCCTACCCTATTCATATCTGCAGTTTGTTGAGCAGACAGAAGCTGTAAACCCCCAGGAAAGTTTCCTGCATTTTATGATAATCTTATTTTTAACTATGTGCCCTTGTGCTTGAGAGAAGCATGGGGATGTATCAGAACAGAATGGTTATCACTAGAGGATACTATCACATTACCCCAATAATGAAGGTTTCTCTTGTATCTCGAATGCATGTAAGGACAAACATTATCATTCATGTTACTATGATTATTATAATAGGAATTTTACTCAACTGCAACCTGGAGGAGTGATTCACCTATTCTTCATCTTCTTTTGTATTTTACACAGTTGTGTCTGTCATGGCTCCTTTTAAAGGACATACATACAATTCAAAAAATTTTATATCACACATAATCCCTGATGTTTAACTTACCATCCACCAGTGGACACCTGGGGCATCTAATATCCACCTATAATTTTGCTGTAGGAATCATTAATCATCTTCTATCACATAGAATATTCTGACTGGTTTAATGAAAAGTTTATCGTTGATTATTACCCACAACTAGTCACAGAAGTTATCTTTGTTAATATCTCTGTAGCACAGATGAACATATCTCAATGGAGGTATCAGGCATGCAGGAGGAAGCATGGACATAGAAAATCATTCAATGACCACTTAGTTGGTTTTAATTTAATGGAAACTATTTTAAGAAAAATAATTTTGCAAAAATCCAAGTTATCTTTGATACAGCTTTCTGACAGACTATTTTTGTTTCTTATTATACCCTCTAAAAAATACTGGAAAAAAACTGTCAAAATAATTTCAGGGCTTTTTTTTTTTTTTTTTTCACAAGATGAGCAAAGCAGTAGTGTAGATTTATGATAAATATATTTAAATTGTGTTAAAATCTTCAGTTCAATGAAGATTCATGTTATTAAAATTGGCTTAATATTTGCTAACAGAACCATAATAAAGAAATGGAATTTTTCTTTATTTTATTAACAAAAGCTAAACAATTTCACCAAAGGATTCATTTAAAATGAATAGTGCTCAAATTCCTACTCATACTCTGTGAATCGAAATAGTATATTATGTTCTTCATTATATCAAGTTGAAAGTGTGTACTTTAAAAATATTTAAATCAGTACATTTTAAATAATGAAATATTAATTTCCAAATATTGGGCAGATGAGGCAATAGTTTTTATGCCATGTTTTTCTTTCTTTTTATCTGAAACTCTTGAATATTTACATGTTGCTTAAACTGTTTCTTTTCTTATTAAAAGTTAAGTGTTGTTTTGAATAATTATAAATAATTTTAGGTGTGAACAATTATGCTTTGCTTGTTTTATTTGTCTATTTAATTCAATTTAAAATGTATTAAATTAAATTAAAATCTATTAAAATTAGTTGTATTAAAATTTAAATTAACTAAAGTTAAACCTATTCAATATAATATCATAGGAATATGAAACATCAATATGCAAAAACAAACACAAAAAAACAAGCAATAAACCAGTTTTTCTTGAAATACATGAGTATACAATCTGGGGGCTAGATAATCAAGAAAGCTCACTAATTAATAAATCGAAATAGGACTTCTTGTGGAACTAACAGTGCCATTTAACTCAACCAGGATCCCAAGAAAAGATCCAAAAAGTACTCTGTTGTAGGCTAATTATCTTTCTCAATATGAGATGGCACAAGTCTCACTGGAAACAATTAGGCTTAAAAATGTTCATTTGTAAGTTCCTGTTTCTTCTCACATATATTTGATATATTTGAATATACAATTTTTGAAATTTTAGAAAAACTACTACATTTAGGAAAATACACTTTTTAATGGGAAACTGAAACAAAATATTAAACATCATCATAATGTATTTTAATATCATGAAAACTTTAAGTTTTAGTGAGGGAGTTTCTGTAGGGAGAAAATTAATCTGCCTTCCTTTTACCTTCCACTTTGTAAACTTCATTACAAGCTTGTTAATTCAAGGAAAAATGTTCATTATTTTTAGCCTTTAAAGCTTAAAAGTACAATTGAGAATCATTCACTACGGGCACATAATTTTCCACTGACTGACTGCTGTCTGCTTTCAAAGAACAATCATTTGTAATCTTATGATGTGATGGTGAGTAATCACCATCTTAAAGCAATTTCTTTCCTACTAACCTTTCTGTTAACTCCACAATTTGTTTACAACAAAAACAAATCAGTCAACACTTTTGTAATTTTCATTGGCAGCACAGCTTTTCTCTCTGATTCAAAAACAAAATACTTGGTTGACGTGTTCATTAAATTCTGACTTTTTTTCCTGGAGTCTCTTTGCAGTATTAAAAACAGCATGGGTGAGTCTTTTTAAAAAGAATTGGAATCTGAGATAAATCAAAACGAGAGTTCTATTATCCCTAATATGCTCTTGAGAACAGTGATCAGATTCCTTAGCTGAGTCAGTTTCAGCACTCAAGTTTTACATGTGTGTGGCTGTTCTGAAAACCACAGAGATATTTTGTGAAACCTTTTCTACTTGAGAGAAAAACAGGAGTCATATGCAACGGCTCCAGAAATTAATAGGTCCTGTTTTCTTTTAGATAGAAATTGAGTAAATATGGAATAAGTTTTTTTCTTTTTTATCTTTTCTTTGTTGTTGTTGTTGTTGCTCCTTATCCTTGGCATAAGAAGTTGGTATATTAATATTGTTTGAACACAAAGATATACAGGTTTATTGTCTGGAAATTATGTATGCAGCTTCAATTCATTTTATAAAACATCTGTGTATGTGTGATATACAAAGAATTACAGTTAGCCCTAATTCACCCAATGCAAACCACATAACATTATTTTTTCCTCTCACTGCATAACCTACCATTAATTTTATTAACGAGTTAAATCTTCACATAACAGAAAGTCTTTGGATAATGACAAAGGTCAACTCCTCTGTGAGCTGGGCATTTAAAAATATTTTTAAAAGGTCAAACTAATTTAAAACACTAGTCTATACCCTTCAGCTACGTTGATCCACAACTATTTGTACCATTGTTTGCTGAAGTGCAGAGTACACTCTCAAATAAAAAGATGGAAAACAAAACAATGACAGTCACAGCCAGAGGTCAATACTGAAAAGATTTTTTAAAATTCTATTAATAAAGCTAACAATATATGATTTGAGTAAATGCTGACAAGCAGTACTTTGTCAGCTGCTTTTGGAATACCTACCACTTTTATATGACAATTTTCCTTGCTGTGATAATTTGAATTTCCACCATAAAATAGCACTGCTGAGAGTCCGGCATTATATACTGTCACATGCAGTATTATATCTCAAACAGGATGACATGGTTCCTGCTCTCTAAGTACATCAGGAGTGAATGAGGAATATCTGAAGAAAACAAATACAACAATATCCTAACATTATGGCACAGGTAATGGCAAATTTTATAATTTCAATTAAAAACATGAAGTCAACTAGAATTTATCAAACAAGTAAACTGTGGAAGATAACTCATTGTCAAGTATTTTTCTTAAGATTCCCTATTAAAATAAGGTTTATTATAGCATTCCAAATGCAGGTGAATTTATGTAAGTACAATCAAAACATACGTCTTTATTAATGCCTTTACTACTTAACGTTTTGAACAATATGTGTATAAAAATAAAGTTAAATCCACACGAAATTTTAATTTTTTAAAATTCTCGATGGAGCCGGTCATGGCAGAATCTATGAAGAAGAGGAAGAGTTTTAAAAATCTTTATTCTTTTTAGAGCTACTTTAGTGACAGTTTATTTTTCTACCGAAACTTTTCTTTTAATCAAATTTATACTTCCAGCTCTTACCTTCTTTATAAATCACTGTAGAATAATCACATAATTTGAAGTAGAAGGGAAAAAAAATGTCCTCTTAAAATTGCTCCCTCGTTTCCACCCCCAGTCAGCCCAGGTTACATTTGCAGTCCTTAAAAATGTGATGAATAGGAAATAGAGTCATTTAAACTTACATATCACCTAGAAAATGTACAGAAAGGAATCTAAAAGCTACGCGACTTTTTAGTGATAATACACTCAGGATTTCATCAGACTTTTACAACAGTTAATAGGGTGAGAGACGGCATAGCTTCACAATGCCAGAGATAATGCTCCATTCCCATAAGTAGTTATATAATACCAATCACAGCAGCACTTAGTCTTTAACAAAAGATCAAGTGAGTTCTTTCTGGGAGTTACTTAATCCACAGATCACGACAATAAAGAGACTGAGTATTACTGTACATTATTCAGAGGAAAGGACAGAGGGCAGTGGGTGCTGGGCAAAGGGTAGGTGTATGTGAGAAAGCCTTGCTACTAGGCTACTTTGACACAGTATTTGTACTTACAGGCTTCAGCATGGTCTCAATTCCTGCTCAATAAATCTCTAAGATTTAAAGATTTCTGAGATCAAAGAAACTTTGAGGGATTTATTCCACTAGTCATTTGCCACAGTTCACATTTATAGTTAGAGGGTATAATTCCTTGCATTTGCAAAAGTAACTAGGGCTATTCACAAATAAGTATCTGAGCCTACTATAGTTTTATAAACTATTGCATTTTGATACATTCATATAATTAAGTTAAACTCTTTAACCTATAAGAGGATGCCCACTGAATCCGTATCCTTATCTCAGCATATTGAGCTTATTTGACTTAATATATTAGCAGTTCTTGCCTGAAGTTTACAAACATTGATGAACAAACTGGAATGATTTTTAAAAAAATGTTTAAACATTAACTATTAGTCCCCTTTGTATTAGTGAGGGTTCTCCAAAGAAATAGAACCAATAGTTAATCTCTCAGGATTATTCTAAGAAATTGGCTCACGCAATCATAGAGGCTGACAAGCACCAAGATCTACAATCAATCTGAAAACCCAAGAGAGCTGATAGTATGGTTCCAGTCCATATCCAAGGCTTGAGAACCAGTAGAGTGAAAGTGTAGTTCCAGTCTGAGACCATGTAGGATTGAGACCCAGGAAGACCCAATGTTTCAGTTTGAGTCTGAATGCAGGAGAAAACCAATGTCCCCACTTGAAGGCACTCAGACAGGAGAAATTCCCTTTACTCCCAAGAGGCTCATCTTTTTTGCGCTATTCAGACATTCATCTCATTGAGTAAGTCCCACTCACCTTGAAAAAGGCAATCTGTTTTATTTGGTCTACCAATTCAAATGTAAATCTCATCCAGAAACACCCTCACCCCCTCACCTAGCACAATGCTTGAACAAATATTTGGGTACTGTGGGTCCCAGTCATGTTGACAGATAAAATAATCATCACATTCTGCAAATGCATTTCCCTATAATTTCAGTATTTTACTCACTCAAACTGTAGTTGTTTTTGAGGTAAGAGTTAATAAAGGTCATGAAAGGGCATTTAATCAGATATCTTTATTTTAAATAGTTGACAGCCAAAAGAATCATTTCCAATATTTTTTCCCTAGAGATTCACCAATAGTTCTCCATTGTTTTCATAGAGGACTTAAAGATGATTCACTCAATTATCTTCCCAAATGAACAATGACAGACTTAGTAGCGTCATCTAAATTATACCCCCACATACATATTTTAGTGAGATATTTGTGGAACATCTTACAACAGACGCAAGTTATCAACTAAGTTTCTCTTTTGATGCGGTTTTGTCTAGTCTTCTAAACAGTATTTTATAAAATAATTAAGAGTAAAATGATCAATCCAACAAATTTCTTTTGTCCACATGTCTGGAAAGGAATGTGCTTTATTGGTGGGTGGTTGACAATAATTGGAACATGGAGTATGAATGTTTCTAGATGAACAGTGCACTACAGAGGATGGAAAATATTATCATGCTGCTCCCAATCACCAGCAAGTAATTGATATTAATTTGTCAGTCTGGATTGCAATAAACCAATATACAGTGTTTTATGGTAGAGTTATAAATATTATCTTCTTTAGTAATTAAAAAATATAAAAAAACACTATTGTCTGGAGGAGGTATTAAAGAATTGTTATATTAATTGTATGAAACCATAATGTCTCTCTTATTTAATAGAAGCCGTTATACACTCAATGTTAAAATGTGGAAAGGTGCAGAATAAGCAAATACATAAATTTTTAGTAGGATTTTGAATTATTCAGTTTATTTCTGTCTTAGTTACTTTGGACTACTATGGCACATTAGCAT
Organism: Hylobates moloch; assembly: GCF_009828535.3. NCBI lineage: Eukaryota > Metazoa > Chordata > Mammalia > Primates > Hylobatidae > Hylobates > Hylobates moloch. The sequence goes on along the minus strand of NW_026652289.1, from coordinate 26,698,917 downwards.
AGACTGGGTGGCTTAAGCAAAAATTTATTTTTCTTATTTCTAGTGTCTGGGAAGTCTGAGACAAAATGCTGGAAGATCCAGTGTCCGATGAGGGCTTACTTCTTGGTTTGCAGAAAAATGACTTCTTGTTGTATCATCATATGGCAGAAGGAGAGCTAACAAGCTCTCTAGCCTCTTATAAAAAGTACTAATCCCATTTATGAGGTCTCTGCTCTCATGACTTAATTACCTCCCAAGGGCCCCACCTTCAAATACCTTCACATTGGGATTAGAGTTTTAACATATGAATTTCGAGGAAACAGATTCTATCTATTGCAGTCCCTTATTTTAGCTATCAGCAAGTTTGGCCAAACCAGTATTTTTCTCTTAAATTTAATTTTAGCAGCCAGATTATGATATCGCTGACTTTCATCATGCTGCACATATTAAAATGTACAAGTTGACAAGTTAGGACCTGTGTACACAACTGCAAAACCATCACCACAACCAAGATAACCAGCATATCCATCATCCCAGAAAGTTTGCTTAGGCCTCTTCCTAATTATTTCTCATTGCTTTTCTCTACTCACTCTCACACAGTTTCCAGAAAACTACTACTCTAATTTTGTTCACTCTACATTAGTTTGCATTTTTGAAAAATGACATAAAGGGAATTACATATTATAGCAGATATAATTTTGTCTGGCTTCTGTCTTTCAGCATAATCATTGTGAGTTTCATCTGTGTCATGTGTCAATAGCTCATTCCATTTGACTGCTCAGTAGTATTTCATTGTATTCATATACCACAATTGTTTATCTATTGACCTGTTGACAGGCATTAGAGTTGCTTACCAATAAAACTGTAGAAACATCTGTTTATAAATAATCATACAGATAAATGCTTTTATTTCTCTTGAGTAAATTCCTAGTAACAAAAGAGATGGCTCATAAGTGTAGGTGTCTATTTAACTTTTTAAGAAACTGCCACTCTGTTCCCAAAATGGCATTATCATTTTATTTTCTCCACAGCAGTATATGAGAGTTCCAGTTTTTCTGCATTCTCACAAACACTTGGTATGATTGGCCATTTTTGTTTAAAGCCATTCTAATTGGTATATAGTAGTATTTTATGACAGTTTAAATTTGCAGTTTCCTTATGGACAATGAGGTTGAGCATATTTTTCCTGTGCTTATTTACCATCTCTCTATATTTTATGGTAGGGTGCCTGTTAAAATATTTTGCCTATTTTTAATTGATAAAATTCAACACCCATTATTACTAAAAACTTTCAGCCAACCAAGAATAGAAGCAATCTTTCTCAATCTGATATAACATCTTGAAACATCTATTGTTAACATCAAACTTAATGGTGAAAGGCTGAATTTTTTTTTTAACCAATATCAAGAACAAGACAAAAATGTCCAGTCTTACTATTTCTCTTTAGCATTGTAGTGGAGCTTTGGCCAGTGCAGTTGGCCAAGAAAAATAAATTGGAAAGAAGTATAACTTGTTTTTAATAGATGACATGATTATGTACAAATTCTGACCAAACCTATGAAAAAGCTACTGGAACTAATAAATGAGATCAGTAATTAAAGTTACATATACTAGCAATAATATTTTGGAAATTTTAAAACTATCATGTATAATAGCATAAAAATATGAAATATTTAGGAATGAATCTGATAATACATGTGAAATATCTGTATTCTCTAATCTGAGAACTGAAACCTTTATAATATTGTTGAGAGAAATTAAAGAAGACCTAAATAAATGGAAGAGATAAATCATGTTCATACCTCTGGGTACTGAATATTTTTCAGATGTACATTCATCTTAATTTGCTAAAAATTCAATAATAGGCCGGGCGCGGTGGCTCACGCTTGTAATCCCAGCACTTTGGGAGGCCAAGGCGGGCGGATCACGAGGTCAGGAGATCGAGACCACGGTGAAACACCGTCTCTACTAAAAATACAAAAAATCAGCCGGGCGTGGTGGCGGGCGCCTGTAGTCCCAGCTACTCGGAGAGGCTGAGGCAGGAGAATGGCGTGAACCCGGGAGGTGGAGGTTGCAGTGAGCCAAGATCACGCCACTGCACTCCAGCCTGGGTGACAGAGCAAGACTCCGTCTCAAAAAAAAAAAAAAAAATTCAATAATATCCCAATCAAAATCCTAGGGAGCTTTTGTTTGGTGGAATTAACAAATCGGTTCTAAAATTTATATGGGAATCCACAGTATCTACAAGAGCTGAAATACTAGTGAAAATGAATAACAGAGTTGGAGAACTAACATAACTAAGAACTTAACATAATTTCAAGACATATTACAAAGCCGTTATAATCAAGACTGTGTTTTGGGTGTTAAGATAGATACATAGATCCATAGAACAGGGTAGAAAATCAAGCAAATATATATATATATATATATACAGACATATATGAACAACTGATTTTCAAAAGAGTAAAAGTTTTTCTTCTAGGGTTTTTATGGTTTTGAGTTTTACATTTAAGTCTTTAATCCATCTTGAGTTAATTTTTGTATAAGGTGTAAGGAAGGGGTCCAGTTTTCGTTTTCTGCATATGGCTAGCCAGTATTCCCAGCTATTTATTGAATAGGAGATCCTTTCCCCATTGCTATTGCTTGTTTTTGTCAGGTTTTTTGAAAATCAGATGGTTATAGATGTGTGGTGTTATTTCTGAGGTCTCTGTTCCATTCCATTGGTCTATATGTCTGTTTTGATACCAGTACGTTACTGTAGCCTTGTAGTATAGTTTGAAGCCAGGTAGCGTGATGCCTCCAGCTTTGTTCTTTTTGCTTAGCATTGTCTTGGCTATATGGGGTCTTCTTTGATTCCATATGAAATTTAAAGTAGTTTTTTCTAATTATGTGAAGAATGTAAATAGTAGTTTGATGGGAATGGCAATGAATCTAGAAATTACTTTGGGCAGTATGGCCATTTTCACAATATTGATTCTTCCTATCCATGAGGAAGAATTTTTTTTTATTTGTTTGTGTCCTCTCTTATTTCCGTGAGCAGTGGACTGTAGTTCTCCTTGAAGAGGTCCTTCACATTCCTTGTTAGCTGTATTCCTAGGTATTTTATTCTCTTTGTATCAATTGTGAATGGGAGTTCATTCATGATTTGGCTCTCTGCTTGTCTATTGTTTATGTAAAGGAATGCTTGTGATTATTGCACATTGATTTTGTATCTTGAGACTTTGCTGAAGTTGCTTATAAGTTTAAGCTTAGAGTTTTGGGGCTGAGGTGATGGGGATTTCTAAATGTAAAATCATGTCTTCTGCAAACAAAGAAAATTTGATTTCCTCTCATCCTATTTGAATACCCTTTATTTCTTTCTCTTGCCTGATTGCCTTGGCCGGAACTTCCAACATTAAGTTGAATAGGAGTGGCACCATTCAGGACATAGGCATGGGCAAAGACTTCATGATGAAAATGCCAACTAAAACCAAAATTGACAAATGGGATCTAATTAAACTAAAGAGCTTCTGCATAGAAAGAGAAACTATCAGCAGAGTGAACAGGCAACATACAGAATGGGAGAACATTTTAGCAATCTATCCATCTGACAAAGGTCTAATATTCAGAATCTACAAGGAGTTTAAACAAATTTACAAGAAAAAAACAAACAACCCCATCAAAAAGCAGGCAAACAATATGAACAGACACTTCTTAAAAGAAGACATTTACATGGCCAACAAACATGTGAAAGAAAGCTCAACATCACTAATTATCAGAGAAATGCAAATCAAAACCACAATGAGATACCATCTTATGCCAGTCAGAATGGCGATTATTAAAAAGTTAAGAAACAATAGATGTTGGCAAGGTTGTGGACAAATAGGAATGCTTTTACACTGTTGATGGGAATGTAAATTAGTTCAACCATTGTGGAAGACAGTATGGTGATTCCTTGAGGATCTAGAACCAGATATACCATTTGACTCAACAATCCCATATCTGGGTATATACCCAAAGGAATACAGATTATTCTACTATAAAGACACACGCACACATATGTTTATTGCAGCACTATTTACAATAGCAAAGACCTGGAACCAACCCAAATGCCCATCAATGATAGACTGGATAGAGAAAATGTGGTATGTATACACCATGGAATACTAAGCAGCCAAAAAAAGGAATGATTGAATTTCCTTTGCAGGGACATAGATAAAGCTGGAAGCCATCATCCTCATCAAACTAACACAGGAACAGAAAACCAAACACCACGTGTTCTCACTCATAAGTGGGAATTGAACAATGAGAACACATGGAAACAGAGAAGGGATCAATACACACCAAGGCCTGTTGGGGTTTGGGGGGGTGAGAGGAGGGAACTTAGAAGACAGGTCAATAGGTGCAGCAAACCACCATGGCACACGTATACCTATGTAACAAACCTGCACGTTCTGCACATGGATCCTGTTGTTTGTTGTTGTTGTTGTTGTTGTTGCTGCTTTGTAGAAATAAAGAAAAAAATAAAAAAAGAAGAAAATTAATTCAATGGAAATAGGAGACTCACTACAACAATGGTGGTATAGCAATTTAATGACTTTGGCCTGTACCTCAGATCATATACAAAGTGAACTAAAAAAATGAATAAGCATAAATGGTAAAACTTAATAAAAAATGATTTTAGAAGTTAGTTTTAAGACACACGGAGAAGGTTCTCCACATGTAATAAAGTAATGAGAGGTAAGGCAGGAATCATGAAGAACTATGATTTATTTCTTAAATCTGTAAATATTCATAATCAATGAGAGAGGATGTAGGGGTACACAGCAATATTGATGAGGCAAACAAGTGAATTCTTAATCAATAGTGGTCATTGTCTTACTTCTTCCTAGAAGGAATTAATTTCCAACCAAACCTGGATAATATTTCTTCTGTTTTTATTCTTCACACGAATAGATAGAGCTGCCTCTAAGAGTTACAAAGTTGGGAATTTTGTCCAGCCCTGACATTTAGCGAAAGAAATGTTATCTACCAACTCAGTGATATAAATTTTAATTTTCAATAAATGAGAATCTCTTAAAGAAATAGATAATGGTAGTAATAATGATGAAATATCTTTGCAAAAGATATCAAAGTTTCAGATTGTATAATAGTTTGAACATCAAGTTGATCATTTGAAAAATTTTATTCTTTAAGTATTCAACTTTGTCCAAAGGATGTAGACCTGTATTAGGAGACATAATAAAATATTATCAATAATAAATGTGCCTTATTTGAATAAATGAATATTTGAGAGCCTTTCCGACTGACAACGTCAGCAGGGAAAATGGAGATGAAACATTTGCATTAGCAGATTCAGAAGTTCTAGAAAAGGTACAAACACAGAAGCTGGGGAATTTCATGGTTCCAACTACTAACAATAGAAAAGAAATTTTATACATGCCTTTGGGAGTTAAAATAAGAATTAAACATTGTTTTATATCTTTACATTTATTTTCAGAAATAATTTCACCTATGTTACTGTATTTTGGGAATAGCCTCTACGACTATTCAGAAAATATTTACAATCTCAAAATAAGAGTGATTGAAACACACATAAAAAAATCCAGAGGCAGAAGTTATAGGGCTTCCTCCCTATCGAAGGGTCCAACATTCTTCTGTTTTCTACTCCATCATTATTGATTCCCGTATCTATTATCAAGTCAAGTCATACATATTCCAAGATGGCTACTGAAGCCTGGACCAAATCTGCTCTTTCAATTCAACAGATGGGGAAAAACATTAAAAGGGTACATTGTCAACTGAATAAGCTTTCTTTAAGGAACCTCCCTGAAAGTTGAATACATCCATTCTCTTTACCTTTCATTAATTAGAATCTAGATTATATGGCAACAACAAGGTACATGGGTTATATCATCTTGTAGCTTGGTTTACCTTATAAATTGTATATGACTTTATATGGGAAGAACATGAGGATAAATGTTGGGTAGGCAACTAGCAAGCTCTGTTGAAGTCTCTATTGTTATTAGGCCACACTAAATTTTCATATCTTTTCTCTATTTTGGAGGGACAGAATATTATCAATTAGGAACAATCATTCTTAAATGTATAACTATACACATGATAAGTATGCAGTTACAACAATCATTCTTAAATGTATACATATACACATGACAAGTATGCAATTACAATGCTGGAGACAATCTGAGTTTGCATTTTCACATGTGTGCTCAGAAAGTACTTTTTAAATACTTGCCTTAGTGTCATAATCAAATAGTATTGTATAAATGTATGTAATTGTATCACTTTGACATTATTCACTGGAGGGCGCAAACTGTACTTAATGCATCTGTATCAGTCAACTGTTGCTATATTATAAACAATTAATACAATCTCAGTGACATTTAAAAATAAACATTGTTTTCCTCTCAAGCATCTGTTAAGCAGCGAGGGCAGCTCTTCTGACCTCAGTTGGACAGACTCAGTTATCCACTTATTAAGCTCAGCAAATTGATTCTTCTTCAAGTACCTAGTAGTGAATAAAGAGAACAAGCCTAATGCTGTAAGCCCTTGGTTGTGTCAACTGCACAAACCAAGTCACTGAGTACAAAGTTGAGAGTCAGGGAAGTAGATTCCTTTGTAAGAATTGTACAATTACATGGAAAGGAGCAATGATACAGGAAAGAATGGAGAATGGGCTGGCAATTAAACCTACCACAGTAAAAATCCTCCCATATAAAGTCATATTGAAACCTCCTGAATTTAGGGCCTGACACAGATTGACCTCATTGAACAGATTATATATTGAGGAAAGAAATACATTTTAAACCACATCCTTGGTCAGGCTTTTTTGCCCATTTCTTATATATAGCTTCACATTCTTTCTTAAAAATGATCATTGAAGTTTAATATATACCAGTTTTCCACTACTTTAATAAGTTCTTTAATATTAAGAACTTATTCATGAGCTGGGCCTAGTGGCTCCCACCTGTAATCACAACACTTTGGGAGGCCAAAGTAGGAGGATCGCTTGAGCCCAGGAGTCCAGGACCAGCCTGAGCAACACGGCAAGACCTTGTCTCTACACAAATATTAAAAATAAAATATCCAACTTTGGTGATGCATGCCCACGGCCCCAGCTACTTGGGAGGTTGAGGTGGGAAGATCATCTGAGCTCGGGAAGTGGAGGATGCAGTGAGCTGCATCAAAATAAGTAAGTAAATAAATAACTTATTCATAATTTGTCATCTGAATGCCTCCTACTACTGGTCGCACAATTGGTTCATCATTGTATGAAGTCTTCCACTGTGCCAGAACAACTGTAAATATAAATAAAACCTAAGGAATGTAGCATAAATTAGGGTTCATTAAAGTCTAAGGATTAAAAAAACTATATATAAAGTATTGAAAATAAGTTCCTGGCAATAAATAACACTCATTTTATAGTATGTTGCTATTAAAAACATTTTATTGAACATGAATTGCAAGATAATGTTATAATAAGTTAATATTAATTTTTTAAAATTGGACATTTTATTTTTTAAAAAGTCCATGAAAAGCTGTGCTTTTCCACTTACAGGCTATATGACGTGGGCAAATGATTCAGCTGCTATGATTCTCAGATGTATTCTTTTTACATAATACATATGTGATTTAAAATAAAATATATATCTGAAATACTTAGCAAAGTGCTTGGCATATATTATGCTGTAAATAAGTATTATCTTTTTTCTTGTCTATTTCCCTCTATCAGTCAGAGTCAATTCAGAAAACAAAATCACATCAGTTACTTTACCAATAGAATTTAATGTAAACAATTGTTAACCATGTACAAATTTGTTAATTAACTTATACAAATGTCCAGACTAAAACTATAGGGTATCATGGAGGCAACAACTGAAATAATCTACCATTGTTCCCTACGGCTAGAAGAACAAAAGGAAGATGTTGGAATTACTGAAATTTAGAAGCTTGGAGGAGGGGCCCAAGAAAATGAAACACAAACCCTGGAGAAGAGGGTGCTGGTGTGAGTGGTGATGAGGCTGGTATAGCAAATGTTGGAAAACCTGCAACCTGGATTTAGTTGCAACCACAGGGAGGAACTGCTGCTGCCAGGGCGAAGTGGAAGCTACGGGAGCGAGAGAATGTAAGCGAGCCTACAGGAAGAAAACAGGAAGGAGGAAGTCACTTCCTCCCCTAGCCTTAGTCTCTCAGTACCACTTTCTCCTGGCAGAGTAGAAATGTGGTTTTTCAGATGCTAGTCCTAGCATCACAAAGCAAAGGTGAAGTTAGAGTGGAGAGAGAATAGCTTCATAAATAGCCTACTTTTTCACTCCTGTAACTCCATTCATTTTTACCTCCTGTTTTTCCTTCTTACTTTCTATCATTTCTTTTTTCTTTTTTCGTTTTTTTTTCTTTTTTTTTTTTTTTTGTTTTTTAGAGGGAGTCTTGCTCTATTGCCCAGGCTGGAGTGCAATGGTGCAGTCTAGGCTCACTGCTACCTCTTCCTACCGGGTTTAAGTGATTCTCCTGCCTCAGCCTCCTGAGTAGCTGGGACTACAGGCGTGTGCCACCACACCTGGCTAATTTTTGTATTTTTAGTAGAGACGGGGTTCCACCATGTTGGCCAGGCTGGTCTCAAACTCATGACCTCATGATCTGCCTGCCTCGGCCTCTCAAAGTGCTGGGATTACAGGCATGAGCCACCATGCCTGGCCCTCTTTTTGCCTTTCTTTAACTGTATTTTCCTCCTGGCTGGCCTTCAGTCCTTCCTTCCTTCCTTTTTTGGGGGCAACAATTCTATGGGCTTGAAAAGACATGTTTTTAAATGTAAGCTATTGTCTTTATGTAATAAACAGCTATCTAAAATTATACATCAGTTCAGGGAATCTATATAATCATTTAAAAAAATCTATGGTGCCAGGCACTTTACATGATCTTAATTCGAATTATTAAATTCTCACGATGATAGGGATAATGGCAGACCTAAGATTTGAACCCAACATTTTCAGCCTCCAATTATGATGTTTAATTTTTTTTTCTATATCACAGATTCCAGTTCATTTGGATAAGCAGAGATGAATAATTCAGTCATCACTGTCATTTGAACTAGGTAGGCCTCAAAAGAATATGAAAATTTTGATGCATTGAGAATGTATATGATACATTATGAACACTGAAAAATTTATAAGCAAATTTGGGATAAGGCAAGACATTCTCCATAAACAATATTCAATAAGTGTAATAAACTAAAAAGTTGTAAAATTTCCAAAATAAATTTACATAATTTGGGAGGAATAAATGTTTCTTTTTCTTATTATATATGTACTAAAAGTTTTAAGAGAAAATATTTAAAAGTATCATCTTTTACATCCCAGAATACAGTTTGGAAGTTAATTAATTGTACTGGGCAATAAAAAAAAAACCATTAAGGTAGCTGTCTTGAAAAGTTCCCTAACTGCTATGCTGATGGCAATTTCAAAAGCACATCTTATTATCTAATATGAGAAGATTAATATCAACTAATGTATTTCCTGGTAAAGATATAACATGAATTTAGACTTACAAAGATAAAATTATAACTAATCACCAGAGGTGAAAAGTAATTACTTAGTTTTTTTTGAAATTACATTTGAAAACTTTAGAAAAATACATGTATTAAAACAAGTTTACTCTGTATGTAACTAAATCATCTAAAATATGCAAGCATAAATACTTAAAATGATTAAAGCTGCATTTTGATGATAATTTACAACTATATGTATAACTACACAGAAGTCTTCAAATGAAAGTTAAAATATCCAAAAACTCATGTTTCATTCTATATTTACCTGTCACTAGGGAACCGTGATCTTCAGTTGGTCTGTTTTTATTTGAGATTAGAAGAAGTTTGGAAAATTAGGAAAATTATAGGTTCCAAATAGAATATACAAATATACTTGCCAAACTACAGAGAGAGAGAGAGAGGAGAGAGAGAGAGAATGACAGAAAGAGAGTGAGAGAGAAGCAGGAAGAGAAGGAGGATGGGAATGGGAAGGAGGAGGAGGGGGAGAAAGCGGAGGAGGAAGTTGGTGGAAGGGGAAAACGAGGGGAGACAGAAATAGGAAAATCACCTTGATTGTGCTGGATATAGGCAGAAAGGAGTATGTCACAAGCATACAAATTTAATCCCTTAGTCTAATTTTTACATTTTAATTATAAATTCCACTTCTACCTTTTCTTGTTAACAATTTCCAATAGACAATAAATTTGAACTGTTAGAATTAGGTGTTTCAAACCCAGTTCATTGTGTAATAGAGATTATGTTCAAGTTACTAATGGAGAAAAATACACCTTAATAGATCTCAATTGTATTAGGGACTCAGGTAATTACTACCAAAAACCAAGGTTCTAATGGGCTACTCATCTTTTTTTTTTAATTTTTATTTCAATAATTTTGGGGGTACAGGTAGTTTTTTGTTGCATGGATAAGTTCTTTAGTGTTGATTACTGAGATTTTGGTGCACCTGCGATTTTGCTGCACCTGTCACTGGAGCAGTGTACACTATACCTAATATGTCATCTTTTATTCCTTACTCCCCTTTCACTCTTCTGTCCTGAGTTCCCAAAATTCATTATATCATCCTTATGCTTTTGCATCCTCATAACTTAGCTCCTACTTATAGGTCAGAACATATGGTATTTGGTTTTCTATTCCTGAGTTACTTTACTTAGAATAATGGCTTCCTGCTTCATCCAAGTCGCTGCAAAAGACACTGTTTCATTCCTTTTTATGACAGAGTGGTATTCCATAAGGTGAATATACCACATTTTCTTTACCCACTCATTGGTTGATAGGCACTTAGATTGATTCCACATCTTTGCAATTGTGAATAGTGCTGCTATCAACATGTGTGTGCATGTGTATTTTTCATGTAATGACTTCTTTTTCTTTGGGTAGATACTCAGTAGTGAGAAAAAAAATCAACGGAGTAAACAGATAACCCACAGAGTGGGAGAAAATATTTGCAAACTATGCATCCCACAAAGGGCTAATAGTCAGAATCTACAAGCAACTCAAACAAATCAGCAAGAAAAAAATTAAATAGGATGTTGGCTGTGAGTTTGTCATATATGGCTTCGAGGTTTATTACTTTGAGGTAAATTCCTTCTGTGCCTGTTTTGTTGAGGGTTTTCATCATAAAATGATGCTGGATTTTATCTAATGCCTTTTTTATGTTTATTGAGATAATCATATGGTTTTTGTTTCTAATTCTGTTTATGTGATGTTTTACATTTATTGACTTGTATATGTTAAACTGTCCCTGCATCCTGGATCTGAAACCCACTTGATCATGTTGTGTTATCTTTTAGATACACTGTTGGATTCGGTTAGCTAGTATTTTGTTGAGGACTTTTTCATCTGTGTTCATCAAACATATTGCTCTGTAGTTTTCTTTTTTCTGTTATGTCCTTTCCTGGTTTTCTATTATGGTGGTACTGGCTTTAACAAATGATTTAGGGAGAATTCTCTCTTTCTCTGTTTTTTTTTTTTTTTTTAATAGTTTCTGTAGAATTGGTACCAATTCTTCTTTGAATGTCTGATATAATTCAGCTGTGAATCCACCTGGTCCTGGACATTTATTTTTGTTGGCAATTTTTAAAATTACTGATTCAATCTCACTGTTTGTTATTGGTTTGTTCGAGATTTCTATTTCTTCTTGATTTAATCTAAGAGGGTTGTATATGGCCAGAAATTTATCCAATTCCTTTAGATTTTCTAGTTTGTGTGTGTAAAGATTTTCATAGTAGCACTGAATGATCTTTTGTATTTTTGTGACATTGTAATATCTCCATTTTCATTTAACATTGAGCTTTTTAAATCTCTCTTCTTTACATGGTTAATCTCACTATTAGTCTATCAATTTTGTTTATCTTATCAAAGAACCACCTTTTGTTCCATTTATCTTTTGTATTTTTTTTTTCAATTTCATTTAGTTCTTCTCTGATATCTGTCATTTCTTTTCTTCTGCTGGTTTGGGGTTCGGTTTGTTCTTGTTTCTCCAGTTCCTTGAGGTGTGACATTAGGTTGTCTATTTGTGCTCTTTCAGACTTTTTGATGTAGGAATCTAATGCTATGAACTTTCCTCAGCATCACTTTTGCTGTATCCCAGAGGTTTTGATGAGTTGTGTCATTAATATCATTCAATTCAAATAATTTTTTAAAATTTCCATCCTGATTTCATTGTTAATCCCCAAATTTTTCAAGAGCAGACTGTTTAATTTCCATGTATTTGTATAATTTTGAGGATTCCTTTTGGTGTTAATTTCCAGTTTTATTCCACTGTAGTCTGAGAAGATACTTGATACGATTTTGATTTTTGTAAATTTATTGAGATTTGTTTTGTGGCCTGGCATCTAGTAGAGCTTGGAGAATGTTCCATGCACTGATAAGAAGAATGTCTCCTCTGCAGTTGTTGTGAAGAACGTTTGGTAAATATCTGTTATGTCCATTTGTCTAGGGTATAGTTTAAGTTCACTGTTTCTTTGTTGACTTTCTGTCTTGATTATCTGTCTAGTGCTGTTAGCAGAGTATTGAAGTCCCCCACTATTATTGTGTTGTTAACTGTCTCATTTCTTAGGTCTAATAGTAATTGTTTATATATTTGGCAGCTCCTGTATTAGGTGCATATAAACAGGATTATAATATCTTCTTGTTGTGCTAATCCTTTTATCGTGATTTGATGCCCTTCTTTGTCTTTTTTTGTTTTAACTATTGTTGCTTTATAGTCTGTTTTGTTTGATCTATGAATAGCTACTCCTTCTCACTTTTGGTTTTCATTTGTGTAAGATATATTTTTCTATCCCTTAAACTTAAGCTTATGTGAGTCCTTATGTGTTAGGTGAGTCTCTTGAAGACAGCAGATATTTTGTTGGCAGTTTTTAATTCAATTTGTCGTTCTGTATCTTTTATTTATTTATTTTTTTCTTGAAATGGAGTCTCACTCCGTCGCCCAGGCTGGAGTGCAGTGGTGCTATCTCAGCTCACTGCAACCTCCGCCTCCCCGGTTCAAGCAATTCTCCTGCCTCAGCCTCCCGAGTAGCTGGGATAACAGACATGTGCCACCATGCCTGGCTAATTTTTTTGTGTTTTTAGTAGAGACTGGGTTTCACTGTGTTAGCCAGGATGGTCTTGATCTCCTAACCTCGTGATCCGCCCACCTCAGCATCCCAAAGTGGCTGGGATTACAGATGTGAGCCGCTGCACCCAGCCAATTCTGTATCTTTTTAGTGCAGCATTTAGGCCGCTTACATTCAATGTTAATATTGAGATGTGAGGTATTATTCTATTCATCATGTTAGTTGTTGCCTAGATACTTTCTTTTTATCATTCTGTTACTGTTTTTTAGGCCCTGTGAGTTTTATGCTTTAAGGAGATTCTATTTTGGCATGTACCAAGCTTTTGTTTCAAGATTTAGAACTCCTTTTAACATTTCTTATAGTTCTAGTTTGGTAGTGGAAAATTCCCTTAGCATTTGATTCTCTGAAACCGCAAGCAAAACCAAGTTTGTCATTCATTTATGAAGCTTGGTTTCTCTAGATATAAAATTATTGACTGATAATTACTTTGTTTGCGGAGGCTAAAGATAGGACCCCAATTCCTTCTGGCTTGTAAGGTTTCTGCTAATAAATCTGTTGTTAGTCTGATAGGTTTTCCTTTATAGGTTACCTGATGCTTTTGTCTCACAGCTCTTAAGATTCTTTACTTCATCTCGACGTCAGATAGCTTGATGACTATGTGCCTTGGTGATAATCTCTTTGCAATGAATTTCCCAGGAGTTCTTTGAGCTTTTGGTATTTGAATGTCTAGATCTCTAGCAAGTCCAATGAAGTTTTTCTCTATTACTCCCTCACATTAGTTTTCCAAATTTTCAGACTTCCCTTCTCCCTCAGGAACACCAATTATTTTTAGGTTTGGCTGTTTTATGTACTTCTTTATTTCTTGGAGACTTTATTTTATTCTTTTTTCTTTGCCTTTGACTGATTGGGTTAATAAGAGCCTTGTGTTTAAGTTCTGAAATTCTTTCTTCTACTTGTTCTAGTCTATTGTTGAAATTTTCCACTGCATTTTGTTTTTTCTTAAGTGTGTATTTCATTTCCAGAAATTCTTATTTTTTTCTTTATGATATCTATTTCTCCGGAGAAAAATTTATTCATATCCTGAATTTTTTTCTTAATTTGTTTTTCACTTTTCTACAGTATCTCCTTGAGTAGCTTAATAATTAACTTTCTGAATTATTTGGCATTTCAGAGATTTCTTCTTGATTTGGATCCATTGCTGGGGGGCTAGTGTGATCTTTTGGAGGTGTTATAGAGCTCTGTTTTGTCATATTACCAGAATTAACATTCTGGTTCTTTCTTATTTGGGTAGACTATTTCTTCACATTGTTCTTGAATTTATTTTTGATTGGACTTTTTTTATTGCTTTTTTTCCCCTCTGAAGGATCTGACTTTAGTGTTTGTAGTTTATTTTAGTCTAATTTGATTCTTGGTGCTTTTAGGGGTGAAGACTCAGTATGAGTTCCTTAGCTATAGAGCATCTTTGTACACTGGGTTTCCCAGATGCTCGTTGTAGTAGTTGTATACTTGGTGTGTGAGAAGGTTCACTGTATCCTATGGGATTGGAATTACAGGGATCTCTTGAAGCTTATCTTGTTCTCTTGTGGTGTACACTTTATTTATTTATTTTATTTTTCCCAAGTACTTTATTTACGCAGTTGATGATTCAGGCTCCAAGCCAATAGGGGAGGTATCTGGGTAGGCACCAGTTGTAGCTAAAGCAGGTGGGCAAATGTAATACCCAATGTTGGGCAGAGGTCTTAGCCTTGATGAAGGTGACTCTTGGAGCTCTCAATTAGATGTGCTGAGGTTTTATCAGGGTGAAGGATGGGAGCTAGACCAGTAGGAAAGCTATCCACCTCACAGCCTCACTCTTGTCCCAGTGTTCTGACTATTCAGATCACACAGGAACTTCTTTTCATCTGTAGAAATGTGCACATTCCAAATAGGGAGGAATTGTTACTCTCACAATTTTGATATTGCTCTTTCTTTCTGGATATGGAATGTATCTACGCATATGAAAGCTTCAAATGTTTTTAATTTATGATTATCATATTGTTACTAAATGACCATAGAACAGTAAATTGCACAATTAAAATGAATTTTAGCCAGTTTGTGTGACAAAGAAGGAGGAGGTAATAAAGAATCAAGTGAAATGCGTTCAAAACGGTTTTACCTCTCTGCACCAAAGCATTGACCTAGAATCACATTCTAAAGAAGATCTTTCTAATCAACTTCTCTAGAAATAAACAAAAACGACTTTCATTGAATTCTCAACACAAGAATCTCTGCCTCACAAGGGAACCTGTACCAGTTGCAGCATGTCTGAACTCAGTGACAGAGTGGGATATTTGGCTAGCACCAAAGTGGAGTTACAGAATTCTCCTTCCCATTCTCTTTCTTAGTACTCCTCTCTCTACACTGAGATCCATAAAGTTCTGGTCTGGATGTCCCAGCTTGGTTTGCTATTCTGTTTATCAAACTTTATTACCATTTTATAAATTCTTCAGTCACCATTACAATAATAACATATACTTTATTTGCCAAGGGACATATAAACCATGCATGCATGCATGTCAGGTTTACTCTTGATATTATGTTGGTGCAAAAGTAATGGAATTTTTGCCATTTGTGTACTTGGTGTGTGAGAAGGTTCACTGTATCCTATGGGAATGGAATCACAGGGATCTCTTGAAGCTTATCTTGTTCTCTTATGGTGTACTCTTTGTTTATTTATTTATTTATTTATTTATTTGTTTTATTTTTCCATTTTTGCCATTACTTTTGCACCAACCGAATAGTTTAGCTATCAGTGTAGTGCAGTCAGTACTCATCTCTTTCCCTTTGGCCACACCAGAGGTTACCTACATCTTTGGGGGACAGCTACTATACATGCTAATGACTTTCTACATCATGAAAATTTGTCTTTTCCTGAGGGCTTTCTCTAGCTACAAGAGCAAGATCAACTTGTGCCCAGGATACAGTGGAAGTGCCACAAAGTAGGAATTTAGTGTATTATACTTTAGCTTCCTATACCTTCAGACTGACAGTTGAGGTGTATTCTACACAGTCTCTCAGGGAGTCTCTAGTAGGGTTGAGCTCAATTTGTCCCCAGCATTAATGTCCTATTTATTGGATTTCCTTCTTTATTATCCCCACTCTTTTGATGTACTTCCTGGGATCATTTCCCAAATACACTCTTTTAGAATCTTAAAAGTGGCAGAATATTTGTCATTTTATAGGCCCATGTCTTCAATATCTAGAATACAAGTCTCTTAGAA
Source organism: Hylobates moloch (assembly GCF_009828535.3). Classification (NCBI taxonomy): domain Eukaryota; kingdom Metazoa; phylum Chordata; class Mammalia; order Primates; family Hylobatidae; genus Hylobates; species Hylobates moloch. The sequence goes on along the minus strand of NW_026652289.1, from coordinate 26,682,580 downwards.
CCAAGATATGAAAGGAACAGCCAATCTCACCATCATTCCCAGTGAGTAACTTGAATAGTTAGTGTGTTTCTCTCTGCAACCAGAGGCATATTTAGATTTAAGCCTCTGGTTCTTGAAAGAATATGGTGGCTCTATAAGAGAACATTGTAAGATTTCCATTTAGCATATCAGTGGCTGCCTGTAAGAGATTTAGATAATAGTCACTATTATCATGTCTGGAATTTTTATATTAATTATTATGGAGAGCTAGAGACACTATTATATAATGAAAACACGAAAAGAATATGTTGATCACTCAAGGCATTCACCTGGGTGCCTAATGATGTCTCCATGCTCAATAATAACATTAAACAGCAAATTACAGCAACCAGGACCTGGCAAGGGCATGGTAACTAAGGACTCATTTAATTCTTTTGCACTCTGTTGAAGGTCTATGTTATCTGACTAGGCTTGCAGTCTGGACCAGCACAAGTGTTGCCCAAATATGAAGGGACCTTAAAAGAAGTGGTAGAAGAAAGAGGTAATAAATATCAGTTTTATTCATGAGATTAACTGTACCACATTCAATTTCAGTTTGACTAATTCTTTTGTTATAGTTCTTACCTTCTTAAGAATCATAACTGTCTATCATATTGGTGAATCAGTGAAGGGCAGAGTGGATTGAATGTTAGCCATGAGATCTAAATGATGCAAGGTGTAGACTTCAGGTGATACACTTACTGCTTCACTGAAATCTCCTTAGCCCACTACAGAGAATAATGGCAACTTTGGGGAAGTCCTCCTATATGCCAATGGTTTTCTACTGTGTATTTCTGTATCTCTGCCGAGCAGCTTTCTCTGTCTGTATGATCAAGATCAATCTGCCTGCAGGACAGTTTGGAAATGCCAAGGGCTTAATGATTGCAGTAGCAAACCTCAACCAATGAGGATGAATGTGAGTGAATAAAAACCACACTTACCCGTCCCTCAGGACCACAGTTCTGAGATATTTTCCACATAGGTTCTCACTGGCATTGAACCCGAGTGATCTGTGTGGTTCCTGGCTCAGTAATGTACCTTTTGCTGCTGATCCTCCTTTACCTGTCTCCTAGTCTCTCACCAGGCTTCCATATTACTTACAAAATAAACTCTTAGCAAAAGACTATTTGCTGTACCAACTACATTTTGGGAAATACAATTTCAGACACCATCATCATACAACTAATTCTTGGACTATTTTTCTACTAAAAATTTAACTTATAGCAATATGTGGTTTTGAATAAATTATATTTTCTATAATAAAAATGTCTATAATTTAAAGACCTAAGTACTTAATGAATAAAGAAAAACTGCCCATGAATGACAACAGAGTGAGTATCAGGGCCAGAAATGAAAAGAGGTCAAATCATTAAAATCATGTACTGACATGAACAAGAAAATATCATGTACTGACATGATAAAGAAAATGAGCATTTTAAATGAACCCAGAAATGGAAACTTGCCAAAAAGTGTCTCCCTTTACAGGCATTGAAAAGACTTTGAGGTCACACTGCCAACTTTACATGAAGAGGACATGTTCTTTGAATTATATTTTCAATGAATTTGTAACATTTACATTGTGTATGAAGATAGTTCTCTGCAGTGAACGTAAAAGTCGGTTTGCTATGAGTAGAAAGGAAAACTTTTTCCCAGGGAGACCAGGGTCACAAATTAAATTATTTGGCTTTTGCTCCTGGTATGTCTGCTTTTATCACTTGACCCTTGCTGATATGCTCAGCTCCACCTGCAGTACAGGATCAAATATGCTTCTCATCTGGACAAATTTAGAAAACCTTAACACACTTGCACAGGATGGTCAGTTCAAACATACACTTGCTGCAAGCCTTTTGTCCCAGAATAGCTTAATTCTACCTCATTGCCATGACCGACCTGGGCCAGTGCACTATGGCTGCTCTCCTGGTTTACTAATGACTCCTAAGATAAAACTCCATGCTTGCCTCTCAGTTCTCATTCATGGATGTCCCTACAGTATTTGTTCACTCTGCTTTTTGAAACTTGCCTTTCCCTGTCTTGATCTAATTCTAGTTCTTTTACCATATCAGTCAATGGCTATTTCCATTTTCTCTACATTTGTTTTATTTATTATCCTACTTTATTGCAGAGTGATAAGAGATGGTGAACAGTAATAAATACATATACATATAATAGTTGTCAGGCCCCTGAGCCCAAGCCAAGCCATCGCATCCCCTGACTTGCACATATACATCCAGATGGCCTGAAGTAACTGAAGATCCACAAAAGAAGTAAAAATAGCCTTAACTGATGACATTCCACCATTGTGATTTGTTTCTGCCCCGCCCTAACTGATCAATGTACTTTGTAACCTCCCCCACCCTTAAGAAGGTACTTTGTAATCTCCCCCACCCTTAAGAAGGTTTTTTGTAATTCTCCCTACCCCTGAGAATGTACTTTGCGAGATCCACCCCCTGCCCCCAAAACATTGCTCCAACTCCACCGCCTATCCCAAAACCTATAAGAAGTAATGATAATCCACCACCCTTTGCTGACTCTCTTTTCGGACTCAGCCCGCCTGCACCTAGGTGAAATAAACAGCCATGTTGCTCACACAAAGCCTGTTTGGTGATCTCTTCACACGGACGCACATGAAAATAGTAATCAGTAACAATGAATAAAAGGAAAGAAACATGTATAAAGAGGTAAGAGCACAGTGCAAAAATATCAGATACTGATGCTTATTGCAATCAAGCCCATATAGAGGTCTGAGCATACAGCTGGTCCTAGACTTTATTTTCTGCTATAATTTTACCCAACCCTTTTGTCTCCTTGAACCACTACCAGGTGGATCCCAGAATATTCTGCAAATATCAATCTCTGTTACTAACCTCCCACCAAGATTAGATCTGCATTTCCTTATTGGCTATGAAACACGTCCAAATTGATAACTGGACTCATTTCAAACTCAGCTCATTCCATAATTAACTTATAATTTTTATTTTGTTCTTACTCAGCTTCAAATTCTACCATTTACTTACCCCCTATTTAACACTAATGATCATCATTGCATTGTTCTGGGCCCTGGTGATACAATGGTAAACACACTTTTTCTGCTTTCAGGGAATTTAATGTTTAATGTGGCAAGTTGCCTTTATGGATCCACCCAACAGAGTTTCCAGGGAAACTGCAGACACAGCCTTGTCACGCTCGAAGACCTAGATCAGGATGAGCCTTCATATCCTCAGCATGTCCTCTAGCCAGATAAAGAAGGCAGCTCAACCATCAAAAACTGGAAATGAGGAAATTCTATTCAAAACCAAAGGGTCAGAGATGAATGAGGTTTGTTTACAGACGTATTGAAAATGTAGCTAGTGGAGAAGAATATGCAGAACTTGGGCAAATAAACCAGGAATAATAGACTTGACCGAGAATGGAACTCACATTTGCTATCCAGTAAAAATTAAAAGGTGATAGTTTATTATTGGTAAAATAACAGCAAGTACATCCACATAAACTAATATCACTGTTATTTCTAAGCAGCAGAATGCGGATATGATGCTGGAGGGTATTGGAAGGACTCAAAGGAACAAATGACATAGGGATTAGGGCTAGGAAAGTACCTGGACAAAGATAACACTTATGATCTGCAGCCAGTGGGTCTTAAGGTGTCTCCAAATGATATTGAGGCAACTGGCTGCCTATGGATGCTGGTGGAATCATGGTGGTGACATCCTCTCCAGGAAGGATTACTGCATGGAGAAATGCTCCACAGACCAACCCTCTGGGTGGCAAGTCCCTGGTGAAAGTCAGGCTGTACCATATGACACTTTTCCAGGGATCTGTCCAAAGACAGAGAGTGAGCCACTGGAAGTGCTGAATGGCAAATTTGCCCTTGTGACTAGATTTATTGTCAGGTAGTTATACTGGAAGAAGTCCACATACTAAAAGCTGGTATGCTATGACTGTTTTAGGAAATGTGAATTTCCATGAGAAGTTTCTAAGTAGCTTGCGTTTTGTGATAGGTGGGAACCAGATTTGGCTTGCATTGAGGACCTGTGCTATCTCCAGAGTCCTTATGCCCCACACTACACCCTAACTCCAAATTCCATGTCTCCAGCTCTCGGAAACACAGGCAGCTGAAAGCATTTCTGGAGTCTGCTCTTCCCACTCCCAGCCACCATCACTTCCCTCTGTAGGGTCAAGACTCTTAGCTTATATTGTTTTCATTATGAATTGTAAGATACAGGTGGCTTCCTGGTGCTGGGAGGTAGATGCTCTTGTAAAGACGGCCCTGATAACTCCCTGCTCCTTACAAAAGAGACACAGAATTATAGGAAAAGCAATGCCTCTTGGGAGGGAATCTCTTTTCTCATCTTTGCCCACAGCCTGAGCTCTCAGTCCCTCTGTTTATTTTCTCTCAGTTTGTGCTTAAACTTGAATGTCCTACAGATCTTGGGTCTCTTTAAATCCTCTCCTGGTATCTGAGAGCCCTTGGCCTGGAAAGGCTGTGTCTCTCCTAGGGCTGGCTTCACAGTGTGTGCTCAGTGAGGTTGCAAAGGGCCCAACACTTCAAAGGGCTCAGCATTTGAGGCTTAATGCTCTGGAGTGGCTGTCTTGAAATTCTTAATAAGTTTATCTTTGAATTTTGTAAGTAAGTCAAATGGGACAATGGAGCATGCACTTGATCCAGTGGGGGCCTGGAGTCTCAGCTCGCAAGGCAGTCCTGTATACTGCCACATTTCTGCCTTCCCAGGACAGGTTCTCAGCCATCCATTCCCCATTTCCAGGTGCCCCAGGTCTACCTGGCCTTCCCTACCCTATCCACTGCTGTGGCTACTGTGGCTGCTGTGGCTGCTGTGGCTGTCCACCTAGGGCAGTGACAGGATTGTGTCTATGAGGAACACGTATGTTCCACCACTGGCAAGGGGTCTTATGTATGCGAAGGTTCAGAGTTAGAAAAGGGCTGTTCATGGCCTAAGCTGGCTGTGTCAGGACATGGTTAGGTGAATTGGTGAGAGCTCTCACCTACCCCTAATTTTTGGGTTGGGAAGGTGGGCGTTTGGTTAGGAGAGGTTGACTTCCCCATGCCTGGCAAAGGCCCTGTATTCTAATTTTGTCCTGGGACCCACAATTTATGAGTCTTTCCTGGTCTCATCTAGAATGCTATAGACAGTCCCTCTTAGTTGTGACTTTGACAAATCTTGTCCCTGAGACATCTTTTAACAGAGAGAGGAGAGGAATACTGACAAATGTATCTTGAGCTCTTACAATTTGTGACATCCTGTGCCTAACACTTGCTATTAACAATCTCATTTCATTCTTACACAATCATAGCATAGAAGTTCTCCTGTTAGTACCATTTTATAGATGATGAAACTGAAGCATGAACATTCCAGAAATTTCACAAAGTCTTATAGCCCAGAGGCTTCATATCTAAAATTCAAACCAAGAATGCTTTTCTCAGAAACCCGTAAAGTTCTGCCTCATGTCAGATGTGAGCTGGGCCAACACCAAAACAGAAAAGAAGTTTCACATTTCAGTTTGAAATGAAGATGTGGCTTTTTCAGTAAAGAGACTAGTATTTCTGTGGCTAACTGAATTAACCTGTGGGCTCTAGGTAAGTCCTAAGCACATCTGGGAAAGAATAAAAGGAATATTTAATTGACCTCAAGAGTGCTTTAGAAGATCATCCAGACCTATCAGGACATCTTCTCAGGGAGGCAGGATGAGATTTAGGAACCAACAAGCAGCCATATAATCTCGCCAAACCCATTAGTGGTCCTGACATGGCTGGAGACCCTGGGATCCTTTCTCCTAACATGGGAGACTAAACAACTTGTTGGCTCTGTTCCCCACCCTGTGCTGCCTGGAGCAGGGGAAGCAGATGGTTTCAATACAGGCAGAAACAGCTCTTCCTCATATGGGGTGAGCTGAATCTTGATTGTTTTAGCTTCTGCTCTTTACAATGACCCCTCAATGGTCCTAGTTCTGAAGTATATAAGCAGGCCCTTTAAAAGACTTTCCTAAGGCCTAAATGTCGAATGAATTATAATCTAGGTAGCAAGGTTGCTCCTAAATGGACATCACAGCGGCTGAAAACAAGGGATGGCTGATTTAGTAGGGCCATGCTCAAGTAGGGCAAGTCTCTCTCCAATGTAATCAGAGACATTCTCAATGCATCAGCAATCTTGAAAGCTATATTCATCTGAAACTTCAGGCTTTGTTGGACAACACTCCTGTCTACTGGCACCCTCACACACTCACTGCCATACAACCTTTCGCAGAGTGAGTCCCTGTTAGTAGTATCTACCTGCCCTAAGCCGCTAGAATCAAAGATGCTATGTGGAAGACTTGGACCCAAAGAAAGCATTGGAGACTTGGTCTTAGGTGAGTAAGGGTTCAATCTGACTAGGATAGCCATGTCAGAGGCCACATCTGGTAAGTGAATAAATTGCATTCCAGGCTCTCAACTTAGCATAGACCTCTTCACCTCATTCTGCCTTGCATGGACATCAAACTGAACAGGTTTCCAACATTCTCTCCTGGGGAGAGCTTTCCCCTCCTTTGCCACAATGCTTAGGATATTAAAGATGTAGAGATGACCTCACTTTTAGCAATGAATCCCCCAAATGTTTACTTCCCAGCTAACCAGTTTATCACTTATCTATATGGTGATACACCCTTCTGTTATTTTCACCAAAGATCCTTGGCACAAACACTGAAGCCAAATTTCCCATAAAATCCTAGAGTTTAAGTAGGATGCAAAGTCCTGTGTGGTTTCTCCATAGGGCGGTCTGTGATCATGGAAGGCTCAAGTTCCCTTCAGCACAGGGACCCAGGTTTGGGTAGGCAGGTAGCTGAGTTTTTCCAGCTCAGACCATAATTGAACTGTGAACTCAGTCAGAACCCATTTGTAATTCACAGATTTATATACTACCCTCAGGGAATCAAGATGTTATTGTTGACATTTCTGTAGAAATGTATTTATATGAAATTGTCTTCCTCTCCTCCCAGTTATTTTCCAGACTATTAGCAAATTTTACTCAGAAATAAAAGGCATATCAATTAGCCGGGTGTGGCTGTGTACACTTGTAATCCCAGCTACTCGGGAGGCCGAGGCAGGAGAATCGCTTGAACCCAGGAGGTGGAGGCAGAGTCAGACTCTGTCTCAAATAAAAAAAAAGAAAAAAAAGAATATCAATAAACTTCTGAGCAGTGTTCCTGACAATATAGAAAGGAAACCTAATCCTGAGATACAAGGGCAATTACTCAAGAAGAAGTTCCATCAAAGTTGAAGTTTGAATGGAATGAATGAGTTAGGTAAATAAAGGGTGAGAAGAAGCTAACATGTGAAAAGGAGAAAGGTTTTTGGCAGAGAAAATGGCTAATGAGAAAGCCTAGAGGAGGGGAAGCATGGTGCCTTTGGAAAATGGTAAAAAAGTCATGCTAATAAAAATGTAGGGCGTGTCTTCAATTGTGACTGCATTAAGTGGAAGACAGATTGGTCATTTCAATCTCCCAGTAGTTTTTATCCAAGAAGTTGTTTTGGTCATTGAGGTCAGGTTTCATTTTAGTTTAAATAATATTCCCAAGTTATAAGGATCCCCAAAACACAGGGTACTGGATTCAGAAATCAGGAAAAAGTCTGTAAGGGTAAAGGTGTACAGAATGGGATTGAGGATTGAGGGAAAGATTTAAATTTTGGGAAGGAATCCAACATAACAATAGACGAGGCATGTTGAGACTTAGCAATTTTTAAAATAGTTAGGTCTAGGAGTTAAAGCTCTTAGCAGAGTCAGGCTCTGGACTGGTTGTACTACTAACGAAGTGCTGGTCCAGTTCTGGTTGCAATAGAACTGTCAATTTCTAGGACTTTCATTAGATTTAGAAGCAGTTACATGCAGCCTCAGGTGAAAGGGTAACCTCTGGAAATTGAACCTAGAAATTTGGTTCAGATGTTACACTAATGTTCTCTAACACTCAGACTAAAAACTTTGAATGTACTTCTTCTTGTCACCTGTGGAATGCAATTACCAAGGTATGTTTCACCTCTTCATTGTCTCTTGGCTTTCTTCCATTACTTATTTACTTATTTTTTTTGAGACGGAGTCTTGCTCTGTCGCCCAGGCTGAAGTGCAGTGGTGCGATCTCAGCTCACTGCAAGCTCCACCTCCTGGGTTCAAGCGATTCTCCTGCCTCAGCCTCCCGAGTAGCTGGGACTACAGGCGCCCGCCACTGTGCCTGGCTAATTTTTTTGTATTTTTTAGTAGAGACGGAGTTTCACCGTGTTAGCCAGGATGGTCTCGATCTCCTGACCTTGTAATTGGCCCGCCTCGGTCTCCCAAAGTGCTGGGATTACAGGCGTGAGCCACCGCACCCAGCCTCTTCCATTACTTTTTATCCTGATTACCATAATTATCATTACAGGAAGTTTGTTATTTGTCGTTCTATTGACCTTAAAATATTGTAGATAAAAGTACAATAAAGCTGTTATTTTATTAAAATTACAGAAAATTAAAACAAAAGGGAGATGAATAGATTTGAAATTCAGTTATCTCATATAACTCCTATTTATAATTACTGTTTTTTTCTCTAAAATATTGTTTCATACACCAGTTAAGGCAAACTAATTTTGTTTTCTTGGTTTTTCTGCTTATTTCCCCTTTATCGCCTTTTCTCATACTATCTACTTAATCAGAAATTCTCTCTGTGATATGCACCCATTGTATTCATGCCTGTTATTCAATGTGCACGAAGCCTTTCTTAATATTTCCATTCATACATTATTTTTCTTTTCATTGATTCTCCATTACGCTTTGCATATCT
>NW_026652289.1:26425846-26673600 GCF_009828535.3 Hylobates moloch | reverse complement strand
GGCACGCCCATTCCCTGTTACCTGCATCAGTGACTGATCAGAATAGGGTAAGGCACGCCCATTCCCTGTTTCCTGCATCAGTGACTGATCAGAATGGGGATATGAACATCCAGCCTCCTTACTCCAAGTGCAGACAACTTTGAAGTGTCATCTGAGCACAAGAGCGCCTTGTAGAGCAGCGTCTGAGCACTTCATTGAAATTGTATCACAGCACAACTCTTCCCCCCACGTAATCCTGCCTCCTTTTTTCTTCTGCAGGTGTTAATCCTAAACATTTCTCCAATAAATACTCTATGTGTTATCTTTCTCTCATAATGTGCTTCTTGGAGAATCCAAACTGTATTGCCATTCCTTCATTCAAATATATGTGGAACTGTTTGTAAGGCAAATAATAACTGCTTTGTACCCAAGATATAGTTCTAAACGTGGTTGAATAAACAAAGTAAAAACAAAAATTATCCTGCTCACAGGGATCTAGGATGAGAGATTAGTTAAATCCGTGTAAAGAAGGCACCAAGTGATTTACATGTATACAGATGACTGACAATGGAGGCTCGGACGCAGAAATCTCCTTTATCTGTTTCCTATCTCCAAGACATGAGTATGTGCTGCATCTAGTGACCTGAAAAAAACTGACACTCAATATGTAATTGTTAAATTGATCTCATGTTGGTTTGCTCAGCAAAAAAAAAAGAAAGAAAAAGAAGAAGAAAGAAAGAAAGAAAGAAAGAAAGAAAGAAAGAAAGAAAGAAAGAAAGAAAGAAAGGAAAAAAAAATCCAAAAGAGGCTCCCACAACAGAGGCTCCCTCTCGCAATGACTAGAATAATTACCAATTAATTTGAATGCCGTTTTATCTGTGGGTTTCTTTATTAAATACATTGCCTAGATTTATTGAAACAATAATTATAGCTAAATAACTGTGAGGCAGAAATGTCAGTGCTAAAACCTGAAAAAAGTGCTGAGGTTCACACTGAAAGGAACAACATTCATAATTTCAAAGACTCTCAGATTGATTGGTTCAGCTCCCAAGACAGGCAGGCACTGCCCTCCATTTATAATCACGCATCAGCTATTATATTCTGTATTTTTTCAATTCTAATTTGCTTCATCTCTAACATAACCTCTCTGCGAGGCTATTGCACAAGACCTTTATTTATCTAGTTTTACAGCAAGTTGTTTAAGAAATTTTGAGATGGTGATATGGGTCACTTAGCACTTAGTCTAAAGGAAAGAGAGTTGTGTGTCAGTGTCCTGCAGTATCATTTTATTTAAAGAAAAAATACCTGTTTTTAAGAGAAGCAAATAGTATGTGGTTCAATAATCTGTATATGAAAATAAATAATTAAATTGTTAAACAACTATTATTTAAGTTTTGCTAGATGAATATAAGATAGCCAAAGTAATTTATAAAGAACTCGATTTCACTGAATGTTGGGATTTATTAAATACATTATTCTTTCCTTTAACACCATTCATCAATGTGACAAAGAGGTTGTAGAGATGTTTGTTTCAAGGAAGTAAATGTATGCATTGAAAACTAGAGAAAGAGAGTAATGGTGATTACTATTGATTTTCAGGAAACTGTATTCAGTGGTAGAATCAAAACTGACCAATTACATGATTAAAATACATTTTGAATCCCCCAACATGGAAGCATGATAATCATAAGTTTGCATCCAGAGCTAACATGTCATAAACATTTGAATTTTATTCCTACGCCTACCACCCCCTGCAAATGACTGAGGAAGGATGTGAGGTTTTATTTCTATTCTCTGCTGTTTGTTCAATTCCTTTTTGAATCTCTTAATTAAAGACAGTTGATTAATGACTCATGAGCAATTCATATATCAAAAATGTCAAAGCACATTATTACAAAGAGATGTTTTTATATGGTTAGGTTAGATATGGACACCTATGTTTCTCTTTCATTCTGATAGATCTGGCATCTACTTTGTTAAAATAGCTTTTCTTTCCTTATGAAATGCGAAAACAATCTGAAATGAAGACATCATTCCAAAGGCTCAGTGTTTCAAAAATAAAAATAATAATCACATGCACATTACATTAAGTATCTACTTACCCTTTTGTTCTAAGTGAATCTTGGCTCTGCTGAGAATGCTTCTCTTTCAATCCTCTCAAATGCTAATTTTTTTTTTTTTTTTATCTTACATTCTTCATACTGTAGGACTCAGAGAGGAAGAAAAAGTTATTACTCTTTATTGTACGTTCAGACCTTTCTCTTTTCCTCGTGTTTTGAATCTCAGGTCACCTGACAATTCTAGCCAAAAATCCTTCCTTTTGCAGTCATCTTTCCAATATCTAATCACCCCCTTTTCCCGACTCAAAAACACGTTCCAAGGCTTTCTTGAAGATTTTTGTTCCCGAGTCACTGCCATCTCCTCAATACCACTGCTGTTACAATTTCTGTCTTATATGTCCATAACAATGATCCTTCAAATCAAATGGACTCTTACTATCTTGACTTTTTTTTCTCCAGTGATCTTGATCTCAATTCTAATCAGTCTTTCAGGCTATTCCCATTTCTTACACAGATTTAGGCCTTGCTGTCAGCAATAACGACAACTCTTTCCCCACCCCAGGATCATTTATACATTATACATTACACATTAACTCTCTAAACATCACCCTTTATCTTTCCAGAACATTTTTCCAAAATACTCAGCCTTTCACACCTCGATGGAATCTAACATTCAATTATCCTGGTACATTTTCACTAAGAGTTTGCTTCCCATGCTCTTCTCACGAAAGTTAAATCCCATGGTTCATCCTTAAACACCATAGCTGAATCATTTAACTGTCTTTGGATCCCTTCTTTTATTTTGCTTCTTTGGCAATAATCTGACACTTTATTTATTTCTATATAGTTGAATGTGGCAGGAGAAAAATACTAAACAAGGTAGTCTGGTACCCCATTACTTTCATGCCATTTACCTAAAGTGGACTACAGTGACTCCCAGCCACAGTCCAGCATTTCCCTGGTCCAGTCATTCTCCCAGTCTACTAGACAGCTGCTTCATTACCTTGCCCATTGTCTTCAAACCTCCAACCCTAAATGAAATTCTCACATCTGATGATTTTGCTTCTCTTCATACTGAGGAAAGAAAAATACAAAAAAGATTCAAAAATACAAAAGCTTTCACTACTGCTTTGACCCAATGAACTGGATCAGTGCATTACATTGTTTTACTCTCTTGTCTCTTTATATAAAATATCTCAGCTCCTATAAAAAAAATCAACATTTATCTGCACTTTGAACTGATTCCATTCTCATCTTCTCAATGACATTATCCTGGAAACTCTCTATATATCTCTACATTTTCACGCTCAAGGGAGTATACCCAGTGAGACATAAAAAATACTTTCAATATCTACAACCTGGATCAGTCAGGTCAGCTATAATGGAAAGGAACCACTTGATGCCCATTATTCTCACTGATCCAATCAGTTCTCCGGCTGCACTAGTCGAATAGGATAACCCTAATCTTAGACTGGTGAGCAATTTATGGTACTTTGATATCTTCCTTTTAGGTGCTTTGGGCATTTTAAATTGATCATATAGTTCATGGCATGCAGCATTAGAACAAAATTAGAATAGATTTGAATATTAAGCAAAGGGACTGGAGCAGAGGCCCAGATATCACCACTGGAGGCATCAAAGGGATAAAACTGTACTTCATCTCCTCCACAGGAGCAAGCAAGAGTTTGTGGTTGTAGGTGGGTGCCTCTGTACTCTCTCCCAAACAGCAATCCTTTCTGCTGTTACAAAATGCAACTATTCCTTTTGGGGACTTCCAAGTCCTTTATGGTCAGTCCATATGTTGTGATTGCACCGACCACAAAGGTGATCATAGGAAGGCATATAACTTAGGATAGACCAAATACATTCAGTCTTATGATTTTATCTGGTATAATCAGAAGAGAGGAACACTTTTTCACTGGAGATGGCAAGATAGTGGAGTACGTATATGGTGTTTCCAGTGACTATTTTTACTACTATATGTAAAGAGACATCTGTTAATGAAATCAGTAGATCTAAAAGATAATGAAAGACATTGCTGAAGATATTATTTGAGCATCTGGGCTTGGTGCTTTCTAAGTCATTCTTCCCTGAATTTTCAGTTGATTGTGACAAGTGTTCAAATTTGAGTTAAGTTTCCATCGTTTAATCAAGAAAGAGTCTTGATTAATACAGATATAAAGATAAAATAGAGGAAAAATGAACAGTATCCAAACAGGCTAAAGTGATAGAATAGTGGCTTCACGGCATTGTTTCTGTAAGTCACAGCTGACCAACAATTGTTATGGTTCTATATTATTTGTGGTTATACACAAGATAGTTGGAGTTTGGCATTTGGAAAGTTTTCCCTTTTACAATTTGAAAAAAGAAAGTATATATTTAAACACCAAATAGTAGACTTTATTAAACCATATGACCAACTCACTCATCAACCTCTTTACCTGACCTTTTTAGATAATTTCTCCCTCCCTAATTTTCAGAGCACCCACATTACTTAAATTGCTGTTGCAAGAACTGATAATTGTGGAGGTTATTGGTTATTGGTTTAGGGAGAGAAACTGAATAAATCTGAGCCGATTATTTTTCCTTCTGGAAAGTACATCCTTCTGGTCAATCCTATTTATTTAATAATTGGCTCCCAGCTGAAGTTGAAGATCCTTTCAAAGGAATTTAAAACTTGGAATTAGGGAGAGAAAATTACTTGGGGGGTATAGTTGCACCGAAATATCTACATCTTATGTGTTTTTGGTCGCCTTATTCTAATGAGTAGAGAGATAGGTTGAGAAGAATGGAACAAATTGCAGAGACATCCCAAAGAAAGGCTGTGATGACCTCCTTGTTTCCCAAGATCTAGGTCTCCAGTTGTACTCCTGAGTCCCTAAATGGGATTTCCTAAAACACTTCACCATCCTTTTAATAAATTTATTTTTCTGCTTAAGTTTTAGTTAAGTTTCTTTTATTTCAACCAAAAATAGTCCTAATCGTAGGACAATTTATCATGTGTCAGTAAAGCATAAGATGCAGTAAGCTGATAGATATAAATAGTGGCATAAAAACTCTGTCTCAAGAAAAGCATTTGATCAGATTTGTCATGATATTTTTATAAACAAGAGGAGAAATTGGGATGATTTAAATCAGGGACTGTTCTTCCCATTTCTGTGACAGTGAGTAAACCATGCTGGTTAATGATGCCAACTTTTTGATAGTTTACAGCCTTATGTTACTGGGTTGCACTCTCAACTTTATCTCAACAGTTTTTAACTTAATAAATTGAGTGAGGATATTGATAGCACGTTCATCGAAATCAAACATAACAACAAATGGGAGATTAGTAGAATTTTTATTTTTTTTTTAAATAGCATACTGAACAGCATATTAAAATTTAAGAGATAATTGTAAACCCTATAACAAAAAAATCCCAAAGACAAATAAAAGATAGGAATAGATGAATCTAAATAGCAGAATATGTAAAATAGTATTGATTATTTTGAATAAAATTAAGCTCACTTACTTCAGCAGTATGATAAAACTATTAGAAATGCTCAAGCAGTGTTCAGCACTATTGATAAATGTATTGTGCCCAGGACAATGTCATTGTTAGAAGATAAATGAAAAGAGTCTTTAAGTAATAGCTTAATATAGTGGAATATATGTTGATAATAATCATCTGGTTTATGAATTTGTAGTAAATATTGCATGTTTAGAACCAACCATTGAAATATTAGGATTGGTTATTGCGATAGTACAAATACTAAAAGAAAGTTGTAGAAGGAAGACCTAATTGTGGGTAAACTTCGTTAGCTGAATTGTTTTTGTTATACTTCAAGTTCTGGGGTACATATGCACAAAGTGCAGGTTTGTTACATAGGTATACTTGTGCCATAGTGGTTTGCTGCACCCATCAACCTGTTCATGTACAAAATGTATAATTACATATCTGGCTTATTTACCCACTTTCACCATTGAGCCCTACTATAATGATTGCAAGTTCATTTAAAAAAATCTAATCTAAAATGTCAAAGACAAAGGGAGAAGATATCAGTAAAATAATATAATACAGCTTTGAAAGATGGGGACATTTGAAAGATGGGGACATAATAGAGGGAGTAGTTAAACTCTAAGACCTACAAGAAGGATCTACAGGAAGAGGCTACACATGGTACCCACCCAGTTTTCCCCCTAAAACCCTAAGAGGCTCCAGACTCCAACTGTCAGGTGGACCAGTGAGGTGAAATGGAATTAGAATGGAAGACAGACGGGAAATAAGTGTCAAATTTATGTTAAAAAACAAATCAGTGCATGCCTACGCCTAGCCACCTCTTCCTCACAGTTGGATGATAATCTTTTCATCTAACCTAAAGATTTTTGCTGTTTTCAATTAATGATTAATAAATTACTTAATTTAATGCATTTGTCAAGCTATGGAGAAGGTGACAGCAGAATGAATATAAATCTTGCTGCTGTGGGTCTGGACACAAGGCAATTAAATTCAAGTTTACGAATGAAACTTTGGAAGCTTTTGCCACCTTCTCTGCAAGGGAGGTTGATACATACTATCTCTGTTACACAAACTGGAAAAAGGTCTCTCAGATGAAAGAAACTAGAAGAAGCATTCTTGGAAAATAAAGTTATAACATGGAAAAAAAGGAACCATGGTGGTGTGCTACGTGTGTATAAACAGTATGTGCATAGTCATGATATTCTAAACGTTAATTCAACCATTGATTATGATATTGGTATAAAAGAACAATGAAAGTTGGGAAATTGAATTGAAAGTACTTTAAGTTTTAGCTTTTTTTACATCTCCACCTTACCACATACAAATATTTTCTCTTCCCCATACTCCTAGTATAAACATACTATAAGGTTTGTCCAATACTTACTGTTTAAATAATTATGGCTACCTAAATATGTTTATTACCAAGTTGCTAATGTACTTCCATTCTTATTTATTGCTTTTGTTTTACTGGTGTTATCAATTTTGCTTATTTGTTTGGTTAATTTCTATTTTCTTATTACTAAATAACTTTCAAACTTTCTAATGGAATTCTAAAATGGCTAGCTTTTTTTTAGTACCGTTCAAAAATTCACATAGTACATAAATCTATAAGGTACCATTGGTTCCATTTTGTCTTCTTTCCTTGATGGTTTTCTTCTTGAAGTTTTTCATTATCGTGTTCCAGACTGAGCTGGCTGATCTCCAGCTGGCCATACTGCTGTTATTCTGGGACTTCTCTTTCCCATTTATTGTGGAATTCTTTTTGCGTT
Source organism: Hylobates moloch (assembly GCF_009828535.3). NCBI lineage: Eukaryota > Metazoa > Chordata > Mammalia > Primates > Hylobatidae > Hylobates > Hylobates moloch. The sequence goes on along the minus strand of NW_026652289.1, from coordinate 26,666,293 downwards.
TCTTCTCTGTTGGATAACCATTTCTTGGCTATCATGTATTTGTCTTTTGTGGGTTTGTCTCTTAATTTGGTGGAGCATAACCTTCAGAATCTTCCTGAGAAAGAGTGCTTAAGAAGTAAACATTCTCAGGACTTACATGCCTAAAAATGTCTGTACTTTGCCCTTTCCCTTAATTGACTTCTTGATGTGTAAACAGTTCTAGATTGAAAATCATGTAAACCATTATTTTATTGCCAGCTTCTAGTATTGTTAAAAAACAATCATCCTGTTTTACATATTCTTGCTTTTTCCTTTATACAGTTTCCAGTTTTATTTTTTTCCCATTGATTTTGTTAATTTGATCTTTTTTTCCATTAAACAAATTTTCTTAGTTCTGGAAAATGTTATATTATTATTCCCTTGCTATCTTTCTCTTCTTAATGTATTCAGTTTCCCTTCCTTTGGTATATCTATAGATATATCTATTGATTTCTCTTCCTTTTTTTTAAATTTTCTCTTCAATTTTCAATTTCTATTTTTGGTGAGAGATGTTATTTTCTCGAGCTGTGCCCCAGATGAAAGTATCACCCTGTAGCTGTAAATCTTCGCTTTTGTCTCCATATCCTAACTCTGTTGTTTTTGTTGTTTCTTTTCTGATTTCATAAAGTCAGGGGCTTTGTCTCCTTTGTACTATGCCTGTTATATAATATAACTTCAAGAGCCTCAAGAGCCTTTTTTTAGTAACATTATCTCTGAAATATATTTCTAAATTTTCTTGATTAAAAATTCCCATTGTCACATTTTTTAATTTCCAGTGGCTTTTTCTTTATTCTTTGAATGTTCCTTTTATAGCAACCTGTTGTTTTCCTATGGATAGAATAATACTTCTTCTCTTTTAAGGATATTATTAGGTTTTATAAGTTTCCCTTTGCTCACTTTACAGTCTAATTTTTTTCCACTGAGTTTATTTTGCTGCCTATTTGAATGAATTCAATCTTCGTGTCGTGTCCTTTCTCAATCTTTGGCGATCTTGGCTTTCTGTTTATATTTAAGAGAAGGGTGAAAAAAATACATATCTGACATGAGACCAGTATGAATGGGCTGGGATTATGGGCTAATAAGCCTAAGGATCATCTGCTGGTAAATGGGCACTCCACTTAGATTCCCTTAAACGTCAGTATCATATGTAATTTCTCTTGTACTAGATGTCCATATTTTTCCTGGGCTCTGAAAGCCTTATTTGGAGCTTTCTAAGGGTTCATTTGGGGAATAAATAAATAAATAAATAAATATAAATAAATAAATAAAACCTTATATTCTCTCTAGTATATATGTAGACATTCTTGAAGTTCCCTTATCTTTAGTAGATACTTCACCCCTGCAGTTTCGGGGACCTGGTAGCTGTGAGTTTAAGTCTTTATGACTAAATCTCAGCAGAGAGTAAATTTCCTGCCTCAGAATAGACTGACTCAATGAGTTGGCTGAAAGTTTCCAATATTCTATTTGCTCTTTTTGCAGCCTTTCAATCATTAAACTTATTTTTCAACCTTACCAGCACCCATTTCTGCAGAAATACTAGTTCTTTTAGTTCCTGAGTTTCTTCTCGGTTCAGAGGTGTGTCACTTGGCTTTTTATTGGCAGTAATGTTTCAGATTTGCCTACTCTGATAAGTCAGTATCTTCTCATCTACCTAGTTTTCAGCTTCAAAACATTGTTGCTGTTGTTTATTTATTATTATCACTCTATCTCCAATTTGCTCAGTCTTCTTTAATGGCTTACTGGAGCTTTTAGGGGTTTAGTTAAAATGAAATCATGTGTTCTTTTTGCCATTTTTTAATTGTCAGTCTGAGCATAGAAATACCATTTGACCCAGCCATCCCATTACTGGGTATATACCCAAAGGATTCTACATCATGCTACTATAAAGACACATGCATATGTATGTTTATTGCAGCACTACTATAGCAAAGACTTGGAACCAACCCAAATGTCCAACAATGATAGACTGGATTGAGAAAATGTGGCACATATACACCATGGAATACTATGCAGCCATAAAAAATGATGAGTTCATGTCCTTTGTAGGGACATGGATGAAGCTGGAAACCATCATTCTCAGCAAACTATCGCAAGGACAAAAAACCAAACACCGCATATTCTCACCCATAGGTGGGAATTGAACAATGAGAACACTTGGACACAGGAAGGGGAACATCACACTCCAGGGCCTGTTGTGGGGTTGGGGGAGAGGGGAGGGATAGCATTAGGAGATATACCTAATGTAAATGACGAGTTAATGGGTGCAGCACACCAACATGGCACATGTATACATATGTAACAAACCTGCACGTTGTACGTGTGTACCCTAGAACTTAAAGTATAATTTAAAAAAATCAATAAATATGAAAAATTTGAAAATAAAAAAGAAATTAGGCTTAGGAAAAAACAGCTAAAATGCTTTGAAGTAGCTGTTTCTATAGCTAAAGACTGTGGTTATAATATTGTCCTTGATTTTATAGAAGTCTTTTAGTAAAATGTGACATCTATTTTCAAATAATATGAACATATTATTTTGATAGAAAAATTAATGATTTAGTAAAAAACTGGTAAGAATTGTATTTTTTGAACTTTGCAAGTTGTTTTTTCATTGCAATTTTCAGATATGGTTGGACCAAAAAAAAAAAAAAAAAAAAACCTTTTTAAAAACAATTTGCTGGTTATATAAACATCATTCCCTAACATCAGTTTTTGAATAATCACGTAAAAAATGAATTAGTTGCAAGGTGGTTCTAACAGAGGCAGGGATTTAAGCTTGTCAATTCTTCTTCTTCTTGGAATTATATATAGAATTTAGCAAAGAAAATTTTAATAGAATCAAGTATTTTTATTAATTATTGTGAAGTTTATACCCAGAAAGCATAGATAATAGGAGCTCAAATCAAGCTTTCCTTGAAGTGTCTGCAGAGATATTGATATTGCATGCTTGTAGTCTAATCTGAGTGTTCCAAAGAATGAAGTGACTGACCAGACTTTGGTTTCTGCATTTGAAAATTAGCAACTCACTGTAGGTTCAATACATTTTGACAGATTGGCTTTTGTATTTTTCCCAAATATTAAAACATAGCTTGAAAAATATTGAACGATTGATTCTACTTTTAAAAGCTTGGTTAGTATGAAATGCCAGAGACTGCTGAATGTGTAAAGACATTCAAATATATTGGGGGATGGAAGAAGCCTCATCTGCTTATAAGATAGTATGTCCCTGGCCAGGCGCAGTAGCTCACTACTGTAATCCCAGCACTTTGGGAGCCCGAGGCAGGTGGATCACTTGAGGCCAGGAGTTCGAAACCAGCCTGGCCAACATGACAAAACCCCGACTCTACTAAAAATACAAAAATTAGCTGGGCATGGTGCCGTGTGCCTGTAATCCCAGCTACTCAGGAGGCTGAGGTGGGAGAATTGCTTGAACATGGGAGGCAGAGGTGGCGGTTGCAGTGAGCAGTGATCTCGCCACCGCACTCTAGCCTGGGTGACAGAGCAAGACTCTGTCTCAGGAAAAAAAAAAAATAGTAATGTGTGCCCAAAGGTTTTTTAATTAGCAAATTAATAACTAATAAACTAGACAACCAGCCAACCAGTCAAAAGACATACGTGTGTTTTATTATTATTATTATACTTCAAGGTCTGGGGTACGTGTGCAGAATGTGCAGGTTTGTTACATAGGTATACATGTGTCATGGTGGTTTGCTGCACCCATCAACCTGTTACCTACCTTAGGTATTTCTCCTAATGCTATCTCTCCCCTAGCCCCCGACACCCTGCCAGGCCCTGATTTGTGATGTTCTCCTCCCTGTGTCCATGTGCCGTCATTGTTGAATTCCTACCTATGATTGAGAACATGTGGTGTTTGGTTTTCTGTTCTTATGGTAGTTTGCTGAGAATGATGGTTTCCAGCTTCATCCATGACCCTGCAAAGGACATGAACTCATCCTTTTATATGGCTGCATGGTATTCCATTTTCTTTATCCAGTCTATCATTGATGGACATTTGCATTGGCTCCAAATATTTGCTATTGTGAATAGTGCCACAATAAACATATGTGTGCATGTGTCTTTATAGTAGAATGATTTATAATCCTTTGGGTTTATACCCAGTAATGAGATTACTGGGTCAAATGGTATTTCTAGTTCTAGATCCTTGAAAAATTGCCACACTGTCTTCCACAATGGTTGAATTAATTTACCCTCCCACCATCAGTGTAAATTGTTCCTATTACTCCACATCCTCTCCAGCATCTGTTGTTTCCTGACTTTTTAATGATCACATTCTGACATGAGATGGTATCTCATTGTGGTTTTGATTTGCATTTCTTTAACGACCAGTGATAATGAGCATTTTTTCATATGTTTGTTGGCTGCATAAATGTCTTCTTTTGAGAAGTGTCTGTTCATATCCTTTGCCCACTTTTTGATGGGGTTGTTTTTTTCTTGTATACTTGTTTAAGTTCTTTATAGATTCTGGGTATTAGCCCTTTGTCAGATGGATAGATTGCAAAAATTTTCTCCCATTCTTTAGGTTGCCTGTTCACTCTGATGATAGTTTCTTTTGCTGTGCAGAAGCTCTTTAGTTTAATTAGATCCCATTTATCAATTTTGGCTTTTGTTTCCATTGCTTTTGGTGTTTTAGTCATGAAGTCTTTGTCCATTCCTATGTCCTAAATGGTATTGCCTAAGTTTTTAGTATTTTTATGGCTTTAGGACTTATGTTTAAGTCTTTAACCCATCTTGAGTTGATTTTTGTAGAAGGTGTAAGGAAGGGGTCCAGTTTCAGTTTTCTGTATATGGCTAGCCAGTTTTTCCAACACCATTTATTAAATGTGTTCTTTTTATTTATAATTTTATTCCTATCTCAGGAAACTGTGCTTCACATTGGCCACACGTTTTTCAGTGCAATGTGTTACGTGACTTGGTCAATATTGCCTGGTTATTCGTGAGGTTTGCATTTTCTTTTCTTCCTACGCTTCCTACCCTTCCTTCCTTCCTCTTTCTATTCTACTTCCTGCTCTTTCTGAACATTGATTCCTTCACTGCCCATCTCTAATATTTAATGGCACAGCAGAAACAGTGGGGCTTTTATTTATATTCTTTTCGGTGAGGAGAGAAAAAACAATTCCTAGCTGAAAACTTAGTAAAATAGGAGGCCCATATAATAACTCAAGTCTTCAAGGAATCAGAGAGAAACTAACTAATAATCTGGCCTTTCCCTCTGTTGGCAGGACCTTGCAATTTGGAAAATGCTGGCCTATTCATTCACTCAGCAAGGGTGAATACAGCACATATATAAGGTAGTGATCATTTTAGCATTCATAGCAAATGAGTATCTTGATTCCCAATAAATGCCTGGCATCTCATTTCGTATCAGTGAAATATATATAAGACTACTTCTTCGGAATGATACATGACTGACTTTTTATATTTGAAAGAGTGTGGAGAAGGGATTTTCTGAACACTTTGTGACATGGTTACTTTTTTAAATGGTACATATATGGTAATTTTCAAAATTGTGAAGAAGTCTAGAAAAAAGTAGCATTGAAATATAAAAGGATGTTCTCATTAAAACTTTGAGAAGCATATCACATTGATTTAAAATTTAAAATGAATTATTTAAAGTATTTCTTCAGACTCACAGACCCTATCCTCTTGCCTAATCTTATTTTAGAATTTCCTGACTTAAGTAGAAAAAAGCTGTATTTTGAACTCTGTTCAAAGGTTAGGTTTTGAAGACCTGTGGTTCTTCAGATTAAATGTGATTATACATAACATCTATCGTCATTAAACAGCACATTACATTTTGGAATTTGACTTATTTTTAAAAATCGACACGGATAGATTTACTTTTGTATTGGTAAACAAAGAACCTAATTACACGTGCTTTCCCAAGTCTATGGTTTCCATATTTGATTGTTTCATGTAAAAATGCATATTTTAAGATTCATTCTTATGTTCACAGATGTATGTAAAACTATCTTGCTTGAAAATAGTGGGAGTGTCTCAAGGCATAAATGCACTTTTGATCATCATATTTGGTCTCCATTTTAAAGATGTCATTGCTTTGTATTTACTAAGAAAACGCTCTAAATGTTCAGATTATGAAAGAGACAATTTTAGTTATTTAATTAAATTAACTTTCTTTAAAGAGGAAGTGAAAGGTAGATATTTTTTAAATTATTCTTTAAAAATTCTAAAACAGATTTATGACTTGTTTAGCATTAGTTTAAAAATTTCTAATTTTCTCAAAATATATATGAACTGAAAATTTTATTAAAAAATTGTTTTAATTACTCAAGAGTCAGGAGAGAATGCTAATAAACAATTTACAACCTTAGAATAATATATTCAGCATAATTGAGTCTTTTGTTTGTTTGTTGATTTGGTAGCTGTAACTTTAAGGTGCAGATGGTGAAATAGACTCTAACAGTGCTTTATTGCTCACACTGTCTCTGGAGTTTTAAGTTCCAATTGCACCTATAAAAAGGGGTAATTAGTCCTTTCTGTTTTATTGCTGTTAAGGGAAAAAAAGCTGTTTCAGTTAACTGCCAACTGGATACTATTCTAGATTAAAATCCTGGTATCAGTAACTTTTTCTCCTTTTCAAATTCCAAGTCAAGAGTTCAAAACATGAGAAATGTCGCCTTCTTAAATATTACAGTCTATTAATTATGTCTTGTAGTGAAGTTTATTGGTGCAATTAGTCGACAGGTAGGAATATCAGTCTTTATAAAATTATATGTGGTGGGAACAAGGTTAATACTAATTTCATAGGCATTAAGGATATATTTGAGTGTATTCAGAGATAAGAGAACCATGATATTAGTAAAATGATATCTTTTGATTTGTTTAAAAGTTTGAAAAAAAGAACATACTCAAAGAATATTTTTCTTCACAAATCCAGTAGTGTTGGCAGATTGAAAATGTGTAATTATAATTATTTTCCATTTAGACATGTATTATTTTGATAGCAATTTCTCAGTAATATCAAATATAATTATCCAACTCTAGAAAGTAATTTCATTTCTCCCTACCTACACATGTGGCTATAATATAAAAAGAAAGATAAACATTTTGTTTTAAGCAAAAGTACAAAGTGGGTATTCTAGCTTCCAAGATAATTTTCAAGCATGTCAAAAAAGTTCATGTCAAGTATTAGCTTAATTATTTTTAACTTTAGTGTTTAGTGCCTTATAGGTAACGTGGCTTAATTCACAGAGGCTTTGAGATATTTCTGCATAACTTTTACTATTTCAAGATGTGAAAACAAAGAATCCCAAGGAAGATATATAAATTGAAAGGATCAACATGCCACATAACCAGTGATGGCATTAGCATTTGTTTATGAATTAATTATATTAATGGTTATAAGTAGGATAATTTGAGCTTTTACATTGGTATAATGACAGTTTACTTGTAATGTTTTAGTCTATGTTTTAATTCCACCAACTGTGAAATGAAGGAAAATGTCAATACAAAGAACAAAGCAGAATTTGCATAGGAATGGAAACAACTACATCAAGACAATCTTGAATTAGCTCATGAGCTGAATAACGTCATGAGTTTCTGTACTTGTAAATTTATTTTTTAAATCCATATATAACACGAAAGATTGATAAAGGCAGCTGCATTTTTAATTCAAATAAGATCAGCTGTTTGGCAGAGGAGGCAGAGGAAAGAAAAATTGCTACAATGATTTAAGTGAAGTGAGAAAATCAAAGACAAAGTGAAGCACAATGAAATCATCATGTAAAATACATATTAAATGTAACTTCATTCATTTTAGAAAAAAAGTTTTGCTTAGTTTGCTTTTCAATGTGTCTAGCATAGTTTATGTGTATTAAAAAGTTTTCTTAGCTATCCTTCAATGCAGACATAAGAACATTAGAGGTAAAAACAATTTTTGTTTAATTTCCTGTTTAAGGAATCTTAGTCCTGTTTTTGTGTTGGTCAGCATTATGCTATCAGCACAATCTAGTTTAGGTTATGTGCTATTTTGCCTTTTTTTAAGAGACAGAGTCTTACTCTGTCACCCGGGCCAGAGAGCAGTGGTGTGATTATAGCTTACTGCAGCCTAAAACTCCCGGGCTCAAATCATCCTCTCACCTCCGCTTTCTTTCTGAGTAGCTAGGACTACAGGTGCGTGCCACCACACCTAGCTAATTTTTATTTATTGATTGATTTTTGGTAGAGACTAGGTCTCGCCATGTGGCCTAGGCAAGTCTCAAACTTCTGGCCTCAAGTAATTGTCCCACCTCAGCCTCCCAAAATGCCGGGATTACAAACATGAGACACCATGCCCAGAGTATTTTACCTTTTATGACAAAATCTCCCCTGGCATACTAATTCCTACTTTGTTTCTCTATTCCTCATTCCCTGTTGTGAGTGCTATACCTAACCCAGCAACCACAGCTCAACTGATCAGATATCTACACTAATTATTAATAGGGGCCATCTACTTACAAGTTGCCTGGATCTTACCTACTATCCATTGACAGATGTCTACAATACCAGCTCATTCACCTACCAGTGTTTCAGCTGGATTGTTTTCAATGAATCTGCTTGTTGTTGTCTTGTCTGAAAGGTCCGCTACAGTTAAGGGCTGCCTGCCAAACTGTTTCCTGTAGCCACTGCTGTATGTATTATACACTCATAAAACAGATAAGTACATATGTAATTAATATCTTAATGTCATAAAAAGACAACAACCAGGATGTTGTAATAAAAAGTATGAGAAATAACTGAAATTGAGAGGGCAGTCTCTGTAATTTACTTTTTGAAGAATTAGCTATTATCATAATTAATAAAATTAACAATCACAATTATTATGTTATTACTATTATTATTATAATATAATAGTTGTGGACATTTTATTGAGATAAAACTCTAACAAGTGACCTTTATTCAGAGCTTAAAATATGCTACATACACTTCTAAATGTCTTATATACATTAAATCATTTAATACAGCAAACAAATCTATGAGAATGGTGATAATACCTCCATTTTTGCAAGTGAAGAAAATGTAATACAAAGATGATGACACCTGCCTAAGGCCACACTGCTAGTGAAAGTTTGAGAGGGAATAGAGTGAAGGTCATCCAGTGCCAGTGCCCGTACTTTTACCACAATGCTATACCACCTGTCAAGAGGCTGAGACCCAAACCTCACTTGAGTTGAAATTTGCAAAATAATAAGAATGCTGCCAGTGTACTGTAAATAGAAGGAAAAGCACATGAAATGACAATCACATGGATTAGATCTGGAATGTAGTGACTATGGGTGTGGGCAGAGTAACTCAAAGTGAAGACTAAAGCATGTTCACAGGTAGATCTTGCAGGACTCACAAAGCAAAGGGAGGTCAAGAAGGTACTCTTAGCAGGCCATTTACTTGATCCACTTTATGTCTTCCTATTTGATTTGCTTTGCTTTGTTTAGCTTTGCTTAATCATTCCAAGTGTTTTGCAGAGAATATTAATTGGAATGAAGCAAGGACAAATTGTTCAAGAACAATTGGTGTAGTTTAAGAAAAAAACAGTGATGATCTCCTCTAGGGTTGTAGCAGCAGAAATGCAGAAAGTTATGCAGAACAGAATTACATTTGAAAGAACAATATATATGTGGGACTATGTGGGAGGCTCTTATTCTAATAGGTACAAATACATTGAAACTAAAATAGAAATCCTTTAGGAACATCAAATATTCTGGATTTTAAGAAAATGGGCCAATACTTTTGCTAACTGGGTAAGTGTGATAGCTAACTAATACAATTATTAATAGAGGTAACTTCTGAACCTGTTGAGAAAAAAGTAAGCAATAAAATAATAAAAAAGTAAAGAATTATAAACATATAGATTAAGGAAAATGATAGTATAAAATATATTTTTGTAAATTTTCCTGCATGCTTATATTATAAAATAAATGTTAAAATATTCAGAACTTACAGACATAATAGCAAGAGGTTTAAATAATTAATCATTCCAGATTCACTTGACAGATTTAAATATAATCACAGAATTAGTGGAGGAAAGAAATGGAGTAGCTGTCACATGCTTGAACACTGAGAAAGCATTTTATACAAAATTTAGAAGTTTTACTCGCACAATTAATGCAATAGACTTAATGTGTCTCCCTCATTCCCCATATTCATATGTTGAGTCCTATCCCCCATTGTGATGGTATTTGGAGATAGGGTCTTTGGAAGAATATTAGATTTAGATGAGGTCATGAAAATGGGCCCTCACAATAATAAAGAATGGGTGCCCTTATAAGGGATAAGCACACTTATGAGAAGAGGAAGAAGCAATATGGCTGGCTGTCTCTGCCATTTGAGGACACAGTGAGAAGGATGTCATCTCCAAGCTGGAAAGGGAGCCCTAAACAGAACCCAACCATGATGGCCACCTGATCTCTGACTCCAGCCTTCAGAATTGTGAAAAAATAAATCTGTGTTGCTAAAGCCACCCAGTCTACAGTATTTTGTTATGACAGCCCAAGCTACTTGAAACCATCAATTTTTTAAAAAGATACAAATAAAGTGAATAACTTTAGATAGAGACAAATGGCCAAGTACTAATCTACTGAAGATTATTTTTGGTAGTTTTAGATCTAAGATTATTTGAATCTAAATTAAACTAATAATAAAAGAAATCAATTCAACTTGGAATACTCTAGGCATTATGCAAAAAGGCTTCAAGAGCGACCCATACCAATGTATCTGAGGGGTCAAACATTTTACTTGTATGAACAGACTAGGTGTCTCTAAGGGAAAGTGAAAGTTGGAATTAATTTGAGAAAACTGCTAGTTTCCAGAGAACAGCAACAATACTTTCAACATAAATATTAATGAGTAGCATAAGCATGGGAAACAACCCTACTGAGTATGGGAATGGATTGGGAATCTTTCTAAATAGTAAAACAATTAGTAGTAGTCAGACTGATGAGAACAGTATGCATAGAGATGTCTGTTTTTCAAGGTGTTAGACTGATATTAGCAAAATATCCATTCTTAAGAACAGCTTACTCCTTGGAAACATGGCATTTTGAAGACTGTCATCCTATACTTGGAAAATGCTAATGTTTTAGCATCTTGGCAATGCTTGACATTCTTGAGGAAATTTTAAATTATATTATTTTCCAGTATTGGAAATTAAAGGCAGATCCCTGTGTTTTGATAATTAATTTAAGAGAGGTTAGGACTGGCAATTTCTAATGAAATTTTAAATCTTCAATTATGGCAGAACCAAATAAAATGTGATAACACAGAAATGTGTCTCAAAATGATCCACAGTGTAGTTCAAAATTTTTATCAGGAAACAGTGTTCCATTGCAGAGAAATGTGGTGTGAAAATTTCAGAATATTATGTGATTCCTTAGAGCATAGCTTATCTTATATTAGCCAAATTGGTCATAAGGGGGCTGAAATCAATTACAAACCATAGTGATTTTATTTTGAGGTCATTTTAATCCTGCTAGAGTAAAACTTTGTTACCTGAATAGAGATGTATATTCACATAGTATTTATTATCTATACAGAGAGCTGGAGTGAGAAGTAGTGAAACTCATTTATATAGAAACACATCAAATTGCACATATTCATGATAAATTCTTGATTTATCTGATTTAAGATTTTTATAGAATCTGTCAACATAGTACTCATTACTTCCTCATTTCTTACAATATTTTATAGCCATTAATCTTTCCTTTTTTAAAAAAATATTAAGGTAAACTTACCTCTTTGCCCATAATAGGTGCTATCCATCTCATCATCCTAAATTAATGTATATTAATAGTTTATATTATTTCTAACTCTTTTATAATTATAATATTTAAAATGAAGTTAATTTTTTAAGAAAATTGCTCTTAGGCTAAGTTGAAAATTATTTTATGTACTACACATAAACGGCACTGAAAGATCAATTTTTTGAAGGGAGAGAGATAAAGAACTTCAACTAAATTTAAACTATCTTCAACATTTTCCATATTCATATTCAATCGCAAGTAGGTTAATCACTTGCTTAGGCTGTGAACGACTCGCCTTCTACTTTGTCAGGTTCTTAGAATGTGAAAGTAATATGGTATTTGTTTCTTCTATGGTAGACAAGCATATATACTTAATGATTTGTCTTGTTTATTTTAGACAGAAAGTTTTAAAAATGTATAATTGGTATTAAAGTGAGTAAATTCTACTTTTATTGAAAGTTTATTTCTCATTCTAACATTTTACCTATGTATATAATACATTGAAATTTGGTTTAAAATGTCACTATGAAGTCCAGTCATAAAATTATAAATAGGCACCTACTTAAATACGATTCTAAACTCAATGAATACCCTTTGATCTAGAAAAGATATCATGAAATGAACTTTGCATTAATAACAACGTATAGCAAAAATAAAATCAACTTATTCTAATTATGGGTGGCCTTCAGTTTACTTAACTAGGCATATGCATCAAATACAATATCAATATACTTAGCCTTTGGTGACAATGGCAGGTTCAAAGTCTCTGGGGACAATTCTTCCTTCTAATGTGTTATTGGGAATGATGGTGCAGCCATGTATCTGTAGTAAGGATTGACAGAGCAGCAAGAGAACAAACTTATAATAAATGAAGAATTGGATAAAGTTAACTGTGAAAATATGCTAACAGAATAAGCATCAATTAGTGTAGAGAAGTAAAACCTTGGGGGAGATGAATTATATTTTATGACCACTGATAATGGATTCTGAGTAAATAGGTTTACATTTCACTGGGGAAGGTTATTGTAAATTGAAAAGATGCAGCAGAAATGCAGTTATATAGGAAACAGAGGGAAAATCATTTAATCTGATGAGTGTTTTTATGAGAAATTTTGACTCATATAATAATTATTCAGTATAAGTGGTGAAATATTATAATAGATATTTGGAATAGGATTTGAAAACTGGTAACAAGTGTATCAGGATAAAATTGAAAATTATGATATGTGGCCTTTTTGCATCTAAACTTTCAGTAGTAATTGATTTAATTTTGTTATTTAGTGCATTAGAGAAAAAAATTGTTTCCTAAGGTCTACCAATATATACACAAAGTCCTTCTTTTCATTGATATAACAAATACATATGCATAATCTGTCATATTAAATTTCATTCCTGCTTTATGATGGGCATTATAAAATGAGTCAACTGATTAGCAATTTCCTTTCTTGTAATGCTGTCAGCAAACATAAACCTGATACTGCAATTGACAAACTCACCAAATCCCACTTTTCCTCTTCCCTTAGAAGAAAAACGCCAGAGCAGGTGCTACATTATGATCATCAGAAAGCCATTCTGTTTAACATGAATAATGTCATTCAGAGGGTTAGCCATCTGTTTGCTGAGTGTTTTTCAGACCTACACCCACAGCAGCACAAAAGCAATGCATGTGGGTGCCATAATCATGGATCTTCCAAAAAGCTTTTGTCTCTTGTAAAAACGCAGTGAGATTATTTTAAGAACTAAGTTATATTAGAAATGCAGGCACTTAAATGCTGTCTTTTTTGTTGCTTTGTGGATTCCAGATATGTAAATTAAATACTGTTTGGGTTTCTCTATGTAATTTATGAGCTTAAAAAGGAGATCTGAGCAAATTAATTATAGTCGAAAAATGTGCATCACTGAGACAAATGCAGTCTGTTGTGCTTATATTTCTTGGACTTTATGTCCCATTTTAAAGTGTAATTTTGCCCAGAATATTTATATTGTATTTTTACTTTGTATTCCATGTAAGAAAACTAAGTAAAGAATTTCCTTTCCAAATACAGTAAGCAAACATTCTTCATCAAATATTTTCCCAGAAAATAAAGCATAAGGGAAATTGAACAAAGAGTTAAGTGAAATCAAGATTTTCTTTGATGTTTCTCATTCTATTGCCATTCAAATGATAATTATAGAATTATCTTTAGTTAGAGTCCACTATTTTATCACTACAACATAGTGATGTTCCCTCAAGGATTAATTCAGGAAACTCTTAAAAAATGAATTAACATAAAACAATATTTGAAAAAAAAATACCTGTATAACTTCAGTAAGCACATCATTAAAAACCTTAAATATGTGTGTATATATATATATAAAAATATGTATGTGTATGTATATCTATATATAGACATATATAGCATAATTCTTCATGTTACTCTAGCCACAACCATTATATATTTCTGAAAAAAAAAAAAAACACTCTCCCTCAAACATGATTGCCATTGTATTTAGGAAATGAGTGATAACAATGTTCAACCTATTTTGATGAAATCCAAACTTGTATTAGGCATTGAAATATTTGACAATTAGTTTTGAATATATTTGAAAGTTTAGAAAGTGTTTTGAGCAATTTGAATCTATCCAATGCATTTTAAAAATATTTTTAAAACAATATGATACAATATCAATGAAATTTCCTTGTAAATTAGTAAATCATATGCATTAAATTCAGTAACTGTTAGACAGATAAGCATAAAAATATACAGAATTCCCTAATACTATGATCTACTAGAACCTCATTTTAATACATAAATAAAAAAAAAACTATTTAAAATCACTTTATAGCTACCTGCCTGGATCTAGTAAGAGAGTAACTTCAGGAAGTTCAAGTGCTTGCTTAGGACATTTGGAACCCCAGCATCATAGCAATCATTGAATATGTATGAGTTGGTGTTTACCGGTGTTAGTGACACTCTGCTTATGGGAAATGTAGAGATGCATCAAGGGAAATGTACATAGAAAAGACACGGTCGTGATTTGAGACTCTTAAAGGACTACAGGCAAGGAAGAGAAACTCATTCTACAGACATTTCAAAGTATGCTAATACATAGTGAGTTTTCGAATGAATCTAATCTACGTGAGTCCAGTCCGCTATTTCTAGTCTGCAAAACCTAATTTGACCTTGATTAGTGGAAATGAAGGCTTAAAGATGACAGAAAATCAGCACCTGTTAAGTGATGATGTACATAGAAATGTTAACTTCCAAGAAGTATATTGATGGGTTTTTATTCTATACTGTAAGCTGAGTGAAAAGAAAAGAAAAAGAGGGTCAGAACTAGAGGTTTGAAGGTCATTGGAAACATGATGAAGGCTTGTATATATTTACAGGCATGGAAGAACAAAATCAAAACAAAATTTGTGTTTTCTGCTTTTGGAAAATGATTACTTCAGATGGTGAGCGCATAGCAGGTTACCACTTTCAGTTACCCAAGATTGAGATGTTCTTTCTGAATGCAATGATCTGTTCACTTAGGAGACTAGTATGATGCTGATAAAGGGAGCAATTCATATTATTTTAAAATTATAGAATATATGTAAAACAAAGTTTTAGGAAATGATAAGTCTCAAATTTTGAATAACGGCTTTCTTGATTACCCCATATAAAGTTATTCCTTCAATGTTCTTGTAGAGATCTGTATTATAATAGTAACCCTGTTGATTCCCATTTATTTATATTTTACATTTCTGATTTTTCTTGCTTAGTAGGTTATCAGTTCTCTGAAATCAGAACATATTTTATTTCTTCTTCATATTCCCAAAACCTAGCACACAATCTACTATATAATATACACAATAATATTTATTAAATAGATGAGTAACAATAAAACTATTCTAAATTACATATATTGATACTGTGCATATTGATTTTGATTAATTTAGAAGTCATCTAAAAGTTATGTTATTTCCCTTACTCTGGGAAACAAACATCATTTCAAATAAAATAGTGTTGTACTGATCTTGAGAAGAAAGTCCAGGACTAAATAAACAAATGTGGTAATTGGTTCTTAAAACATATATTCTGTCAAAAAAGTCAGTCAAGTGAATGAGAAATCTGAAGTTTACAATATATGTTTGACTTATAAATAAATAACTCAGTAATCAAAATAACTCATTAGGGGATTGCTACATTTGAACTGGTGGCACAAGGCTATTATTCTCCTAATGATTCTATGCAGTTTAGTAGAAAAATTGAATTTCCTTAATTATTTTTATGCTCTTCATCTTACATGTTAATTTTATCATTACAATAGCAAACATTCCTTTCAATTTTAGCCAGAATAATTTTAACCCGAATCAACTATGCCCTATTAGATTTCTGATTCTGAAGATGGAGAATGAGCTAGGTTGTTTACAGGGACTCAAAAGGAAATAATTTTAATATAGAATAACTATAGGAAAGAGAAAATGTGGATGTACAATTGGAAGTATTGGTCATATGGATGAATTATAGTGGTTGCCTATTTTACAGAGATTCTAACATATATTACCATTTTATATAGACAATGTTTGTGTCCCCCTAAAATTCATATGCTGAAATCCTAACCCCAAATCTGTTTGTTTTATAAGGTAGGGGCTTTTGTAGGGGATTAGGTCATGGACTCAGAGCCCTCATGAATAGAATGAGTACCCTCATAAAAGGAATGATAAATTACCTAACTGGTATAATGAACATTACTCAGGAGATGGTTATACTAAAAGCCCAGGTTTCACCAGTATGCAACAGATCCATATAGCAAAATGGCATGTGTATCCCTTAAAATTATACAAATACAAAATAAAGATAAGCAAAAACAAAAATAAAAGACACACCAGAGATTGAGCCTCAGCACCTTTTCGAAGTGCTTTATATATGTTAAGTCATCCACTTCTTACACCTACCCTGAGAGTCCAGTTTACAATTTTATCTCCATTTTATGTATTAGGAGTAGAAGCAAAGATACACACCAAGTTATAGGTAAGAATGGGAATTAGGACATATAATTTCTGGTTGTAAAATATTCCCTTTAATCATTCTTCTAAATTGTCCCTCAATATCAAGGGGAAGCATCAAAGTTAGCATGTAAAATAAAATAAAAGGAACCAGTAGAGTCAGTTGAAAATGTACAGGTCTGCTTGACCTTGTAGAGAGAGAAACAAGGAGAAAAGATTGCCAGAGATGTGCAATAGTTTGAAATCTTATAAACAGTGGGATTTCCAGAACAAAAAAGGCAGATGCTGGCTTACTTAGTGCTCATTCATTCACAGCTATAGGTGTCCTCTGGGAGATGGGCCTTAGATTGGACCTATGTCTTAGTCCATTTTGTGCTGCCGTAACAGAATAGCACAAACTGGGTAATCCTCAAAGAACAGAGATTTATTTCTTATAGTTCTGGAGCCTGGGTAGTCCAAGATTAAAGGACTGGCATCTGGTGAGGGCCTTCTTGCTGCATATCCTATAATGGAAGGTAAAAGGGAAAAAGTCCCTGTAAGAGACAGCAAGAAGGTCAAACTCACTTTCATAGCAAACCCACTCTCATGATAATAATCCCACTGCCCAGCCTGGCCAATATGGTGAAACCCCATCTCTACTATAAATACAAAAATCAGCCAGGTGTGGTGGTGCATGCCTGTAGCACCAGCTACTTGGGAGGCTGAGGCAGAATAACCACTTGAACCCAGTAGTTGGAGGTCGCAGTGAGCTGAGATTGTGCCACTGCACTACAGCCTGGGTAACAGAGCGAGATCCTGTCAAAAAAAAAAAGAACGACTACCCTGTTAATGGCATTAATCCTCGAATAAGAGCAAGAGAAACCACAGAGACTTGGATTTGAGTCTGGTGCCATAACTTAATTGCACTTTGGGTTGTCTTCCCTGTAGAATGTGTGAGTATACTTGCATACAGAACAGTGTGCATCGAGTATTTCTGACAAGCAGAGTTGGCTGTATAAGACTCAATTATCATTTGAAAATACCTGCCCCCTTTCCTGAAGAAGTATTCTATTTTCTTGACTCTGCTCACATGGGACTTGACCTGTAGCTTGCTTTGGCCAGCAAATAGAGAGCAGGAATACTACATATCACCTCTGCACAAAAGCTTTATAAGCAAGTACATTGTTTGATATTATTTATTTTCTTCTGCCATGGTGAGTGGCAAGGTCCAATTAAAGGTGGCTCCATCCAGCTGAGTTTAGGATAAAGCACTATATGAGACAAAGCTACCCTAGAGTCACTATGAACATATGATTTTCATAGGAAATAAACCCTGGTTTATTAAGCCTCTGAGGTTTGGGAGGGATTATCACAGAGTAGCATAGCCTATCCTTTTGCAGTAACTTTATACTGTGTCAACTTAGCTATGCTGGAAATACACACACACACACACACACACGCACACACACATATTTTTTGAGACAGGGTCTCACTCTGTTACCCAGGCGGGAGTGTAGTAGTGTGATCTCAGCTCAATGCAGCCTCCATACCCTGGGCTCAAGAGGTCCTCCCACCTCCACCTCCTGAGTAGCTGAGGCTACAGCCATGTGGCACCATGTCTGGCAAATTTTTGTATTTTTGTTAGAGATGGGTTTTCACCATGTTGCCCAGGCTGGTCTTGAAATCCTGAACTCAAGTGTTCTGCTCATCTAGGCCTCCCACAGTGCTGGGATTACAGGGGTGCACCACTGCACCCTGCTGAACTATATTTATTAGTACACTTTTCCATACATGATTCTGAGTTAGAATTGGACAAAAGAGAAACTTGCATGAGTTGTGGAGACACAAGGAAAGTAGCAGCTGGCATTGTCTAATGGCAAGAGGGAGGCGCTAGGCACTGTTGCTACCTGCATTAGAGAGCTTCAGGGTAAACACAGAGTAGTTAAAAGTCTAACTTGCCCTTGTGAATTCTAATTTGTGCTCATGCATTTCAGTTTTTCCTTTCTGTCTCTCACTATATACCTGGTGTTCCCAACCTTAGGTTCATAACTAGAATTGCATAGACTTTTTCACTAGTTATCACAATTGTTGAGTCTAATCATCGTAATAAATCCATTATTCTATACTACTCTATACAGATTTATTCTGTCTTTCTGATTGAACTCTAATTTATAAACCTGTTAGAGCCTCTTTAGTTGTAACTACCATATGTTATTTGTAAAAGGCTTTGCATTCATTATTTATAAACCTTCAAATAATTCTTCAGGAGAGGCATTACCATTTGTAATTTAGAGATGATAAATCTGGAAAAAGAAACATTGCTTTCCAAAGGTAAAAGAGCTAGTGAGCTGTAGAGCTTGCATTTGAACCCATGTTTTGATGATGTTCTTTTACCTATGTCACCGTTCTCATTACAAAAATCTTATTCATTATATATGTGATACTTTGCTGATATACAGCATTTCCATTTGGAAGAAGTCATTTTGCACATTTTTACTGCCAACTGAAAACCATTTTTTGAAGTATGGAATGTAGAAGTGAGCTTGTATGAGCAAAACTGTGCACCCATTTTAGAGGCCAAATAATGACAGGAGAGAATATGACCCAAAGAATATTACTTTGCATGCTGCAGTGCACTGACACACAGTAATGAAGGCTTTAATATCAGCAGGAGAGAGGAAAGTGACAATGAACATTAAAGCTGAACTCCTGCATTCTCTCTCAATGGAGCATGAAATAAGGCATGTCATCATGTCAGCGTATGCTAGGAAGGATTTGCTTAGACCCCAGTCCTTTGAGTACAGTAAGTCAGCTTCATGGTGAGTCAGATTCTCCAACATTGTGACTTTTTCAGACCTTCTCATTTCTTCCCCTATTCAATCTTCTGCCTTTTGCAGATTTACCGTGATACTAAATTGCTACCTTGTCAGGAGTATGTAGAAGACTTTTAAGTTTCTAATATAGTGGTGAAGTTTCATGAAAGGCAGATTATTATAGTGTTGCAAAAATATCATTTTGTAAGAGAGAAAAGATATTAAACCATGTTAAAAACGCGCTGCTTCATCTGCGCTGCTCTTCTCTAACCACGCCATATAAATAGCATTATTATGTTAATATTCATCCTAAATTTGACTTCATATTGTGGTAACAACACTGACTTAAAACTGCTGAAAATGATCACTTCCAAAGTACCTGATGTATATTTTATTTGTAGTAAGATTGTTACCAAGTCAGGTTAAGATACTTGAGCTTTCTAGGCTCACTAGAAAGTGAGATTATCTAGATTATCTAGATCTGGATAATTTCAGATCTACATTCCAAGGTTCGCATTTTATGACCTTATTTTTCCAGGCTTTGTCTTAGTCCTTGCATAATTATTTAGCCCCTAAAAGGTCTTATGCTATGTTAATAATAGAGAAAGTATCATTTTATTTTCATTCTGTTTTAAGATGTCACAAATGTTGTATCTGAACAAATTAGCATAAATTCTAAGAAAGCTTATTGCAGATGAAGTTCTATTAAAAAGCAATCATTATCAAAGAAATACAATGTTTGAAGTTGAAGTATTAAAGGATTCCATGTTATTCTTTTATATTCAGCTGGCTAAATTGTTATTTCTATTCCACAAGTCTTTAAAAAACATTTTAAGGCATATTTTAATATTAAGGCTTTATGCCAATTTCAGCCAACTTGGATGTAGTCTAAATATAGGTAGAACAAGAAAAGACAGAAGAAGAGTATAAATACGGTCTTAGAGTCTGAAATGTATGTGGTATGTTCAAGAGACAATGAAGAGATAGTTTCTCATATACAGTAGACTTCAGAACCTAATATTCTTCTTCACAAGACATTGAAATCACATGATGTTAATAAGGTGTCTTGATGGGAAGAAGATGTTCTATGTAAGCTTGTGAAATGTCCTTATTCGCATATCTATCTCACAGGTTTACAACAAACTTCAATAAAAGTTCTAAGGGTGTCTGCTCTAAAGAAATTTGCCTAATTTGTTTAATTACTATGATTTGCATTTGGAACCAGATTATATTGTTGACCATATAATGCCATTTTATACCAAAAACGTTAAATATACTTGGTGTCAATGGATTCATCACTATGCATAAAGCTTATTTGTGTAGCAAGTCAAATAAGTAAAGAATTATTTGAATTGTGTTTGTGTAACAATCTTATGTTAAGAAATGCATTTTCTTTCTTTAAAAGTTCCATCCTTGAACTGAACTTTGCTTTCTTATCTAATCTATGAATAATTAAGTTAAATAACCTAAATGATTCTCCCATTTAAGCATAGCTATTTGACAGATTTTCTCAAAAAACATCAAATATATATTACGTTTGAGGCATATAATCCTATAAGTGGTGGAAATATTAAGCATTTACTAAAATTAAATACCAATGGCAGTAATTTTTAAACTTCTCTAAGGGCCAAGAAAACAAAACCCAACAAAAAAGTCTACAAACATTTAATTTTGAGCCTCAATTCAAGGTATACATTGGCAGTAGTGAGATGAACATTGATTTAGGGTATGCTATAGAGATGGTGCTTAGTATTTTATTGCTCACCAGTTATCACAAATGCATTTTTCTTTTCTGATTTCTGAAAAAGCACATTGCTAGATATTGAATGCCTGTTTTTTTGCCTTTCAACCATACTGCAAAATGAAGTATATAAGAACCAGAAAAGCCTGTTTCTCTTGATACTGCTTTTAAAATTTTATTTTGAGAATTCAGTGAGTACCCCCAAATAGACAGAACACATCAGAAATGTAATAAATATGTCTTTGTTGAGAACAGCTTAACTGACTAGATAAGTAATTTCTCCTTTTTTTAAAAAAAGTATATTTTAGTCTACTGCATCTTTAAAATTAATAAAATACATTTCTTCATTATGTTAGAACATTGAACATTGTCACTGAACTCATAATTCTGTATGAAATTAAATAAAAGCATGGACGTATAGAAACACATTTCTCTGAGCCCAGCTGTTTACTTGAAAGGAAGAAAATGGATCATATAACTTTATTATCTAGTGCTTACAAGGATTCATTCTCTTTTAAAGGTATCCCAATATTTAGATTTAAGCAGACTCAAACATCCTGAAATAGAGCTATTCAAACAATCATGAATTCATGATTACTTAGTACAAACAAATAATTGAAGGGTAATATGTATTGAAGGATATATAACATTTTTCCATACTTTTTTTCCCCACGGTTGAGTATCCAATGCTTAAGAAATACATATTTTCTGAAAGTGACCTGAATGTTTGTGTTTAGACTTGATCATTTCTAGTTTTACTTTGATTTGTTTGTTGGAGTTCAAACATGCACTATTCTAGATTTACATTAAGTAGATCTTTCCTTTTGAATGAAATGAAAAATAATTCCCGTTCATATTACTATTTGTATTTAGATATGGTCAAAACTCTTTGACACTTTAAAAAATTGCCTTAAAATAAAAGAAAGAGACTTAAAAACTGTTTTTCAAAGTATCCAAACTTCAGATAGTAGCTTACTAAATTTTGTGTCACCATAAGAGTTATAATTGAATAGCTAATGTGATTTTTTATTACCAGATTGCAGATATACAGCATTGGAGTGATAAGGGCCAGATGCCATCTGAACAGCAGGTCTTGAGTGCGGAAAATTAGCTCAGCTTCTGTGGTCTTTGTTTTTCAGTCAGAACACATTCACATCACAGCTGGGATTCATACTGGTCTGCTCATTTCTGGTAGTCTTCCTTCCCTTTCTACTTTAAAGAGAGAAACATATTGACCAGAAACCAACATGCTTACAGGGGTTTGACCTTTAAAAGAGAATGAAACCTTGTAAGCACTAGATAAGAAAGTTCTATGATCCGTTTTCTTTCTTTCAAGTAAACAGCTGGGTTCAGAGAAATGTGTTTCTATACGTCAAGCAGCACTTAGGTCTCATTTTGGACCTCAGAAGTAAATCATAATATTTTGATGTGTTGAAGGACCTTGGACAATTACCTAAAACTTAAAATAAATTACTACCTCTTTTATTAGGAAAAATACTTAACAATCTTTTGATTCACTGTTTAAGACAAACTTTCTCCTCTAATTTTCAATTTAAGATTATAAAGACTTGATGGCAATAACAAAGTTAGGAAAATGTGAATACACATTACACCTCCAAGTATGAAAACTCAGTGAAATCAGTGAACAAAATAGTTTGGTCCATGCTTTTATTCAATTTCGTACAGAATTATGAGTTCGGTGACAATGTTCAATGTTCTAACTTAATGAAGAAATGTATTTTATTAATTTAAAAGATTCAGTAGCATAAAATAGACTTTTTAAAAAATAAAGTGGAAATTACTTATCTAGTCAGTGAAGCTGCTCTACATGATCATTGGATATATTTGCTATATAGACTCAAATTAAATTTCTTTGGAAATATTTGAATATAGTCTTCCCATATCAGAACATAAAAGTGCTAAATTCATTCTAATAACTATGTATTATTATGTAAAGAGATTATTGTAAATCCTTTTTTCACTTACAGCAGATGTGTTGAAATGTCTGTCTTCTTTTCTGTTTTAGTGCTTCTTATCTCCAAATACCAGTAACTTTCAATGAATGACATATAACCCCTCCGTGTTGAAGCATGATTCCCAATGTTGGAAGACATTCTTGGGATTTTAACACAAAATTGTATTTTAAACCCATACCTAAGTGGAATCTAGTTTTGCCTTTGTCCTGTTGTGCTACAATTTGTTACTTCCAATTCTTTCCTCTACAACAGCTAGAATGACTTTTTAATGAGGGTGATTTTGATCACATCACAGTTTTGTTACTTCCTTCTATTGGTTTTTTTAAATATCCAAAATCTCTAAGCGGGTCTACTATGTCCCGAAGAAAACTATCTTTGCACACCATCCTCCTTTACTCCCAGAATAACAATCATGCCAGAATGTCATTTTTTTTTCCTTAAAATTTTTCATAGTCCCATTTGGCTTATGGCTTTTTCACATGATTTTTTTCCTCCCTGAAACTCTGTTAAAAAAACGTTTTATCTGCCCAAGAGCTACTTAATTTCCCTCAGTTTAAATGCTATTTCCTCAAAAAAGGCTTTGATCCTCACTTCAGTGACTATATGAAAGCATGAATATATTTCTTGAAAACCATTTCAGTTTTCTTGTATTTGGGGCACATGGTGAGATAATAGTATTCTCTCTTAAAGAGTATAGGCATAAGCTTACTGAGATTTTAGACTTTTACTTCTTACTTGGAATTATTATTTAATTTTATTCAGTTTCACAAGCAAAGAGTTGATTCCCACTAGATTCACCTCCATAATAAGTTTTACTATAATATTATGGCACAATAATTTTTATTATGGCATGATAATTTTTACTTATTGGGTAATTGCTTGTGATATTTGCAGAATGCTGATGTCCAAAATCATCATATTATGTTTTGCAGAGTCCAATAAAATATGGTAGATTGGGTATAAGAGGACACAAAATTCTACAGATTCTGAAAGTTGGGTATCTGTCCAATGAAAAGGAGTTACCACCTGATAGAATCTAGCTTCCTAGTATGCCAGCCTCTCTACCAACAACCGGTCAAAAATATACAAATGTTTAGAGGCTTACATTTGAATTAATCACTAGCATTAGAAAACCAATGATTGCCTGTAATAATAAATTAACCTGTAAAAGCATCTCTAAGGAAAGCGTAGTCGGTGAAGAGAGTAAGAGAAATAAATAAACATCTATGTCTACTGAGATAGCTAATTATTACACTTAGGAGAGAAAGACATTAAAGCAGCTGGCCTATAATGTATTAGCATCATTGAAATTAGCATCCTTGAAATTACTGGTAAAGTTCTCTGTTCAGTGTAATTTTGATTTACTGATCTGATTCGTTGTGTCAGCTGAGCTCTCATGAAGGAATAAAAGGCTTATAAAATGAGAAAAACATTTTAATGGTAATTTACAGCATGATGACTTAAAATAATGAAAAATTTGGAGGATAAAATTGGTAAAATCTCTAAGAAAATAGAAAAACATAAAAATAAGAGATAATAAGTAAAATTAGAGGATTAATACAAGAAGTGTAAAAGCTTCCTGGAGATACTTTCTGTACTACTTCCAGTAGAAGTAGGTAAAGAGAAACAACAGACAAAAGAGAAGGAATTATCAAAGAAATGCTGTATTAAAATTTCAGAACAGAACACATGTATCATCAAATTAAAAGGAGCCTGAATTTTTTTACTTATTTTTTTATTACAAGCACACAATTTTATTATTTATTATTAGCACACTTTCTTTTAAGTCTGTATGTTATCCTGTTTTTTTAAGTTTCTCATCACAGAGAAAGACAATATGCTACTGCTGAGATACATCAATAGTGACCTCAAACCATCTCTCCAGGCACATAAAGTAAAAAATTGAAGGCACTACTCAAACTTGTGCTACCTTGAAGCATCATGGATTTTTGTCTGCTGCTGTATATTCAATTTTGATTAGATAGGTATTAGCATATAACATTCATAGCATCAAAAAGTTCATGAAAATGAGTTAAAATGTCAGCCACACAACTAGCTAAATGTTAGAACTATAACATCTAGCATGGTTATCTTGGAATGTCAGCAGGAATTTTTTACTCTAAAAAGTACTCCAAAAAACTCTCACAATGTTAAATTCAACATTTAATGTAAAAGATTTGTGTGTGCAGCAATGCATTGGAATCATCCTGTCAAAAGGGCTTCCTTTCAACCCTTCTGAAGGTGAGAAAGTGAATGAGGCTCACTTTTGGCTACAGCTGGTGCTGCGCTCAGCTCTCTGATATTATTTTGCTCTGTGGTCAAAAAGCAGAATCATGAGCCATGCCCAAGCCAGCAATCTGAAGTGCAGTATGAACTGTTTAAACCTCTCTTCAGATCTGTCTATTCAACCACCACTTGGACGTCTAGGCTATCAGATACTTTTCTACGGCTGCCTGTTTGGTTTTGTTGTAAACATTTAGCAGTTCCTGGTAGGTATGGTAGTTTCTGTTAAGCACACTTGCTTTGTTGAGTCCTGGAGAGGATACTGATAGTTCAGCTTGTCCTGATATGTTGTTTTTAGTGATCCACACACGTTTACGGATGTCTCAGGCAGTTGTCAGAGTTCTACTTTATGCAGCAATATAATCCTAAAGACAGAGAGCCATCTATCTAACAAGTTATAAGACCTTCTCAAGTTTTAGGTTTCAGTTTGTCCTCAAAAGGATTTAAAAAATTAGTTCATGGCTCATTCTACATCTCTGCAACCTGACCTCCTGCTAGATTGGAAATGATAACCTTGTTGGAAATTATTAAAAAGAAAATAGTGACACAATCCTTTGCCTCTCGAGTGGGAAGCATGAAATCTTCATATTTTTTCATGTTCTTTTAATTTTGCCCCAAATCACCTTAGACATTGTGATATTTATATCTAATAGAAAATTCCAATACTGATGCCAATCTGAGCTAACACATAGGATTATAATTCCCTATCAGACTTATACAAATTAGATATCTGTTCCAGTCTGAATTAAGCTTCACTAAATATCAAAGAAGTAGGCAATTAAGAAGCTGATGAAAAGCAAAGAGATGTGTAGATATTGAAAGAAAATTTCTACATCTTGCTTCTCATGTTGGGCATATCCCTCTGGTGCAGAATAATTAAGGCCTGTAATGAAGTCTGCAGAATTCCATGCACACTCAGGTATGTTGAAACTATGAAACCTTTCTATGTGTCAGCCAAGAGACTTGTATAGCTTAGGAGACATTTTCCAGGGGGCCACAGCTCACAGATCCTTGGATCTATTTATTATATGTATTCTAAACCGGGACCATTCTTCCAAGGAGTTTTGTGGAAGAGCCACGTATGCAAAGAGATCTCCAACACAGAAGGAACCAAGAAACCAAAAGCAAGGCAGACAAATCCAGTTTGTTAGTAAAAAGCAATTTATTTGGGAAATTGTGAACAGAAGTGTGGTCTTGGAGAGCAAGACCAGTAGATACCTGCACCATTACTTCCCAGACCCAGGGCTTTTTTCCATTGGGAAAGGGTATACGTGCTCTATAGACACAATTGAAGGCAACTTCCTGAACAGGCAAGAATGCTATGTGCATCATGGTCTACAATTTGTGTGATAACATCAAGATTGCTCTGA
Source organism: Hylobates moloch (assembly GCF_009828535.3). Taxonomy (NCBI): domain Eukaryota; kingdom Metazoa; phylum Chordata; class Mammalia; order Primates; family Hylobatidae; genus Hylobates; species Hylobates moloch. The sequence continues at coordinate 26,639,391 of NW_026652289.1, read as the reverse complement.
TCTGAGGACAGAATTTTATAGTTAGTACATGTTTAGACTAAGGACAGTAAACAAAGTTGGAAGCAGAGGGCATTCCCAGGACTGATGTTATTCAGAAGTCAACATGGTGGATTATCAGCCAAGATGGAGTCACTTTAGCCACCACATAAGGACTTTGCAGAGATAAGTTTAAAATGTCTTCTGAAGTGATACTGTGTTCCCATACTACTAGCAGGAATTTTTCTGTACCAATATGGTAATAATTCCAAGATATGTGTACTAAATATAAGTACAAAGAGAATTACTAGTGAAGTCTCAAAAGAAACATTCTGGCTGGTTTTGTAGTCTAGGGAGCAACCTATAGAAATATATATTTTTACTTGCCCTCTAAGTCCATATGCTTATTAAAAACGGTGTAATACAAAAAAGTTATAATCCTTCCTTTGAAATGTCTCAAATTTATTCAATCAAACTCCATGTTAAGTGCAGATAAATCTGTGATCAGGTATTCACTTGTTTGCCTCAGATTTCTTCTTCACTATCTTGTTTTTATGTTCTCTGTCTTACATAAGAAAAAGAGGAATGATAAGTCATACTAGGAAGCAGTGGCTTTTTCCTAGTGTTTATACAAATTGCTCAAGATTCTGGTGTCAGATGCTCTATCAAGTTCACCATAGGGAGCCTGATAAGATGGTTATGTGAATGAGAGCAGCCTTTGGCCTCTTCTAATGAGATTCATTCCATCTCCCAGAGCAAATTGACATGAATATTTTCAAATGCTTATATGTTATTTCCTGTTGTAGAATTGCCTACAGGAGCTGGTATTTATAGGTACAAAGGATTTTTTAAAGTGATTTTTCAGTGGAAGTTGTCTGCTCCCATTACCAGTAAGAAACAGAACCATCTCTTAGGTCTCAGGGAAGACTGCAAAATAAAGCAGTAATTTTTAAAAACAAGTTACATAACTGTTTTCATACCTTTCCAAATATGAAAGCAAAGTTCAAAGGAATTGAAAGCAGTTAAGAAAATCACAACATATAAATTTTCCTGAATCTTTATTTTTCGCTGTAATGGCTATGAGAACCACATGGAAATGAACAAAAGACATGGAGCATGTTTAAATATTTAATGAAACAAGAATAGGAAAACCCTGGAGATTACTTGCTTCTGCATCATTGCCTTAAGCAACATAAAGTTGCAGAAAATAAAAAAAAAAGTTTAAGCAACATAAAGTTACAGAAAATAAAAAAAAAATCTTTAAGCAACATAAAGTTACAGAAAATAAAAAAAAATCTAACCACCAATTGTCCTCTTTAGTTATCTTCTCTCTGTTAATTAAGGTGTCTAATGAAGTCTCATAAACAAATCAAGTTGACCTTCTTAGACAGTTCCTATAACGCGATCCCCACCTCTAACATCATGTCTGGATTCTGGAAAGCAACACCTATCACACAAATACTAATGTAATACCGTTCAGTGGTATTCTTAAACTTCATACTATTATATTGTGCTAAGCCCCAAGAACTTTCATATACATATCCTACAGAGTAGCAAGTTCCTTCACCAGCAACAATCAACAAAATAAAACATTTTCCTTTAATCATCAAAAAGATGTAATCTCAGCAACAAAAGAGTGCATGCAGCGCCTTTATATAAGACCACAAGTTGAGGATTCACAAAAAGCATTAGCATCTTTACATAAAAACCACCTCTGTCTTAGTTTGTGTTCTACACAAACAGTCCCTAAGACAAGAATGTAAGAGCAATTAAATTTTTGGGAGGTAATCTTAGGAAACATTGCTACAGTAAGACCAGTTGAGAAAGGAAAAATAAGGAAGACAATAAAAAATATATTGTCAAGGAAGTTACCCACTCTGGGCAACTGAAGGTTAATCCTATTGGGAAAACTTGAGAGATATTGTAGAACACAGGAGTCAGAGATTTTTTTTTTTGCCTTGGGGACACATTTGCTATTTATTCACCACCTTCCATAGACCTTTTTTGAGAGCTGCTGTTGAGAGGTGCTAATTGTGTAACATATTCAGCTTGCCCTATGCACAGGCATGGCAGGCTCTGGTGCCTGAAGTAATAACTCAGCGAGAATTTAAAGTAGGGCTGAGATGATCCGAAATGGTAAGAATTGAGGAATATCAGGTTGGCACAACAGCGTCTTCTAAATCACCTCTTGGGAATCTAAGATTTAAAGTGTGTATGGCCTAGCATAAGATTTACGATGTTAATATATGTTTGTTTTCTTTGGACCAAACTGGCACATGAGGATAGAGAATTTATTTACAACTGAATACAAAATTGACATCCACCCTGCCACCGCCAAAAGAGGAGGAAGATGTGGCAGGTCAAAAACATTATGTGTCTCAGACAGACAGGAGGTGGCCAAGTTGATTTGCTGACAGAAATTTTAATACCCTTGGTTATATTGAACTCTATTTCAGTATGCTAGCTTAGATCATCATATTTCCCCTTTCCTGAATCTATTTCATCTGCCATAAAAACTCCCTCAATGGCTTTAACCAAGAGGAATTTAGATGACTGTAATCAGCCCTAATTTTCAAATATAATGCTAGGCCACTTGTTGGCCAAGAATGAATTTGTCCAAAATAAATATTTCTGTAAACATCATAAGTCCAGTTTTAGCAGTACTGTCAAACAACTTACCACTGTGGAGGTACAGGATGTGCTATTGCCAACATTGCACACAAAATCTTAGGGCTCTACTTCATCAGTAGCATATACCATTTTAAGTCTTAAATTTTAAATATTCTGTAGATAAGTTGCAACATCTTTGGTTTCAATTTATATTTCTCAGCTTAATAAGGAGTTTGAACCCTTTTTATATGTCTGAGTGTTTGAATTAATCTTTTAATAAAGTGTCTATCTAAATTTCTTGTTCATATTTTTTAATTGGGTTGTCTGCCACAATTATTATTGACAATAATTTATTTATACAAATATAATTAAATGTATTAGAAGTCATCACTTCCATTCCTTAGATTACAGTTTCTCTCAATTATGCCATTTTTAAATTACAAATCTTTATTTCTTTATTTTAATACTGTTTAGTTATTTTTATCATTTATTTTATGGTCAGCACATCTGTATCCTGTTTAAGAAATAGTTCCCAACCAATAACAGAAAGCTAATGTCCTACAAAATTATCTAGAAACTATGATGTTTTACCTTTATGTTATTTGTCTGGGATTGATTTTGTGTATTGCATAAGGTGGCAAGAGGTCACTAGTGCCTGTTTCCAAACTTGCTGCATCACTGTCATCCTAGGATTGACATTGATGGCTGATGTTTATTCTTTCATCAATCTCAGGTTTTCTTTCTTAGCTTAAGCCCTTAGTAGATAGCTTTAAGCCTCTTCCCAAGAAATAATTCATGGGAAATAAATTTAATGAAATGCTGCCTGGATTAAATACCTAGATTTATTTTGTAAAAACCTGCCCCTTTAGAATATTAAAGTTATTAATCTATGTCTTCTAGAAAGTGATTTAGATATTGGAATAATTCTATTGAATTTTGTTTCTGTTTGGTTGATATTTTAACCCTTTCTAGAAATATATTCCAAAATTTTACTATTATGAGCTTTATGTTTGTTTTTAATTTTCCAGGAAGCTTAGAATGATTTGAAAATTCTGCCCTTTAGCTCTAAGGATTTTATTTATTTATATAGTTTATAATTTATTTTATTTATTTTCTCTTTCAATGATCTATAATTGAATAACAAATTTCCATTTTTTTCTGAATTTGGGGAATTAAGAGTTCATTCTTCTGATAAAGAAAAATAAATTACAATATATTTATTTTTCTTTTAAGATTTAGATGATGCAAATAAAAGTTCAGATGAAATTTATAGCATAAGAAAATAGAGAAAATTAACGTGTTTATACTGTTGTTCAACTGTTCAGATTTCTAAAGTTTTATACTATGTATTCTTTATTATCAACATACTAGAATATGATGTAATTCAAGAACATTTCATACATAATCACTTTGATAAAAAAGGAGATTGACAAGAGCATAAAAATATTTAAAACACTAGATTAATGAATTCAAAGCTACATAAAGATCTTATAATAACAGTAGTAACCATTTTGAGAAATGTGTAGAAACTCCTAACTGCATGGTTTTATAACCAATATGCTATAACTAATATAAAAGCAATATGTTGCTAATAGACAGCCATACTTCACACAAAGTTCTCTAATGGGATAACTTGCAGGATTCATAATTTAACAACAGATTGAAAAAGGAAAATTTTTAGATTCAGTAGCAAACATTTTGGATTTCTCAACAACACTTTCTCCCTAAATTGCTGTGAAATAGATTATTCATCAATACCTAGATCCAGAAATATTCACTGAGAGCCTGTTGTGGTAGGTAGTGAATTCATTGAGGCAGCCCATGCAAAGTGCACCTGCAGAGCCTGTGATGTGAGGGGGATTTAAACATAAGTTGCCCTCACTCTACTTCTTTAAAATATTTTAAAATGATTCATTAACATTCTTATTTTATATGATCCTTGAATTAGTTAGATGTATATTCCTCAATCTCCAAGTATTTTGAGATTTTTCTATCATTTTGCTATTAATTTTTAGTTAAATTCCTCGTGTTCGAGAACTTATTTTGTATGATTACTGTTATTTTAATTTTATACATGTATGTCCAATGGCCAAGAATGTTCTCTATCTTGGAGAGCCTTCCCTGTGAGGTTGAGAAGAATGTATATTTTGCTATTGGAACGAGTACTCTACAAATGTCAGTTGGATCAAGTTGATTGATAATGCTGTTTAGATTAACTATATTTTTACTCATTGTCTTCTTGCTTAATCTATCAGTTACTGAAATAGGGGCTGAAATCTGCATCTATAATAATAAATTTGTATGTTTCTCCTTGTGGTTATCAGTTTTTGTCACATATTTTGACACTCGATTTTTAAGTGAATACTTCAAGGTTTGTTAATGTCTTTTTGGAGAATTAAACCTTTTATCATTATCATAGGTAATGTTCCTCTTTATCTGTGATAATTTTCCTTCTTCGGCTCTGTTTTGTCTGAAATGAATAAAGTGGCTCCAGCTTTCTTTTGATTAGTGATAGCATCCATGTCTTTCTTCATCTCCTTTACTTTTAGCCTATCTATGTCTTTATATTTAAAATTGGTTTCTTGTAGGGAACAGATAGAGGAGTTTCTCCCCCTGCACTCAAAATTTCTGTCTGTTAACTGATATATTTAGATCATTCACATTTAAAGTGACTATTAATATATTTCAATCAATATCGATTATGTTTGTAGCTTTTAAAATTTTCTTGAACATTATTTGTTTCTTTTTTATCTCTTTTCTTTTTATATCTTCTCTGGTTTTCATTGAAGTTTGAATGATTTCATTTTACTTCCTCTCTTAACCTATCAATTATACTTTTTAAAAAATGGTTATTTTAGAGTTTACCACATACATTTATAAAGAATTTAAGTCCATTTTTAAATAACACTGTGCCTCCTTACTGGTTTTTCAGGTAACTTATAGAGTATTTCCACTTCCCTTCTCCTATCCCTTGAAAAATTATCATTTATTTCTCTTATCCATATGGCATAATCAAAGAATAAATTGTTGATATTTGTTCAAAAATCCATGCCTATTAGATTCATTTAGAATATAAAAAAATTTTATTTTATTTTCACTTATTTTTTCTCCACTGATTTTTCTATTTTTATGTAGAGATGAGTTTCTGACATACATTTCTTCTTCCTGAAGAAAATATTTTAACATTTCCTGCATGGGTGGTCTCTGGTCATAAATTCCCTTAGTTTTTGTTTGAGCAAGTATTTATCTGTTGATGACTTTTCAAGGATAGTTTTGTGGGATACAGAATTCTAGATTGGTGTTTTTTTTTTCCCCTTTCTGCTCTTGATATATTTCACCCCACACCCTTCTTGCAGGACTTCTGCCAAGGAGAACTCTCCTGTAATGTTCATCCTTCCTTATTCCTCCATAGGTAAGGTTCTTTTTTTTTTCTCAGAATTTCCTTTTGTTTTTTTCTTTTTCTTTCTGCAGTTTGACTTTGCCATGCATAGGTGTCATTTTTTGTTATTTATCCTATGTCCTGTTTTTAAATTTTTTTTAATTATAAAAAGGGAGGGTGCTTATTGGCTTCCTGGATCTATGGTTTCTTAATTGTCACCAATTTTATAATGTTCTCCACCACTTTTGCTTCAAATATTTTTTCTTTTCTTTTCTTTTTATCCTCTTGGCATTCAAATTGTGCATATGCTACAACTTTTGAATTTGTCCAGAAGTTCTTGGATATTAGGTTTTTCTCTTTTTTTTCTATAAATTTCTGCTTGAAAACTTTCTACTGATTTATCTTCTGAATCACCAATTCTTTCCTCAGCCAGTTTATTGATGTGTACATCCAAACCATTCTTAATTTTTGTTACAGTGTTTATTAATTTTAAGAATTTCTATTGATACTTTTATAGAGTTTTTATTTGTCTGCTTTTATTACACGTATGTTATTGCATGTTGTCTACTTTTTTCATTAGAGCTCTCAGCATATTAATCATAGTTATTTTAAAGCCACTGTAAAACTTCTGATATCTGCTTGTGATCTGGTTTGAAACTTGTTTCTTCTTTTCAGACTGTTGTCCTGCCTTTTCACATGACTTACCATTTGTTTTGTTGTTGTTGTTGAAAGCATAGCATACTATATCAAGTTATAGAAAATGAGGTAGGTAGGCTGTTAGTGTGTTTAATCAAGTTTAGCCTAAAACTGCCTCCTTACATATTTTAAGTTCCACCTAAAGTCTTCTCTATACATTGTGAACTGTAAAAAGTGGAGTTGTAAACAGACCATAGCTTACACTTGTGCCAATCACCAAGTTATGGGCAATCAAATGTAGCCAACTGTTCAAATAAGTCAAACTCCGAGCTGTAACCAATCCATCTATTTCTGTATCTCACTTCCTTTTTCTGTACCTCACTTTCCTTTTTCTGTCCATAAATTACGTGGCTGTCTCAAAGAGCCTATTCTTGCTCAGGAGGTTGCCTCATTCACAAATCTTTCATTGTTCAGTTAAACTGTTCTAAATTAAATTTGGCTGAAGTTTCTCTTGTATCAAGTGTGAGGTTTTATGTAAATCTTTCTAGGACTTGAACTGTATTTAATTTTCGCTGTAGCCATGGGTGCCAAGGCCTTTAAATTCCTCTAGTATTCTTATGTGTCTCTCTCCTTTGTTTTTTGTTTCTTTAAGAATTCCTTTTTTAATAGAGCCTGAAGCTCTGTTATTGTGAAAATAAGGAACAAGGTAGGAGAGGCATTTTATAATCTTATACAATCTCAGTCTTTTGGTGGTTCTGCATCCCTGGGCTGTGTCCTTTACAAGCATCTCTTACCTCTCTCCCGTCCTTCAACTTTAGGTGAGATAAGAAAGCACGAGAGTGCTGGTACTAGATAATTGCTTTTCTGCCTATGTAAGATAAATCACCAGCAAGTTCATTTTCAGTGGAAAATAATCCATTTTTCTGGGGTATGCATAGTTGTATTTCAAAATGGTCACTTTTTTCCTCTCCCTGGCCAAAGACATGAGCTGAGTTTTCTTGGCTCTCCACTATGAGAACCTGGTAGCCCATAAAGTTATGAGGGGTCTCTCTAAGATTACAGTCCCCAGAATTTTTTATTCTCAGGCTAGTCTACACTGAGCCTCCAACAATTTATAGACTACTGTTGAAATGTCCCAGTTCATAGTTCTATCAGGGCCTCTTCTAAGTAACCTGATCTGAGGTTTGTTTCTTTGTGTTCACCTGTTTTTTCCAGATCCAAAGCAACGCAATTCTCTGATGCATGCAAGAAAACTCACTGATTTTTCAATTGTTCATCTTTTTTTTTTTTTTAAGATGGGAATGATAACTTTCAAACCCTTTTCTTGTTAGAGGTGAAACTATATACCCTGGTTTTTCACAAATTCAGATTATTGGCCTTGGAGCAAAAAACAAACAAACAAACAACAAATCAGAACCTCATGGAAGTTGATATAGAATGCACATAGGAGCCCCCTTAATACATATTTACAACCTCTTAAGATGCAGAGGTTATGAAATCTAATTTTCTTCAGTTTCTGTACAGAAGAACTTCACATTTCTCTAAAGCAGTAATAGGTTTTCTCATAAATCTTGCAAATTCACTCCAAACACATATACAAGTAGAAAAGGCATAACAATGAAAAGGCCTTGGATATAGAACCAATATTCTGTAAATATCTAACAGATGTATGAAGCATTACAGGCATTCAATATGCACAAGGATTTCATTACTGCCCTGGGGTCTGCAACATTATTTTGCTGAAAATAACCTTAAACAGCTAAGCAATGACAGCTTTTCTTCTTATTACCTGGCATCCTCACCTTAAGTGGCAACTTCAACAGTTCATCTAGGCTCTGCCTTCTTTCCACCATCATTAGTGATTTGCAGTGAGTCAGTTTTCATGGATTACACACATTTGCATTTTGATATTGATGACTAGTTCTCTAGCAGTTTTCTATACTTAGATGAAATGGAGAAATCTTTCCTTTTTCACATATGAAGAACCACCTCAAGTTACTAATATGAAGGTAACCAAACAGGGCTTCTCCTTTAAACTATGCTAATTTTTCTGTCTTCTTGTTTTATGCTACTTGTGTCATTTAGTAATCAGGTGTGATCTCATACTCAATGAATCATGCTATCAACCAAAATAACTCTATTTTAATGAAGTGAGCCACAATTAAAACAAACAAATAGGATATTTCATACTGAAATGCTGATTTAACAATTCTTTTAAACTTGAAAAATTGGCAACCTTATGTATGTATCTCTACATGGAAAAGATTAACTAGTTTGGGATATATGTAATTATTTTTGGATATTTATTACCATTTTTACCATTCCTTTTATTGCATATGTTTAGTGTGTGTGTACGTATATGCATATATGTAGCTCATTGAAAACTAAAGCAATAGGCTCCTTCAAATACTACATATTTGATTGCATGCTATTTTTTCAAATATGCAAGTAAAATTGAGAAAACATTATAAATGATCCAAAATACATAATTTTGGTATATATTAAAGCAATTTTTAGTGCTCATCACAAAAATAAATGACTTTACTTTGCCAAATAAATTATTGTCTAGATAAAATGTCTAGGCTATACTATACAAAATAAACTTGCAAATCCTTCCCTCACTGTTTCAGGCATTTTTCCTTTTTATTTTTATTTTTTTCACTCTGTGACTCTAGTCAATGACATTTTTTTCTTTTTAAGTAAATATATTATATTAACATATATTTGTCTAGCTTAAAAGAGCAGATATTTCAATTTTATGTCTCTGGGATAGGAAAAGTCATTCTTTGAATGAAGCTGAGAAAAAAAGTGTTTTCCATCTGAAGGCTAATTTTATTCTCCCTCATGTTCAGTTTTTAAATTTTCAATCTTTCAGCTCTTTCAGCTGAAAAAGAACTTCAGGAAAGTTTCGGGATACAAAATCAATGTACAAAAATTACTGTCATTCCTATACACAAACAACAGCCAAGCCAAGAGCCAAATCAGAAGGCAATCTCGTTCACAATTGCCAAAAAATGAATAAAACACCTAGGAATACAGCTAATCATGTAGGGGAAAGGTCTCTACAATGGGAATTATAGAAAACTGCTCAAAGAAATCAGAGAAGACACAACTAAATTGAAAAACAATTTCAAAATTGTCCTTTTCAAACAATTTAAATTTGTGAACTTTTCACTGACAGCTTGTTGATATCATGAATTCATACAAGTAGTCACTGGCAAAGAGTAATTATCACACTATGATGCTATCATACTATTGTGTTGACTCATCTGAAAATAGTTGGAGTTGAGTGACAGACTCTCATGGCTGATTTTCAAATATAATTATAATAATTCATTTTTTGTTTATTCGTTTTAGTAACTTGCCACATATCAGAATATTCCAATACTAAGTAGCTTAAAACAACCTTCATTTAATCATCAATTCCAAGGTCAATAATCAGTACAATGAAAATGACTAGTCCCTGCCCTACAGTGGCTGGGAATTTACTTGAGGAAACTTAAAGCCTGCATAAGCTTGGCTGTTTGGAGCTAGAATTATCTGAAGGGACATTTGCTCACATGTATTGTGGGTATTGCTTACCCTTAGCCTCAGTCTCAGCCAGACTTGAGGTTTGAACCCTTACATATGATCTCTCCATGTGACCTGAACTTACTCTCATCACTGTGGCCCTAGGGCCATGAAATTCCTATGCGACAATTCAGGACTCCAGTGTTAGTGTTCTAGTGCACAAGGTAGAACTGATCACCTTTATGATCCAGGCTTGAAAGTCACTGATTGCCACTTCGGCCACTCATTCTTTTGATTAAGAACAAGCCACAAATACAATTTAACGGAAATGGAAGTAGCTGTGTCTGTTAATAGGGTTGTGGCAATGTTCTAAAAAGTTCTAAGTCATTTTACTGAATAGGAAGTATTGAAGTGATCTTTAGAAAATATGACCTGCCAACAATTGCTTAAAGCAAAACTGAATTAGACTCTTCCCAGGTGTGAGTGTGTGTGTGTGTGTGTGTGTAATCCCTTGTCATCTTTGTTACACAGAGGAGATTTTAACGTTTGAAAATCCTTTGCATTTTGGCTATTTCCTATCTTTCATGTTTTTTTATATAATCCTGTTGCCTTTGGTTCTAAAATCCTATAGTGCTTATTTCTCTAAGGGTATTTAGCTGCAGGATTTCTGAATGAGAGTAATTGATCTGTGAATACACTGCTATTTCAAACACAAAAGAACTTGAACGAAAGTGTTGAGATTTAGAAATATGAGGATTACAGTGGCATTTGATATTTCTTATCAGAAGTAATAGAAATGTACACTTTATTCCACCGAACATATATTTTACAATGTAAACCTATGCTTTAGAACAAATACTTAAAAGCCAAGTCAATGATTACAAAGACTTTATGAAGAAGATATTATATATTATTAATCATTGAAATCTATTTAATAATTGCTGGTACCTGCTGTCAAATATGCATTTAGTTTTATATCAAAGACTAGATTGGGTTCAAGTTCTGAAAAGGAATTATGATCATAATTATGACTTTATTCAAATGAGAAAAATTTAAGGATTGAAAATTAGATAATATGCAAGAGTGTATACTTTGATTAAAATGTGCTTTTCATTTTTCGAATAATCATTAACATAACCCTTGAAAATAATGGAATAAAAATAGGGCATAGTTTTGCTGTATGCTCAATATTATGCTAGGGGATGCTACAGAATTGTGAAAAAAAATAAGCATTATATTTGTTCTGTGAAGTCAGATCTTTACTTTTTTAACCTTTGCAAGTTTTCCAATACCATTTAATTTATTATTGCTTTCTCAGCCGTTTTGCTTTCTGCCTCCAAAATATCTGTCCTTGTTTGCCTTAATATTCATATTTTTGTCTACATAACTATAATTCTTTCTCATAACTTTCATATTTTTATTCTGATTTTATTTAGATAAATAATCTTAAAATAGACTTTATTTTATGTAATAATTATATATTTATAGCACTACATAAATACCTACTACTCAAAAAATTAGGAAAAAGTAAAATATAAATGTTATTTCAGTATATTATCCATGAAAACTTCTCAACCTTGTGAGAAAGGCCAAAAGTCAAACTGAGGAAATGCAAAGAACTCCTGCAAGAGTCTACACAAGATTATCCCAAAGACATATAATAATGAGATGTTTCAAGATTGAAATGAAAAAAAGGATGTTAAACGCAGCTAGACAGAAAGGGGAGGTCACCTACAAAGGGACCCCCAGTAGTCTAACAGTGGACCTGTCAGCTGAACCCCTACATCTCAGAAGAGATTGGGGGCCTAGATTAAATATTCTTAAAGAAAAATATTTTCAACCAAGAATTTCAAATCCAGCCAAATTAAGCTTTTTAAGCCAGGAGAAATAAGATCCTTTTCAGATAAGCAAATGCTCAGGAAGTTTCTACCACCAGAACTGTTTTATAAGAGTTCTTGACAGGGGAACTAAACATAGAAAGGAAAGACTGCTCGTGGCTAACTCAAAAATAGACTTAAGTACACAGACCAGTGACAGTGTAAAGCAACCACATAAACAAGCCACCATAATTACCAGCTAACAACACAATGACACATATCAATACTAACCTTGAATGTAAATAGGCTAAATGACCCCACTTAAAAGGCACAGAGTGGCAAGCTGGATAAAAAAGCAAGATCCGATGGTAAGCTGTCTTCAAGAAATCCATCTCAAATGCAATGACATCCATTGGCTCAAAATAAAGGGATGGAGAAAAATCCACCAAGCAAATGGGAAACAGAAAAAAAAAAGCAGGGGTTGCAATCCTAATTTCAAATAAAACAGACTTTAAACCAACAAAAATAAAAAAGACAAAGGAGGACATTACATATGGTAAAGGATTCAATTCAACAAGATGACCTAACTATCTTAAATATACAGGCACCCAACACAGGAACACCCAGTTTCATAAAGCAAGTTCTTACAGACCTACAGGAGACATAGATTCTCACACGATAACAGTGGGAGATATTCAGGATCTAAACTCAACATTAGACCAAATAGATCTGATAGACATCTACAGATCCCTCCACCCAAACAACAGAATATACATTCTTCTAATTGCCATATGACACATACTCTAAAATCAATCACATAACTGGACATAAAACAAACCTCAGCAAATGCTAAATAACTGAAATCATACCAAACACACTCTCATATCACAGCTCGATAAAAATAGAAGTCAAGTTATATTGTTTGGCTGTGTCCCCACCCAGATCTCGACTTGAATTATAATAGGCATAATCCCCACATGTCTAGGGAGAGCCCTGGTGGGTGGTGATTGGATCATAGGGAGTGGTTTCCCCCATGCTGTTCTCATGACAGTGAGTTCTCATGAGATCTGATGGTTTTATAAGGGACTCTTCTCCCTTCCCTCTTCCTTCTCTCTCACCTGCCATCATGTAAGACATGCTCCTTCCCCTTCCACCATGATTGTAAGTTTCCTGAGGCCTCTTCAGCCACGTGGATCTATGAGTCAAACCTCTTTCCTTTATAAATTACCCATTCTCCAGAATTTATAGCAGTATGAAAATGAACATCAAGAATAAGAAAATTGCTCAAAACCATGAAATTACATGGAAATTAAGCAACATGCTCCTGAATAACTTTTGGGCAAACAATGAAATCAAGGCAGAAATCAAGAAGTTATTTGAAACTAAGGAGAACAAGGATATAACATACCAGAATCTCTCGACACAACTAAGGCAGTGTTAAGAAGGAAATGGATAGCAGTAAATGCCCACACCAAAAGTTAGAGAGGTCTCAAATTAACTACCTAACATCACAGTAAAAGAATTAGAGAAGCAGGAACAAATCAACCCTAAAGCTACCAGAAGACAAGAAATAACCAAAATCAGAGCTGAACTGAAAGAAATCAACACACACACACACACACACACACACACACAAATTCAAAAGATCAACAAATCCAGGAGTTTTACTTTTGTTTTGAAACAAACAATAAGAGATATAGGCCATTAGCTAGAATAATAGAGAAGAAAAGAGAAAATATGCAAATAAACACAATTAGAAATGATGAAGGGAATGTTTCCACTAAAATAAAAACAGCCATCAGACGCTACTACAAAAACTTCTGTGCACACAAATTAAAAAACCAAAACGAGATGGATAAATTCCTGGACCCATACACCCTTCCAAGAATGAACCAGGAAGAAACCAATTCTCTCAAAAGACTGAGATTGGGCTTCAAAATGGAATCAGTAATAAATAGCCTACCAACCAAAAAAGGACCTAGGATCTAAAGGATTCAAAGCTCAATTCTACCAGATGACAAAGGAGGGCTGATACCATACTACTGAAACTATTCCAAAAAATTGAGGAGGAGAGACTCCTCCATAACTCATTATACGAGGCCAACATCATCCTGATACCAAAACTTTGCAGAGACGCACACAATAAAGAAAACTTTAGGCCAATATCCTTGATGAACATAGATGCAAAAATCCTCAATGAAATACTTGATAACCAAATCCAGCAGGATATGAAAAAGCCTATCCACCATGATTAAGTAGGCTTTATCCCTGGGATGCAAGTTTGATTCAACATATGCAGATCAATAAATGTGATTCATCACATAAATGGAAATAAAGACAAAAACCACATGATTATTTCAATAGATGCAGAAAAGGCTTTTGATAAAATTCAACACAGCTTCATATTAAAAACTTTCAATAAACTAGCTATTAAAGAAATACACTTCAAAATAATAGAAGCCATCTATGATGAACCCACTGTCAATATTATACTAAAAGGGCAAAATCTGGAATCACTCCCCTTGAAAACTCGCACAAGACAAGGATGCCCTCTCTCACCACTCTTATCCAACATAGTATTGGAAGTCCTGGCCAGAGCAATCAGGCAAGGGAAAGAAATAAAGGGCATCCAAATAGGAAGCAAGGAAATTAAACTATTCCTGTTTGAAGATCACATAATCTTATATTAAGAAAACCCCATAATCTCAGCCCAAAAGCTCCTTCAGCTGAAAAAGAACTTCAGCAAAGTTTCAGGAGACAAAATCAACGTTCAAATATTAATGTCATTCCCATACACAAACAACAGCCAAGCCAAGAGCCAAATCAGAAGGCAATCTCATTCACAATTGCCAAAAAATGAATAAAATACCTAGGAATACAGCTAATCATGTAGGGGAAAGGTCTCTACAATGGGAATTATAGAAAACTGCTCAAAGAAATCAGAGAAGACACAAACAAATTGAAAAACCTTCCATGCTCATGGATAGGAAGAAACAATATTGTGAAAATAGCCATATTTCCCAAAGCAATATATAGATTCAATGCTATTCCCATTAAACTACCATTGACATCCTTCACACAACTAGCAAAAAACTATTTTAAAAATCATATGGAACCAAAAAAGAGTCTGAATAGCCAAGACAATTCTAAGCAAAAAGGACAAAGCTAGAGGCATCATGTTACCCAACTTTAAACTATGCTACAAGGCGACAGTAACCAAAACAACATAGTACTGGTACAAAAACAGGCACATAGACCAATGGAACAGAATGCAGAGACCAAAAGAAGGTTGCACATGTACAACCATCTGATCTTCGGTAAAGCTGACAAAAACAAACAATGAGGAAAATATTATCTATTCAATAAACAGTGCTGGGATAAATGGCTAGCCATATATAAAAAATTGAATCTGGACCCCTTCCTTACAGTTTGTACAAAAATTATCTCAAGATGGATTAAAGATTTAAATGTAAAACCCAAACAAGAACCCTGGAAGACAACCGAGGCAATGCTATCCAGGACACAGCAGCAGGCTAAGATTTCATGACAAAAACTAAAAAACCAAGTGCAACAAAAGCAAAAAGTGACAACTGAGGTCTAATGAAACTAAAGAGCTTCTGCACAGCAAAGCTGAACTGAGTGAAAACCTATGGAAGGGAGAAAAATTTTGCCTTTGTGCATCTGACAAAGGTCTAATATCCAGCATCTATAAGGAACTTAAACAAATCTACAAGAAAAAACAAACAAACCAATTAAAAACTTGAAAAGGGGCATGAATAGACACTTTTCAGAAGAAGACATAAATGCAGCCAACAATCACATGAAAAAAAGCTCACCAGATGTACAGATCAAAACCACAATGAGATACCATCTCACACCAGTCAGAATGGCTGTTAATAAAAAGACAAAAAGTGACAGATGCTGGTGAAGTTGTGGAGAGAACAGAACACTGGTACAGTGTCAGTGGGAGTGTAAATGAGCTCAACCATTGTGAAAAGCAGTATGGCAGTTCCTCAAAGAGCTAAAAGCAGAACTACCATTTGACCCAGCAATCCCATTACTGGGCATATACCCAGAGGAATACGAATGATTCTACCATAGAGACACATGCATGCATATGTTCATTGCAGCACTATTCATATTAGGAAAGGCATGAAATCAACCTAGATGTCCATCAATGAGAGATTAAAAGAAGAAAATGTGGCACATGGAATACTGTGAAGTCATAAAAAAGAATGAGATCATGTCTTTTGCAGGAATGTAGATGGAGATGGAGGCTATTATCCTTAGCAAACTAATGCAGGAACAGAAAACCAAATACTGCATGTTCTTACAACTGCGAGCTAAATGATGAGAACTCATGACCACAACACAGGAAAAAATAGACACTGGGGTCTACTTGAGGATTGAAGGTGAGAGGAGGTTTAGGAGCAGAAAAGGTAACTATTGCATACTGAGCTTAATATGTGGGTGATGAAATAATGTGTACAACAAACCGCCATGACATGAGTTTACCTACCAAACAAACCTTCACATGTACCCCTGAACCAAAAATAAACTTAAAAAAAAAAAATATCAGTTACCCTTAAGAGAGTTCCAGAAATACAACGTTATTAGCATCCCTGATTTCTATTCCTCTTCTTTCCTGACAGTCATATCAACTCCACGATATACATAGCCATTAACACCAAAGGACAGTTTTATTTCCTTTTAAAAGTAGTGTAATTAGGCTGATACAACATGTATTCTTTTGTATCTGGCTTCTTTTGATCAATGTTTTATGATAAGATTCATTCATATTTTTGGTGTTCATTTTAATTGTTTTGTTCCACTGTTTAATATATCAGATACAAGCACACACACACCATACACACACACACACACACACAAACTATGTACACATAATCTACTTTATGCTTGATAGATGCATGCCTTTCATTGTGTATAGACAGGAAAAGAGGGAAGGAGAGAGGAAGGGAGAAGAGAAGAGAGAAAAGGAGAAGGGGAGAGAAAATAAATTTGTTGGGTTATAGGATATGCATAAGCTCAATTTTAATATGTAATAAACATTGAAATGTTTCCAAATTGATTCTAAAATTATGTGTGCTCAGAATAGTAGATACATTTTCTAGTTGCACTGCATCCTTGAGAAAATTTAGCCTTGCCAATAATTTTATTTGAGTCATTTGGTGAGTGTGTAATGATATCTCTCTTCTTTTTTTATTTTATTTTATTTTATTTTATTTTATTTTATTTATTTATTTATTTATTTATTTATTTATTTATTTTTATTTATTTTGAGACGGAGTCTCGCTCTGTCGCCCAGGCTGGAGTGCAATGTCGCAATCTGGGCTCACTGCAAGCTCCGCCTCCCGGGTTCACGCCATTCTCCTGCCTCAGCCTCTCTGAGTAGCTGGGACTAGAGGCGCCCGCCACCACGCCCGGCTAATTTTTTGTATTTTTTAGTAGAGACGGGGTTTCACCGTGGTCTCGATCTCCTGACCTCGTGATCCGCCCGCCTTGGCCTCCCAAAGTGCTGGGATTACAAGCTCTCTCTTCTTTTAACTTATATTTTCTTGATTATTAAAGATATTTAGAACATTTTTGATATTTATCTATCGTCCATTTGGATACTATATTATGTGAAGTGCTATTCAAGGCTATTACCTACTTTTTTATTGTGTGGTATTTTTTAACTATCTTAAAGAACGTGTTATGTATTCAGGGTATAGTTTTTTTTCTCATTTTATGTGCCACAAACATATTCTCATTCTCTGTTTTTTTTTCCTATCACTTATTTTATGTTTAACATTGGTCTTTATTTTAACAGCAAGTTTATCACCATTTACTTTTGTTACTAGAGCTTCTTTCCCTACCATAAGACTATGAAAGTATGTTTTTATATTATGGTCTAGAAATTTTACTGGTTTACCTTTCATCTTACTTTTTACAAAATGTATGAATTAAAGTTTTCTTATGGTGTGAGAAAGGGGTCAATATATATCTTTTCCCATCTGAATAACTGGATTACCAAACATAATGTATTTAGAATACTTCTTTTCTCTTTTTTGCGTCTTCATTTTTGTTATGTCAGGTGCCCTATGTACAAATGTGCTTTTGAGAATCCTTTTCTGAGCCATTATTCTAGTTTTCATCATTGTGGAAATATCATACAGTTTCAATTGATTTAGGCTTCTCATACTTTTTGTTCATATGGTTATCTTCTCTTGTGAAGTGTCTACTAAATTTGTCATGTTTTATATTAAATGGTTTTAAAGTTTCTTACTCATTTGTTGTGCTACATTATATAATTAGAATAGGAGTCTGTTGAATATATGAAGTACAGATACCTTCTCCCTCTTTGCATTCCTTTTCTCTCTCATCATTTTATGTTGATGAAAAGCAATTCTTCACTGAATGTATTCAAGTTTATAAATGTTTCACATCTAGTCAATGGTTTTCTTCCTGTTTCCCATCTCTAGCCTGAAGATAAACTCCTATATTTTAGTCTAAAGTCTTTATTGTTTGTCTTTTTTATTTAGATCTCTTATTCATCTGAAAATATATGTTTTAAAATATATTTAAAATATATTGTGAAGCAGAGTTCAATATTTAATTTTTTTATATGTACACATCATTGACCTATGACAACTAATTAAAAAGAATATCCTTTCCTCACACTTACGGGTCACACATATCAGGTATATGTTTATTTCTTAGTGTATTTATCTATCCTTGTGCATATAATCTTAGTATCAAATACTATATATTTCTGATAATTATTGATTTTGGTAACATCAGTCCTTCAGCTTTTAATATTTCACTTCATTTATTGAATAGTTAATGAAATATTCATATTTTCTATTGCTTTTCATGTCAATTTAGTATTTTCAATGTATTGGTGCAAAGGTGTTTATAAAGCTTGTGTTTTAACATCTATATACTCTCAAATTACGTCCTTTTAAATTTTTAGTCTTGGTAATTTGTGTTCCTCCCTTTCTTCTTGGTGAAGCTTATGAGTTCATCAATGTTTTGAGTTGTTTTGGATGCCTCTTGTGGCTCATCTCACATCCTATTGTCCTTACCTCTACTTCTACATACAGCTATGACGTTCAGTCTTCAACTCACTTTGTGCTGATGGTGTCCAAGTCAAGCTCACACATGATACTTTTCCTTATTCTCCCAGAAGTCTCTACACTGCTGAAGTATGGGGTTAAAATAGAAGATTGTTGATAGATAACATACTGGGTATGTACTACCCCTAGGGAACTCTTCAGTATAGATAAATGGAAGCCTATAATTAAATACTTATTTTCAATCTTCTAGTCAACAATTTTCAGAAGCATTGATAAGCACAAATAAAATATATTGGTGACCAACTTGATAATACACCCTGAGCATTAATATTCCTACTTGTCTCTTATAATTTTTGATCCCTCATCCCTGCTACCTGGGATAACCTCCCCAATACAACATCTTTCAAGTCTATTTTCAGAGGAGTATGGATTAGGATATTAGTTTTTTCAAATAATCAACTTTCAAACTTCATACATTTAATCTTCTGTATTTTTAAATTTTTCCATAAATTTTAATAACTATATTAGTAGCTTCCTAAATTTTTTTTCCTATCAAGTTAGCTGTTTTTATTTCATTTTTTAGATAGATGCTTAGGTCACTGATTGTCAGCTTTTCTTCTTTTTTAATACATGAATTTAGAGCTGCAATGTTCCTAGCAAATTTTGATTAAACTGCATGGTACAAGTTGTGCTTCGCATTATTTTCTCATTATTTAAATACAAACATTTCATAGTTTCCATTAAGATATTTTCTTTCACCTGAGAGAAATTTAGAAGTATGCTATTTAACTTCAAAATAATTTTTATTTTCTAGTTATTATTTGGTTATTTATTTTATCTTAATTCTACTATAGTCAGACACCACACATTGTATTATTTGAGTCATATAAAATATGTTTTTACTTATCTTATTACCTCTCATTCATTTCTTGATGCAATATTTCCTTTGCAACTAAATAAGTGTGCATTTTGCCACAGTTGTCTGCTCTGTTGTACGCATGTCAATTAGTAGCATTTTGTCAGGCATACTGTTTCAAGTATTCTGTGACATTACCAATTGTCTGACTTTTCCTTCAGTTACAGAGGTAATTTTTTCAGTCTATAAGATCATAGATTTGTCCATTTCTTATTTTAATTCTATTAGCTTTTGATGATCTATTTTGATACCTTTGTTGAGGTACCATTCACATACAATTAACTGCCCATATTTAAAGTGTAAATTTGGGTTACTTCTGACAAAAGTACATGCCCATGAATTCATCACTACAATCAAGATAAAGAACATATCTATCACCTCTAAAGATTCCTAGTGCTTCTTTATAATCCATTTTTTCATCCCATTTTTTCGACTTTTATATCATTCTCAGGCACATGGTGATATATTTTCTGTCAAAATAAATCAATTTCAATTCCTATATAGATGACCCCACACTTATAATGAGGGTACATCTCAATCAACCCATGGTAAGTTGAAAATATCATAAGTCAAAAATGCATTTAATACATCTAACCTACTAAACATCATAGCTTAGTCTAATCTACAGTAAACATGTTCCGAACACTTACATTAGCCAAGAGCTGGGAAAAATTATCTGGCAACACAGTATACTGTAGAGTATCGGTTGTTTACCCTCAACATCGTGAAGCTAACTGGGAGCTGCTGCTCACTGCCACTGCCAAGCATCAGAGAAGTGTCATATAGCATATTGCTAGCCCAGGAGAAAATCAAAATTCAAAATTTGAAGTATAGTCTCTACTGAAGGCATATCACTTTCTCACCATTGTAAAGTGAAAAAATTGGAGGTCAAAATCATATTGTAAGTTGGGGATGGTCTGTAATTTTATGTAAATGAAAACATACACCATGTAAGTTTTTTTTCTGACTTCATTGACTTAGTATGTTTATTTTAAGATGTATCCATGTGAATTTATAGATAATTCCTTTTTATTGCTGAGTAGTATTCCATGGCATGAGCATTCTGCAATTTGTTTATCCATTCACCTGTTGATAGACATCTGAGCTTTTTCCAGTTTTAGGCCATTACAAACAGATCCACCGCAAATCTTTGTGCAGAGGTTTGTTTTTGTCTTCTCATATGCTCTTATTTCTCTTAGATAAATACTAAGGAGATGAATGGATAGATCATATTGTAGGTATAGGTTTAACTTTTTAAGAAATTGTTGACAGTTTGACAAAGTGGTTGTAGCATTTTACAGTCCTCATCAATAGTGTGTAAGAGTTCTATTACATCCACATCCTCACCTTACAGTAAATGTGCAATTAATGTTAGATTATGCTTGCTTAGAAGAAAAATGTGCTGGTGCTCAAATGTATCTGTTCTATTTCTTATCTGGCTTTGGAATTCTCTGTGCCTTAAATGTCTGCCCTTGCTTTGTCTGTCTACTAATTCCTACTTATCTCTCAAGATCAATCTGTGATCTACCCCAAAATGTGTTTTGCTCCCTATCTTGTACAACGACGTTGTCCTTCAAGTTCTGAAGACCCTATGCCGTAGTAACATTCTTATAGTTTAGGCAACCTTATTTGATTAAGGGTTTCTTGCAGGAAGAATCACATAGTATTTATCCTTTAACCTGCCTCAGAGCTTGACACATATTAAGAGCTCAATATATTTTGTGTTGTTAAATGAAATAGTAAATGTAATTTTATAATTCTCTATCTATCTTACTGATTATCTGTAAAAGCTTGTAAATGAACATTTCTTGCTAAATGTAAAGACACACGGAATTGCACTGATTACTTCTAAGACTTGAACCATTCAGAGTGCAATTAACAAATAAAACAAGATATCAAGATACTTCTGAGAACATGATTTGATTTAAAATTTAATCATTGCTTACTAATGGTCGCGATTGGAGTTTAACTTATTAGATACCATCTGCTGCCTAAACATCTAGGGAATATTTTTAAGGAATATCTTTCTAGAGCAAATGATAATCTTGTGCCAACTTGTTTATCACTTATCTGGTTGCTGGCATTTAAACCTTGTAACAACAGAAATTATAGTTGAGTGCATAAGGCAATAAATGAAAACTAAATATGATAAGAGCACAATGAAAATGTAAATGACTTTTTTCCCCAGATTCATTACTTCTGGTATCATAATGAGCTATGTAAATGTGAGACTAGGTTACATGGCAACAGTGGAGTGATTCAGAGGCAAGCTTTGTTCAGACAAGTGCTAGTTTGAGTATCGGCTATACCTTTAAATACCACTGTGAACTTGGATAATTAAGAAACCATTGTAACCTTAGTGTTTCCATCATAACTAGTGACTAATAATAACAATCTTATAACTTGTGGTAGAAAATGTGTGCATATTTATATACTTGCTTATTTATTCATGGTCCACATAATCTGGGCAAGATGATCATTTAGGACTGAAGGAGTCCAGAATAGGCCACTTCACAATATTCCACTTCGGCGTAACGATTACTTTGAGCCAAAGGCACTTCAAAATCAGCAGAGGAAGAAAGACTTATCTGGCCTCCCATATTCTGCCTAAATGGAGGGCTAAATTTCCTTTTGTGAGGGCGTTGAAAATTTTCCTTGTTAAGGCATCCCTTTTTCCCATACTGGGAATAGGAGAGCAACTCTTGTCACCAGAGATGCAGAGCTGGCACTAAGATTAGGCTGCATAAACAAATCTTACTAAAGTGGTTCTTGCATTAGCTTTTTCCCCACAAATGTCTTCATCCCTTCCTGACAATCTATTGTCTCTTAAAGCCCAAACAACATTTCCTTTGTTAAAATGGTACAGAAACCCAAATCTAACCACTTCTTTGAGTTTCACTTCTTTTCTGTAAAAACCCATGCATGTAAATATTAATCGAATTGTATACCTTTTCTCCTGTTAATCTGTATTTGTTAGTTTAATTTTAAGCCTCCCAGTCATAAAATCAAAAGGGTAGACGAAAAGCTTTTCTCTCCTGTATTACCCTTAGATATTAGACATTTTTACTTTAATGGGTGTTTATTATAAAAAAGGAATCCTTGTAAAAATTGAAAAAAAATGACAAACTGAAAAAGTGAATTTTTCAAGTTACCTGGTTCAAAAATGCTTCTAATTCCTAAGAGTTTTTATCTTTTCATGTCATGTAAATCCTAACAGTTTTGATACACTCTGCTCAATTAATGTATATTTGCAATGTCCCTCTGTTATCACTTAACTATTCTTTTTTAAGCAATTGTATTAATTTCCTAAATCTGCCATATAAATTACCACAAACTTGGTGTCTTAAAACAACAGAAATTTATTATCTGACAGTTCTGGAAGCCAGAGTCCAAATCAAGGTGTTGATAAGCATGCACTCCCACTGGAGGCTCTAGGGAGAATTGCTTTCCCAGGGCTTTGTGCTTCAAATGGCTCCAGACTTTGACCCCAAAAGTATCTGAGACAGGTGTCAATCAATTTAGAAAATTCATTTTGCCAAGGTTAAGGACACACCTGTGACATAGCTTCAGGAGGTCCTGATGACATGTGCCCAAGGTGGTAGGGGTACAGCATGGCTTTACACATTCTAGGGAGACATGAGGAACCAATCAGTAGGTGTAAGATTAACATTGGTTTGGTCTGGAAATTTGGGACAACTCAAAGCAGGGGGCTTTCGTGTCATACGTAGATAAGACACAGAAAGTTGCATTATTTTGGGTCTTTGATCAATCTTTCACTGAATACACAATTTACATCTGAGAGAGGGGTAGAGGAATAATCATTTATGCTTTAGTCTGGCTCAGTGAATCTGCATTTTTACATAAACAATAGGGCAGAGGAATCAATCAAAAATGCATTTTTTCTCAGGAGACCAGAGGGATGACTTTGAGTTCTGTCCTTTGTCCTGCACCTATGAAAATAGCTATCAATTTACATTGCTGGGTGAAACTCAACAGAACTGTTTTAGGGTAAAGATCTTGAGACCCACAGGGAATTTCCTTGTGGACAAATTGTGAGATTTTTTCATCTTTATAGCTATTTTATTTAGGAATAAAATGGTAGGCAGGTTTTCCTGACACAGTTCCCAGCTTGACTTTTCCTTTTGGCTTAGTGATTTGTGGGTCCCAGTATTTATTTTCCTTTCACAAGATGTTCTTTGACTTCTAGCTGCAAAACTCCACTCTCCACATCTGTCTTCACATGGTCTTGTTCTTTTCCCTCAGTGTGTCTCTGTGTTTCTTTTTGTGTATTTTATAGGGATACTTGGATTTAGTGTATGATCTGTCTGATCATCCAGAGATGCTTAATTTAATTGCATTTACAAAACCCTCTTTTTTCCCAAATTAGGTCATATTCACAGGTTCTGGGGATTAGGAAATGAACATATCTTTCATGGCTTTATTTTATCATTTAATGGATGGGCTCATGCAACCTCTGTAATTTTTGCTTTGAGATCTGGTGTTCAAATGAACACAGGCATTTACCAAATTGCCACCTGCGACTTTTTCCATTTGACCACCTTTGTTACTCTAAAACAGTAGCTGCATTGCCTAATCTGATCTCATTTCAGCACTGACCTCAGCCTGACTGTATTATTTTCTATCATTTGAATATCAGAACCTTTTTGATGTTTGTCTATGCTCTTCAGTAGAGGAGGTTTTATATCTGTATCTGCCCTCTCTACTACTGGGAACATTAGCCAATTTTCAGAATACAGTTACAAAAATATTCTCCACTTCCCAAACTTATAAGAAACAAAAGCTTCTGTTAAGTTCTTTTTTTCAAAGTATTTTTTTAAAGGTTACAGAATAAGAGTTGAAACTAATGTTTAACATGAAGCTACAGAAGCTCATTATCACTCAGCAGCTGACAGAAAAAAGCTTTTTAGCCATATTATGTAACATTTCTAGGTCCCTTGGCACATAACGACCACATCCTGTTGCCTCTTCGTGGGTAACTCATGAAAACTCACACCAAATGCAAGCTTCTGTTTTAACTAATTCCTTCTGGAAGTTTTGTTTGAATCTCTGCTTTAGATGAAAGCATTTCTAACTTGTTCTTTAACATTGATTTGGTAAAAAATATGACCCTCTGCAAATTGTTTAGGGCTAACCCTAATACTGAATCAAGTAAGCACAGACTATTAAAGGTGGAGAGAAGTCACTTTTTAGTAGCTACTGACCTTACCAAATACTGTCATCCATATTACATACAGAAATCATTAGATCTCTTTCTGTATTAACATTTGCAATGATTGTGTTGGAACTGGAAGTGATTATCTAAATGATTTTGATGGTAGTATTTTTGGAACCTATGCAAATAAGATGCCTCTCTGTGAACCATTTCCAGATCATCTATGTATTCACCTTTCAGTACGGTAATTTTTTAAAAGTGTGAACAAAATCTTTAAAACAAGTTCATTGTTAATTAGTGTATGGTAAATTTTCATGCCTTTTTAAATTTGTTACCATTAAAATCTCGGTTCTTTCTTACTATTGGTTTACAGTAATCAGGGGCCCAACTGTGGAAATCATTTCTTCTTCCAGTTCTCCCACGCTCTGGCCTCTCTAAAATATTTCACCATGTGATGCAGACATTTTGGTGATTTCCTTTTTTTTTCTTTTTTTGAGATGGACTCTTGCTCTGTTGATAGGCTGGAGTGCCGTGGCACAATCTTGGCTCACTGAAATCTCCGCCTCCCAGGTTCAAGTGATTCTCCTGCTTCAGCCTCCTGAGTAGCTGGAATTATAGGTGCGTGCCACCATGCCCGGCTAATTTTTGTATTTTTAGTAGAGACGGGGTTTCACCATCTTGCCAGACTGGTCTTGAACTCCTGACCTTGTGATCCACCCACCTCGGCCTCCCAAAGTGCTGGGATTACAGGCGTGAGCCACTTAGACCACATAACACATTTATCAGTTCTAAGCAAAAGATTCTTAAAAATAAGTTTACATGTTTGGAGTCATGAGATCTGGGCTTTAGTCCTAACTGTGACATTCACCAGCTACCAGAGAAAAGATATGTTGCTTTTTTCTTCAGTATCTCTTTTTCTTTATTGGTAAAATAATGGTTTTGACTGTTTAATAGACATCAGGTTCTTTTTATCTTTGTTCATCTATGCCGAAGTAAGAAAGTCCTAGGTCATATACCTTTCTTCAGAAATAGATATATATCTATTATTACAGATGATTTAAAAAGTGAATAACTGTACATATCTGGCCAGAAGAGTGTTTTATGAGATAGATACAAACCCATCAAACTGTCCCTTTATATTTTATGCTACATGAATTGATCTGCCTATACAATTATTCATAGAAATATGATTTATACCGAATCAACTACAGACTTGAGCATATTTTTTCTCACTTCTTGAATTTAAGATTACTGTATCACACACTTCTTGGTTTGTATATTTTGGCATCACTGAATAAACATCATTTATGCTTTTTTCTTGAGGAGTTTATATCAAAATTTTTATATGCCAAGTTTCTTGACAGGATTCCTAACATTTCATAATTCAATGGTAGATATAGTCAGTGACACAGCTCAGTATTACATTAAACACAACATGATAATTCCTGTGACTGCTTTGTTTTCCTTTTACTGATAACTGATTTAAATATTTTCATAGTTATGGTTTTCCAGACATAAGTAAGATTTCAAGAACTACAGAATACATATTAACATTGTCAGTCACAAAGTTAACTTTGCCAACTACTTATATCTAACATCACAGCTATGGTATTTTTCAAAAAACTATCTATCTATCTATCTATCTATCTATCAATCTATCTATCTATCTATCTATCTATCTATCTATCTATCTATCATCTATCACCTTGTAATAACAAGAACTTGAGGCAGCTCCTTTTTTAGCTTTAACTAATCGGAATGACTTAAAAGAGGTTTTATAAAATTTAATTATTTTGGCTCTACATTAAGTGTTAATGGGAAATAAGTATTTAATAATACACCCTTTGGAAGTATTATTATGGTCTCATTTAATTGAATAATAAACATTCAAGTTCTCCTCCTTTTTTCCCAATGAGAGCAAATATATTTCTACTTTTTCCTGTCTGAAATGAATTTCTAAATATAGGACTTTTCTGTACAATGAGAAACATATCTCAAGATAAACCAAAACAAACTGTATTTTTCTGGAGTACATTTAAGTCAAAAATATTTTGTATTTTATCAAAACTAAATATTTCATTAAGAGCGAGCAAAAAAATTCATTCTCAATGAGGAACGAAGGGAAGTGTTGATATGTCCTTTATTTTTTTTTTTTAACATTAGTCCTGTCACCTAAATGAGTGATGAAAGACATTTAATTCTAAACAACTTTGTTGTAATCTTCTGGAAAAAAAAATTGACTAATAGCAAGTGTTTAAAAATCTAATATCTATTTTTTTATTATGTGCCAGGCACTCTTCTAAGCAAAACGATGTGTTACTGATATACTGAATGCTCACAGAACACTAGGAGATAGCTTGTTGTTATGACACAGCTGAAGGAAACTGAGACTTGAGGTATTACATGGCAAGCCCTAGGTCATCAAGAATAGCAAAACTTACGATGAATCCTTCAAGACTCATGCACTTGAACATACATGCAAAACTGCCTCATAAACTAAAGACTGAAAGTTCATTAAGCCACTTTCTAGCTTTAAAATTTAAGATAAAAAGAAGAGCTCAAACACATATAAGAATGTGTTGCCTAGCTGACTTTAAACCTTTGTATGTTAACAATTTTGATCTACAGCAGGAATCATTGAACTATGGCCCACGGGTGAAATCTCACATGCCACTTTTTTGTATTACCTGCCACTGTTTTTGTATATACCAAGAATGTTTTATACATTTTTCTATGGTTGGAAAAAATCAAAATAAGAACCGTATTTCTTTTCTTTTCTTTTCTTTTCTTTTTAATCTGTATTTATCAAACCTTTTAAAGCCAAAAGTTATTCAGGCACTGTATTTCCATTTACGAGCCTCTCTCTGAGTTATTTTTCAAGAGCTTTACAATATGCCTAGGTAAGCTTATAATTTTGCTCCTCATAATACTTTTCTTTGGTAATTAAGCCCTGTGGAGAGTTTAATGCTCCAGTTTAACCTATTTCTAGAGGACTAGTACGTGCAGAGTTGGCAACTACAGCGGATGCAAAGTTGAAAAAGTAGATCCTAGAAGACGTAAAAAATAATTTTTTTGTAAACATCAAGGTATATCTCAGAGGAAGATCCTCTGAGACCACCACCTCTTTAATGAAGTTCTGATATTCAGGTAGTAGTGCCTCACAGTTTTCCATGATGAAAACTCTGTACATAAAACTTAATGTTGTTATTTTTCTTTCTGATTTTAAATAGATCTAAGGGAACACATCTTGGGACAAAAAGAAGAGCTCTGAAGAATAATATTTCTTGACAGATAAAAATTATCTGAAATGCAAGTCTCTGTGTCCATAAATAATGTTTTATTGAAACACAGTCATGCCTCTTCATGTCTATATTGTCTGTGGTTCCCTCTACACTACAACATCAAGTCCAGCAGTTGCAATGGAGATATCTGGCCTGCAAAGTTGAAAGTATTTACTATTTTGTCATGTAAGAAAAAGTTCACTGATACCTTGCCTACAATGCTCACCAGGAAAGCATTGTTTATATTGAGTTGGGCATATAAAATTAACACATTTTTATTTTGCGCATAGATAACAATTATTGTCAAAGAATCCTGAGGGATATAAAATATAGGACAGAAATCTGGGCCTTGAATTACACCTCAAAACTAGCAATCATTAACAAATGAAAACAGCTAACTAAAGTATGAGTATTGATTTTATATGCAATAGCGTTTAAAATAAAGCATCAGATCAATGTTGAAATATATGAGGAAAATTTCATGCAGAGGAAATGGTTGTGCTTTTAAGGCTGGGATCTTTTGGTTAGATGTAGGAAGGGATAGGTGTGATTTCATTGTGTAGCAGGAAACTCAAAGAAAGGCAAAGAGGCTGGGTGAAGTTTCTCATGCCTGTAGTCCAGGCCTTTTGGGAGGCTGAAGCTGGAGGATCGTTTAAGGACAGAAGTTTGAGGTTACAGTGAACTATGATTACACCGCTTACACTGCTGCAACCCACCACAGGCAATAAAGCAAAACCTTGTCTCTTAAAAAAAAAAAAAAAAAAAAAAAAAAAAGCAAAAGGCAAAGTGGTGATGAGTAGTATATGAGATAAATGTCGACTCAGACTCTAGTGAAGAGAAGACAATGATTTACATGGCCAAATATAGTTGTCTTGCCCATATAGTTCTGGTCCCTCTGTCTCAAAAATAAAATTCTTTTAAACTTTAAGACTACTTCCTTATGTGCCTTAAGACCTTACCAATTTGGTTTCATTTTTGTGGTTCAAGAAACATTTTCTTAAATGTACACTACCCACCCACCCCGCCACACACACGGACTGTTTTCTGTAATCTCACAGCCAAATAGCTAAATGCTATTTGAGACAGCTCTGTCATCATGGATATATGATATATGAGGATTTTGACCTTCCCTAAGCCTTCAACATTTCTGGGTCATCCTGTTATACGTTTCTGGAAAGTTTCTTATCCCTTTAGCCTCACCAACGATTTCACAACTCCTGTGTTCCTAAAGCTTATAATTTCAATTTTTTCTTCACATTTACCAAATTATTCTGCTCTTCTATTTACAGGAAAATCAAATCTATAAGGCAAAAATTTAGTTGAATTCCTTTTCCTCCATTGATACATATATGTTCACCAACAGCTTAGCATGCCTCCTTCCTGCAAATGTCAAAAAAAGAAAAAGAAAAAATCTCTGTTTTCCAAATCCAACCCACTTACCTGACTTGGGATTTTGTCCTTGCCCTCCCTCTGGGAATTTGGCTCAATTTCATGTCCTTCAATCTACCTATTGGCATCTTCCCCTCGGCATGCAAACACATGCATCAAAACATCCTGTGATTACCGACATCTCACAAGGCTCAGACTTAGGTCTTTCCTTATTCTGCGTATCCTATCTGGGCAATTTTACTAATACTTGTGTCTGAGACTCTCATTTATTGGTAGTTTTCTCAAAATCTCTCTCATTCTCACATTTCCTCACTTGGGCTTACAACAATTTGAAATCTATTAATTAAAAATACAGTAATGCTTTTAAACTGTTTAAAACAACTTAAAATCTATTAATCTGAATCTAACAATTGCCAACTTCTTCCAGTTTTTATGTACCTTCTGCTGTGGTCTGAATATGTTCTCCAACATTCCTGCGTTTTTTTCTTCATATTTATCAAATTATGTTGCTTCTATTTTTACAAGAAAATCAAATCTATAAGGCAAAAATTTAGTTGAATTCCTTTTCCTCCATTGATACATTTGTCTGTACCAACACCTTAGCATGCCTCCTTCCATGCCTCCAGCATTCCTCCATTCATGTGTTGGATTAATCACCAATGCAGTAGTGTTGGGAGGTGGGGCCTAATGGGAGGTATTTAAGTCTTGAGGGCTCTGCGCTCATGAATGAATCAATGCTGCCATTAAAAAGGCTAGTGGCCAGGCGCGGTAGCTCACGCCTGTAATCCCAGTACTTTAGGAGGCCAAGGCAGGCAGATTGCCTGAGGTCAGGAGTTTGAGACCAGCCTGGCCAAAATGGTGAAACCCTATCTCTACTAAAAATACAAAAATTACAGAGCGAGACTCCGTCTCAAAAAAAAAAAAAAAAAAAAAAAAATACAAAAATTAGCCAGGCATGGTGGCTGGTGCCTGTATCCCAGCTACTTGGAAGGCTGAAGCAGGAGAATCACTGGAACCCAGAAGGCAGAGGTTGCCATGAGCCGAGATTGTGTCACTGCACTCCAGCCTGGGCAACAGAGCAAGACCCCCTCTCCAAAAAAGAAAAAAAGAGAAAGAAAGGCTAGCAAGCCTGAGTTCTTCTCTAGCTACCTTCCACCATATGAAGATGCAGCAAGAAGGCCCTCATCAGATGCTAATGCCCTGATCTTGAACTTCCCAGCCTCCAGAATTGTGAGAAATAAAGGTGTACTTTATTTCTTTATACATTACCCAATCTGTGGTATTCTGCTATAACAGCACAAAACAGACTAAGACAACCTTTTTCATTCCCTATTCCAGAAAATTGAACATCTGTTTTGTTTCAAAAACAAGAAACCTCAATTTTGCCTTAAATCCCTGGTTCTAAGATTCCATGTTAACATTCCAAAAATATTTTGTTGCTTAGTATCCCCCATAACTATCTGTTCTTTACATGCTAATTACTACTATTCTGCATGATATTCTCATTTTTCCCCACTGAATTGTTCCTCTTCTTTCTTATAGTTTTCCCTCCCCACAGGCACATACTTGCCCAATCACCCCTGTTCTATTCTTGTCATACTAGCCTCTCAAACCTAAGAATATGATCATGCCATTAACAGGGTTTTGGAATTGCCCTGCTTTTACCAATAATTTCCTTTTGTATGTAGGAAAAAATTTGAAACCTGTAGATGGCTCGAAGCCCTTCATGGACTCTCTCTGTTGAGTCGCCTCCCCTCCCCTCCTTCCCTCACAGTTTATGCTTCACTCTTCCTCATCTCTGGCGATGCCACACTTTCTCATAGTTTTGTACAGTTATAGTTGTCTTCCCAGGACAGTAAAGATCCCAGGACCTTTGATTTTCTGGTTTGCCTGAAGCTTATTCATCTTCTGGCTTGACTTCAAATCCTGTATTCTCTGTTGAGCCCATTCTGATTTCTCCAGGTAAACCCAAATACAACTGCATCAATGTTTCATATCTATTAAAAATATGGATTGTATAGAGCTTTCACGTTAATTTCTAATCTGCTTATTTT
The DNA here is from genome assembly GCF_009828535.3 of Hylobates moloch. Taxonomy (NCBI): domain Eukaryota; kingdom Metazoa; phylum Chordata; class Mammalia; order Primates; family Hylobatidae; genus Hylobates; species Hylobates moloch. The sequence goes on along the minus strand of NW_026652289.1, from coordinate 26,607,574 downwards.
GTTTGTCTATTTTTCACCAGATGTAAGCTCTTGAAACTTGTTTGAAAGGTGTATTCTTCCCTCTCTTATGACAATATAGATTGTAGTGCTGCAATTCAGCTTTTAACGTGGTAAAAAGAACGTTAGATGATGAGTGTGAGATCCTTGGATCCACCAAACTTCATCATTGCCATTATCTTCACCAGGGATATCATCTATCTTAGTGCTTACTATGCCAGTCATTATGCGAAAAACATTTATAAAATTATGTCTTTTAATACTTGTACCATTTTTCAAGTTAGATAATAACATATTCTCTTTTTATAGATGATAAAGTTGAATCAAGAGATTCATCAGGTTGCCTCCAGAGTCTATAGTCTTAATATTGAACTACTTTTCTGAATCCAAGGATTAATTCACAGATCAATTTTAAGTGCATAACTTCTCCAGTTTTGTTACTGACTAATCTCCATGAATAATAAAACTATTTGCTGGTTTCATTGAAGTTTTAATGCCAATCACACAGTTTCATGATGCAAGAATATGGGCTTTGGTCATCATACGTGAAAGACACATAAGGGTTTTATTTGACAGCATAGTTGGTCCGATTCAACTATGCTGAATTGACAAATTACAATATGCAACTGTAATTGCAATTCAGCACATTACATAGGGTGGATGTGATCTTATTCTGTGATAACAGAAGCAGCATGACATTCATATTATGAGAGGTGATTGTCTACCTCTAGTCGCTGTGGGTTAGACTCCACATAGAGAGTTACTCTCAGTAATGGATGTAATAGGTTTAAAGACATCTAGACTGGCCAGGACTAGTGGCTCATGCTTGTAATCCCAGTACTTTGGGAGGCCGAGGAGGGCGGATCACGAGATTAGGAGTTCAAGACCAGCCTGGCCAACACGGTGAAACCTCGTCTCTACTAAAAATACAAAAATTAGCTAGGCATGCTGGTGCATGCCTGTAATCCCAGCTACTCGAGAGGCTGAAGCAGGAGAATTGCTTGAACCAGGACCCAGGAAATGGAGGTTGCAGTGAGCCAATATCTCACCACTGCACTCCAGCCTGGGCTACAGAGCAAGACTCTATCTCAAAAAACAAAACAAACAAACAAACAAAAAGACATGTAGTCTAATTGGGTTAAGTTCAAAGGAAAAGGAAGCTTAATGGAAGAGAGTTTCAAATATCCAAATTTATAGTAAAAACAAAAGATGCTGGAACATTTCACAGAGAGAACAAAGAGTTGCTTTCCAAGTATTTTAAGAACATTTATGTGGAAGAGAAAGTGCATTTTGATTTGATTGTTATGTCCCTATAAATTAGAACTAGGCTTAGTGGTTGAAGCAAGGGTGTCCTCAGATGAAGTGATAGCCTGAAGACTCATGGACCTCACCATAGCTGGAAGTGACCAGGCATATCTCAGATGGAGGTTTAGTGGGGATGGTATAGAGTTTAGATACTAGAAAAATGTTTGGACTACAAATTTAAGATCCACCCAGTACTATTTTTCTGTGATGTTGAGATCATATTGCTATTGACTTAGTAAACTTCCACATTTATTAAGCATTATATGTATACTTCATTTGTAACTACGTACTTCAAAACAGGAATCAAGGCAGTTTACTGCTTAAAGAAAAGTGAAGTGTGTCTTCCAATGTAGAGACTTTGATAAGTGCAATGCATTGCCATGACTTGTGAGAGCACTTCCACATTTTAATGTCAAAACTTGATCTATTGCAAAGCCAAGTGAATTGTTATTCAGAGAAATGGAAAATGTATCTAATAGTGTCCCCATAAATCTGTTGCCAGATTGTGGTTTACATCAGACTTTAAACATTTAGAATGATGGAAAGTAAACATCATAAAATGATCTAAAATTATAACGAATCTATCAGAAGAATCCTTCATAGTATAACGTGAAATGGACATCCTTTTATAGCACTATCAATTTTGTGCTGAGTTTAAACATAAAAAATACTTTTTGGCAATATTTTCATATTAATAAATTATTTTCAGGAGGAACAACACTTTAAAATGAAAAGAAAATGATAAAATAATTTTCAATATCAGAAGATAGTTTGATAAATAAAAATAAGAAAGCCATAAAATGAAATATATATGGTCATATAATATGCAGGTTGCCAGAAAAAAATAGTTTACTTTTAAAAATTATCCCCAGATAAAAATTTCAATCTGAACTAATTTCATTAAAATTGAACCTGATTAAAATTCATTTGAGCCCTTGGATGGGGCAATTACTATTAGCAAGACTGTGTGGAATTCTATACTTCAAATTCTTCTCACCTGACTCAGTGAACAGAATTTCAAATGGAAATTACATTGTATATAACAGGAGAGGATTTTATGCTTTAAAATGCTACTATATGGGAATGAAAGAATGTTTTTACATTAACCAAATAAAATATTTAATTTATACCCAGTAGTAAAGTTTAAAAATACTAAAACATTTGCCTCATTCACATTTACTAAATTGCAACTTCCAAGTAGACATCACTGCCTCCTCTGTGTCCTGAGAATTTTACTCCATTTTAAAAAATGTGCATATGGGTTGATAAATGTTGTCTACTATCTTGTAAAAAGTTGTGGCTACCCTTGAGAATTATTCTTTGCTTAGTGACTGAATCCCCATGAGGTCTGTGACTTTCTAGTCATCTGTACTCACACAGTGCCTTCCACTGTTTCACACTGAATACTAAACTCGTAATATTCCAGAGACTGGGATACATTTCTAGATGGTAGAACTGTGGTATACAATTTTTAGGTTATAACAATAAAGAAACTGAAAGACCATTAACCAGATGCATGATCATCCCTTACATACAGAGTATAAACCAAGTGTAGGGTTTGTCAGTAGCTCTTATATAGAGAATTTAGTATCACATAAACAGTCACTTCCTCTCCACAGACACAAAAGTCACTATGGCTACGGTATCCGTCTCAAGATACTTTACTGGTAATCTCTATTCATCTATTGTAGTTACTTGAAAAAAATGAAATCTATTACCTATCCCAGCCCTAAAACTTGAGGGTTCAGTGAAGCCTAAAAAGAATAGACAACAAAACTTGGAAATAGATTAAGAATTCATAGTGCATAGAAAGTACTATTGTTAAACTTTTATATAGCTTTAATATTGATTACCCTCTTTTTTGTAAATTACAGTAGATTTTAGTTAAGGAACAAACACTGGGAAGGAGAAATCAGAAAGTCTCTTACTTTTCAGTGAAGGCGATTTGCTGATTATAAAAAATTGTGGTGATGAACGTATCTTTTTAGCATGATGAACTATTTTCCTTTAGGTATACACCCTGTAATGGAATTGCTGGGTTGAATGGTAACAGTTTTAAGTTCTTTGAGAAATCTCCAAACTGCTTTCCACAGTGCTGCACTACGCACAATAGCAAAGACATGGAATCAACCTAAGTGCCCATCAATGGGTTGGATTCCACACTGTGGAATACTATGCAGCCATAAAAAAGGATGAAATCATGTCCTTGCAGCAACATGGATGGAACTGGAGGCTGTAATCCTAACTGAATTGACACAGGAACAAAAAACCAAATACTACATGTTGTCACAAGTAGGTGCTAAATATTAAGCACACATGGACATAAACATGGAAACAATGGATACTATGCACTACTAGAACGGGGAGGGAAAGAGGGGGATTAGGTTGCAAAACTACCTGTTGGGCACAATGCTCACTACCCGTGTGCAATACACTCATGCAACAAACCTGCACATGACCCTGTCTCTAAAATAAAAGTTTAAATAATAAAAAAAAACTTCCAGGCGCGGTGGCTCAAGCCTGTAATCCCAGCACTTTGAGAGAATGAGGCGGGCAGATCACGAGGTCAGGAGATCAAGATCATCCTGGCTAACACGGTGAAACCCCATCTCTACTAAAAATACAAAAAATTAGCCGGGCATGGTGGCGGGCGCCTGTAGTCCCAGTTACTAGGGAGGCTGAGGCAGGAGAATGGCGTGAACCCGGGAGGCGGAGCTTGCAGTGAGCCGAGATTGCGCCACTGCACTCCTCTGTCTCAAAAAGAAAAAAAAAAAAAAAAATTTTAAGTAGTAATGTTACATAAGTGTAATTATCAATTTTTTTTTTTTGAGACGGAGTCTCACTCTGTCGCCCAGGCTGGAGTGCAGTGGCATGATCTCAGCTCACTACAAACTCCGCCTCCTGGGTTCATGCCATTCTCCTTCCTCAGCCTCCCGAGTAGCTGGGACTATAGGTGCCCGCCACCATGTTCGACTAATTTTTTTGTATTTTCAATAGAGACAGGGTTTCACTGTGTTAGCTGGGATGGTCTGGATCTACTGACCTCGTGATCCGCCCGCCTCGGCCTCCCAAAGTGCTGGGATTACAGGCGTGAACCACTGCGCCCGGCCCTGTTAATATTTATTTAGGGTTTTCATGAGTATGGAGTGAAGGAAGTGGAAGGTTATATTACAAAAAAAAATTAATGAAAAAAAGGAAAAAAAATTTTATGAACACAGTGAAGAGCTCACTCATAACTCAATGGGTGGAGTAATAGAGCATTATGGAGAGTCCCCCCATCATATTAATATCATCATAACAGACATATAAGAAAAATTTAGACTAGAAGAAGACATACATTAGGCAACAAAAAGTCCTCAAAATGGTGGATATTTATTTCATGTAAATAAAATACTCGATTAGAGAAACAATTTTTTGTAACTGGAGCTTAGGTCCACTTCAGAAAATAGTTTTAAAATAAACTATTTATTTCTTCCTTTAAAAGTAGTTTTGAGTGTAATAGAATTTATAAAGAATTAGACTAAACTTTATATATATATCTATTAAAATATTTCATGTTATAAATTGAAAGAAAAACATACTTATGTACAGATGCCAGAAACCTTAAGGGGACTCAAATATGCTACTTTGTGTTTCCTTTTTTTCCTATCCTCCTAAGAGCAGTGAACATCTAAATATATGTAGTCTGTGCTTCTACCCTAATGTTTCTGGTAATTTGTAACTGAGAAGCTGACATTTTTAGTGCTAATAATTGTCAACACGACTTTGTAAAATTTAAGCCTTGGAAATGCAATACTTTAGAGAAATCCCTTAGATCTTAAAATAGTGTTTTTGAGCTCTAAGTTATTTTACATTATACACAGGTACTTATATTTCATTATATGAAACAAACTAGGTACTTGTGTGTTTTTTAAAATTGGGAATTAAAAGAATCTATACGAATGTTTTTTTAGTAGGATGTCAGAAATACTTTCTAAAATGATGTAGTTAGTTAATTCTCTCTGTGAACTCTAAAAACCCAGGAATTTTCAAGTTATGTCCAGTTGTATGGAAATGACCAATTCCCAATGTCTCCTTGGCATATTAAATTTAATTCATTAGATGGAAACTCTAAACTAAAATAATTCTATAGGGCACTATAGACTCTCTAACAGTGCCCCTTACTCACCACTAAAATATAACTGCCTTTAGAATAAAGCACTTTAATATGCTTTGCTGCCATCACCATTCACTAGAGAATTACAGCCACGGAAATGAGGGCATGTTTTAAGTGTTTCTTACTCATAGCCCACCAACAATTTAAAAATTTTGTGTAGCACCATAAAACAGTCAATGAATAATCAAAACATCATATACCCAAAGCTTATTTGCCTACAGTAAAAAAAAAGTGCTTTTACTATAGACAACAAATACTTTCACAGCTAGCATTTCATTCAAAATTATATGGAAGCATCTTGCTTACTAAGTGAGACATCTAACTATCTTTCACTGTCATATTTTTTATTGGCTTGATTGGGGTGCAATTGACATACAATTAACTGTACATACTTAAAGTGTTAACAAGAAGATATTTGGCAGATGTCAGTCCTATGATAATAAATATATCATATATGTCACTTGCAAAGATTCTTTGTGCCACTAAGTAATCCCATTTTCCTATCCCCATTCCACTCCACCCTTAATCCCAAGCAATTATTGATCAGTTTTCTATAACTATAGATTAGCTTAAATTTTCTAGAATTTTACATAATTGAAATAAAATGGCATGTACTCTATCTTCCTTCACTCATAGTAATTATTTGAGATCCATATATAGTAATATAGTAATGTAATAGTTCATTTTTTTATTAATATGTAGAATTTCTTTGCATAAATATATCATAGTATATTTATTTGTTCACCTTTTTATAGGCACATCATTGCTTCCACTTTGGGTTGTTACAAATGATAATGCTATAAATATCTATGTACATGTCTTAGTATGGCATGTGTTTTCATATATTTTGGGTAAATATTGAAGAGTGGAGTAGCTGGATCATATGGTACATATATATTTAACTTTTAAAAAATATGCCAAAATATTTTCCAAAATGGTTTTGCCATTTTGCATTCCATCAGCAGTGTAAAAAAGTTACAGTTTCTCTACATGCTCAACACTTGGTAGGGTCAGCTATTTTAATTTTAACCATTCTAATTTGTGTGCTTTTGTATCTCATTGTGGTACAAATTGGAATTTCCCTTTAAAAATGTTATCTTTTATATTTTGTCCATATGTGCGGTTGTTTCAGTCAGGAAGATAAATCTTGTCCGGTTCCCTCCATCTTGGCCAGAAATAGACGTCCCCAATAGTAGAAAATTTTAAAGGCAAATAAATAAATAGAAACTGGAAAACATCATTCTCAGTAAACTATCGCAAGGACAAAAAACCAAACACCGCATGTTCTCACTCATAGGTGGGAATTGAACAATGAGGACTCATGGACACAGGAAGGGGAACATCACACTCCAGGGACTGTTGTGGGGTTGGGGGAGGGGGGAAGGACAGCATTAGGAGATACACCTAATGCTAAATGATGAGTTAATGGGTGCAGGAAATCAACATGGCACATGGATACATATGTAACAAACCTGCACATTGTGTACATGTACCCTAAAACCCTAAAGTATAATAAAAAAAAATTATGGGAAAAAAAAAATTAAAACCAATTAAAATATTGAAAAAAAAAATAATGAATGAATGAAAAAAATAAACAATCTAACAGATAACATGAGATGACAATATGCTTGAACATTAGATGATGAAAGCATTGAATTAAAAAAAATCACTAAAGACTAAGAACATAAACCGAATGTATCATCATAGCTCCAGAAGCTATTGACTGTCGTTTTACTAGAGAGATGTATGCATTGTAATTATTATACTCCCCTGAATCTAGGGATTTTATGACATAAGTGTAGTTTATTCAACCTTGACTGTATTTTCTTCTCTATCATCTCAATGATATCCTTCTTTGAGTGATTACAATTATAATGTAATCAGACTTTGTGCTTGGAGGCAATGAAAATTAATCCTTAAGTTCCAAGAAAGCAGACACTGTTCTGTTCACTGTCATATCTTACTCAGAACATTTTCTGTGACAGAGTATCCACAAACACTACATGAATGATTAAATTATAGTGAAAGAATACATTAAATAGATGTTCTAATAGTATTTATAAACTTAATTATAATTAATATATATAATTAGTGGCATTAAAAATTATAAGGCATATTATTGTATTGAACATACGTACTAGCTATGTTCAATGAGGTGTGTCTGCATTAATGAAGATACATTTTATCATAAAAAGGATTAAATCATATATAATAATATAGTAATACTATGATATACAATGCTTTGGGTAGTCACAATGACTCCAAGCTTCTTTTTAAATAACTGCAGAGTTCACTCTAATAACAGGCTTTAGGAGCACAGAGCTTGCATTCACTGAGTCATCATTTAGCACTTTTTAAATTTTTAACTTCTTTCATAAATACAATTATTAATAAAAATTCTTTTGGAGTTAAATGATCTTCATTCAATTTTAAGCATCCTGATAAATTTGAAATACAGAAACTATTTTGTGTTATCATTTTAATAGAGTCAGAATACATACAAGGCAATGCCTGTTCCATTGGAAGTAGTAGTTACATCAAATTAATTATATCCAATCATTGTCTAAAGAAGAAAATGGAACACCATTCTGATCCACAATTATTTTCAAATATAAATTGGTGGTTTTCAGCCACAAGGAGTGGGATAGTTTCTGCTTTTCTTTTTAATGAATTTTTTAGAAGTACTTAGTGTAAAGTAATTTATAAATGAAGAATGTTGTTAGGAACTCCACCAAAACATTGCATCTGTTTCACTTAAGCATTTTTATTCTTCTAAAAATTATGTTGCACATAGTATGTTAATGAAGAAAAAATATACTTGACCTCAGTGTTAATTATGATCAGCAGTAATTTCCAGAAAATATTCCGGAAACAAAGAAAATATTAAACATTACTGAGATCAAGATTACCTCACAGTGGAATCTTTATTTCATACACACACATACTGAAATTGTTTTCTGTTTTCTGTAGAGACAGAGAAAAACAAAAGTCGTTTTCCTGAATTCTTCACTGTGCACCCTCAACAATGCCAATCAATGCATAGAATAGGATGGAAGCCAGGAACAAAGGGGCAATACAGGAGAGTATAGGTACTCACTAGCCTTCCTGAATGCATAAAGTAAAAAGAGATATGCAAAAGTCAATGGAAAGATATTCCTATTTGTGTGTGTGTGTGCATGCACACATACCTACACAACAGTGCAGACACCCAAAAACAATGAGGAAAAAATATCAACCAGTTTCAGTTTCTTGCAGCCTAAAAGGCTGTTTAACATTATGGAATAAAAATTTATGTCCTGTTGGGGACTCTGTTTTCACTTAGATTCCTCAGTGCAACAGAGAAAACTGAGCAGAACATACAGGGCCATAAACAGTAGAAATTTTGGTTTCTGAAAGAAACAGGTCTGTGGGCCTTTGTACATAGAAAGAGCAATCATTCCAGAAATTATTGGTGAAGGTATTACATATAAGATAAGGCATATTATTTCAGCAACATTTTTCAATGGTTTTCTAGTCTGCAAAGCCTCCTAATGAACATTATCAATAAAGATTGTATATATGTAAACCAAAAATAAAATTCTAAGCATCTCCCCCACCACCCAACCATCTGAATGGACTTCCTCCTCAGCCAGGGCCCTCTTTTGTTTGTTTGTTTTTAAAGAAAATATTGTAATGTTCATGGAAAGTGAATTTTCTTTTTTCTTTTTTTTTTTGCAGCATACTTTATTTATTTATTTATTTATAAAATTTTTTCCTGGTCAGCAAGGGGCACTCTTAAAATGTAACTGAAGAGACTGTTTCAGGCCATGACAGAAAGTGGGTATTGGACCTGCCTCATTACGTGTCTCCAGCATTAACATCAACACAGACTTTAAGTCTGATAAGAAACATTTTACAACCTATTCTCTCTGAAGCCTGCTATCTGAAGGCTTCCTCTGCAAATAAGAACTTTGTTCCCCCACAACCTCTTGTCTTAACCCAGACATTCCTTGCGATTGATCCCAGGTCTTTAGAGAAACTCAGCCCATTTTCAACTGGAACATTCTTAAGTCTACCTATAGGCTGGAAGTCCCCGCTTTGAGCTGTCCCACTTTTCTGGATCAAACCAACATATTTCTTAAATGTATTTGATTGAGGTCTCATGCCTCCCTGAAATGTATAAAACCAAGCTGCGCCCCGACCACCTTGGGCACATGTTCTCAGGACCTCCTGAGGGCTCTCATGGGCCATGGTCACTCATATTTGGCTCTGAATAAATCTCTTCAAATATTTTACAGAGTTTGACTATTTTCATCAACATATAAAAGGAGCTGTGTTTAATTAATAAACTGAAGGCGAAATAAGAAGACTAACTACATGAGAACAGTATGTTGGTACACACTGAAATGATGTAGTCAATGTGGGGGTTACAACATGGCTATGGTGATATAAGAATATGAATCAGAACAGACTTTTAGGCATCTATTGCAAAGGACTCTCACTTTTTCTTTGGAGAAAAAAATAGGAAAATGTATTAGCTTGTCTTGAATGCACAATAATTTTATATGTTTATTGTATAAAGTGGAATAAGTCATGCCCTCAGAACTTTTGCATTCTATGCACCTGCAAAAGTAGCACCGCATAGACTCCATCAAGGTTTCCAGCTTGCACCATCCACAGCAGCGGGTTGAGCTGCACCTGTTCCTACCTGGGCTCCTGGTGAGGCAGCCGAGGAGCACTGCATAGAAATGCATGAAGCAGACATTTGATGCAGTGCAACACAGCAAATGCTGAGGTTCCCTGGGTCACCATAGGCCTCTCTTTTGACATATTTTCTTCCCCCAGGCCTTGGCACTCTGGGCCTGTGATTAGAGGGGCAGTATGGAGACTCTTCCAAGTGCCTTTGGGATCATTCTTTTATTATCATGATGAATAGCCTCTGGCTTCATTTAATTCATCCCAATCTCCTTATCAAATGGTCACTTGGCCACACCCTTGATTTTCCCTCTTGAAAATGCTTCTTCAATCTCTATCACATAGCCAGACCGAGAATATTTCACAACCCTAAATTCTGTTTTCCTTCTAGTTAAAATTCTGTCTTTAAATCATTTTTTTCACACACTACTATATGCAATTAAAAGCCACCCAGCATCCTGAATGCTTTGCTGCTTAGCTATTTCTTCTGCCAAATATCTTACTTTATCACACTTATATGCTGTCTTTCATAAAGCCCTAGGACACTGATACAATTCAGCCCAGCTCTTTGCCAACATAAAAAAAGGATGGCATTTTCTCCAGTTTGCAATATCTTTTTCCTCATTTACATCTGAGCCCTCCCCAAAATCGTCTTTACTGTCTATATTTCTACCAATATTTTGGTCATGACCACTTAAATAATGTCTAAGAAGGTCCAGACTTTCCCTACAGTTCTTCTTTTCTGAGTCCTCACCAGAATTGCCCTTAATGCTTCTTCTGTGACAATCTGGGCTTTTTCTAGTGTGTCTTTCTAAATTCTTTCAGTCTCATCCCATTACCCAGATCCAAAGGTTCTTCCACATTTTCAGGGATTTGTTACAGCAGCACTCACTCTCCGGCCCCAATTTTCTGTCTCAGTCCATTCTGGGTTGCTCTAATAGAATACTACAGATTGGGTAATTTAACAGAAATTCATTGGCTCACTGTTCTGGAGGCTGTGACATCCAAGATCAAGGGGCCAGCATCTGGTGAGGGCTGGCTTGTTGTATCGTCTGATTGCAGGAGGGCAAGTAGAGGGCAATAAAGGGAGGGCAAATGGGGCCACACTCCCCCTTCTATAAGAAACCCACAACCATGATAAGGGACATTGCTGCAATAAAAGCATTAATCTTTTTATAAAGCTGGGGCCCTTCAACCCAGACTTCTCTTAAAGATCCCCACTTTCAACACTGTTGCATTGAGTATTAAGTTTTGAATACACATCTTATGGGGCAACACATTCAAATCATAGCACCCACCTTTTCCCATCTTCAAAGTCAGCAATGGCAGATCAGGCCCCTCTCATGCTTTCAATCACTCCTGCTTTCTTCATCATCATATCTCTCACTGACTTTCTGCCCAAAACACAACCGAGTGACTTAAACAGTGCCAACTCACACTGTTAAAACTAGAAAAGCTAAAGACGCAAACTTTGCCTTTCTAAATATTTTATTATTCCTATAGAAAAACCCCACATATTGTTCAATGATACTTTCTGACTATGAACAAGGTGATAAAATATAAGCCTATTCATTGCTATGTTTGAAGTGATACAGAAAAATAGAAAAGAATAACATGTGGCAGATATTTGTGAGATAGCAACGTGCAGTTTTCATTAAAGGTCAGAGATTATATAACACTAGAAAAGGAAAATCCATAATAGCAATAGATGTTGAAAAATAGTTGTCACTATTCATTTAGGAAAATTCTGACAAGTACACAAATTTACAATTGAGTATATTTGTTTATAAACTAGCATAAAATTGAAGTTGTCATGTTTAAAATAAGGACAGAAAAAATACAGTGATATTTGTTCATAAAAGCAGCTTAAATAAAAACCATTTTGCCTATTAGTCTGGCTATTTTCTGTCTCTGGTTGCTATAAACCGTAGAAAAAAATCATTTTGGATATTGCTGGTTTTTGTTTTTTTTTTTTTTTTGAGATGGAGTCTTGCTCGGTTGCCCAGGCTGGAGTGCAGTGTGCAGTGGCACAGTTTCCTCTCTCTGCAAGCTCCGCCTCCCAGGTTCACGCCATTCTCCTGACTTAGCCTCCACAGTAGCTGGGACTACAGGCGCCTGCCACCACGCCTGGCTAATTTTTTGTATTTTTAGCGGAGACGAGGTTTCACCATGTTAGCCAGGATGGTCTCTATCTCCTGACCTCGTGATCTGCCTGCCTCGGCCTCCCAAAGTGCTGGGATTACAGGCGTGAGCCACCGCGTCCGGCCGATGTTGCTGTTTTTTTACATTATTCTGATAATATCAAAATGAATATTTTTTTCCAAGAGGCAGCATGTCCAAAATGACAGGACACCTATTTGTATAAATGTGTGATGTTTATTTATTCATATTGTACACAAGAGAATTCCTGGATCACAATAAATTCAAAATCACCTTTGACTTGGCATACCTCTTAGAGCAATTTTAACATGCTTTCCAGAGCAATATGCACTCAATGTAATCACTCCATGGGAGCACTTGTCTGCATATTCTCATTCAATTCTAGTGTTTGTTGCTGGTATAAGGATGACCTTGTAACCGCCCACTTGTGAAGGAGGTATAACTCTGGGTTCGCTGGTGACCGATATAGGGTTACTATGCAATGCAAAACAACTGTATGTGTTTTGAATAGCCATTTTTTTTTCTCAAGGGTGCAGTGAAAGTTGCATTTAGAGAACACACATTTGGGCTAGACAGAAATGTAATAAATCATTAAGACAGTCCTCACCGTATTAAACCCTAAATAGTTGTGGCAAGTGGTGACATGCTGTTGCAAAAATGCATCGTTTGTGCTTCAGTAGGAAAATGATGAGATTGAGCCTGGTGATAATAGATTTTTTTTTTTCAAAATGACCTATACATTTAAAAAAAAATTCTGCAATGGCAGACATATGGTCATTGGGTCCATGACTTTTAGAGAGTCTATGAAACTCGGGTCAATGACTCAGGGAACAGACATTCCAGAAGGTAAGTGAAATGGCAATTTAAAAAGAAAATTCAAGTGCGACACTAGTTACTGAATGGCCTGTGGAAATAATTTCACAGTTGGATGGGTGGTCCCTCCAATTATTAAAAATGCTAACCAGAAAATTTTCTAGCATGATTAAATAAGATTCTGTTGTAAATGTTTTTCTCATATAGAAGGTCTGCCATCATATATGGGCAGCTATGGGGGCACTCCTTAATTACTTTTTCAATGAAAGTTAGTTGAGACAGAAACTGTGTGTTCTAGCTTCCAGCAACACAGATTCAATACATGGCCATGAAGATCACAAAATAGTGCTGTCCATCAGGACGTAAAAGTTTGTAACTGTAGAAAAGAGGGTCACTTCGGAGTATGGGAAGAGTTTGCTTTTTTATGAAGTTGATATCAGGGTATATAGTCTCAGAGAAGATTTCCAAGGTTCATCAAAATTTGTAAGAGCATGAGCATGAGAAAATAAAGCTGGAAATAAAGAGATTATGTTCACAATTTGCTTAATCATTAATCATTATCAAATGATAATTTACTGATATGTCAAAAAAGTCAAATCATATTATTCATGATTAATGTTATTAATCACTAATATCACTTAATGGATATTAATTATTATTGATTGATAATATCTCTTAATTGATAATAATATCTCTTAATGCATATTAACTTGATATATTAATAATATCTATCAAATCATATTATTAATGATTAATATATCTTCATGTTCATATCACTTAAGATTTACCACTCTTCAACGGAATTGTTCCATTGTCTATTTTTCTAATAAGGGATTTTGATATTTGATTCATGGGTTAAACCATACCTTTATTGGGGATAGAAACTGGATAATCTGTGGTACTACTTGAGGTTTTTTGTTGTTTTTTTCTCTCAGGCAAGACAACAATCTTACAGCAATCTGGAACAACAATGCTAGAAACATTGAGATTTTCACGTAAAATGGACAAGTATTTAAAGAGCAGGACTCTGTGGCAGTATAATCCAGAGAGCTAGGACTTTGGTCTATGGCACACTAATCTCATCTGTCAAATGTGGCACCCTTCATATTGGATTGCTTTCTCTAGTCACAGTATTACATTTCCCATCCATAGATCACTCAGTGCTGTAAACTAATTCAAGCTCTTCCATTTAGCAGCCTGGAAATAAGTATGGTTTGACATAACTGAACAAAGCAGAAATGAAATCCTGGAGTCTATTTTAAATGAAAAGAGTCTAAGATCAGGTGTCAAGCTTTGACTAAGATTCTGGAAAGAGCATCAAGAACAGACATTGTGTTTGGTAATACTACTTCCCTCCAGAGAAACTGAAAATACTTTGAGCAGCACAGAAAATAATGTCCCAGAACAAAGATAAATTGCAACTACAGAAGGTAACCAGGGGTCACAGACGCAAGCAGAGAATTGAGCACAGAAAAAATTTTAAAGATCTACCAACATATCTGCTTACTACTCAATTCAACTTTTGATAGAGCAAACTTTTGCACTTTGGCACAAGGGCATCTTAAGGGCACAATGCATCCTCTAATGCTCTCCCATTTTTGGTTTCTAAATATATATATTTAGCTATATCTTTTTGGAAAAATTGATATTTGCCTTACTTAATATAGGATATTTCTTTCTCATTTTATTTAAAGTAATGCAAAGGTCTTTCAACTGCAACTAGTTTTATTCTGTAATGTTACTCCCAGGTGTATTGTATTCCAAGTGAGTTTTTCTTCTTATTGATAAGTGTTCTGGCTTTTAGTTTGACCACTGAAATAGTGGGGAGGGCAGTCAATCAAAATGTACTTGTGTGAATTCAAATGAACCTTTTGGAAACATGAACAAGATTGAAATATTTAAAAGGTCCTAGTATGCTCACTAAGTGCAAAAGTGATTAATCTTTTTACCTTTATGTTGGCAGCAATCATAAAATACATGCAATTAAAGTCTATAATGGCTTGTATTTCTATGGTATGTACTGTGAAGTTATCCAAGAAATAATAGGATCGAAAAAATAGAATATATATACCACACTCTGCAAATAATATCTCCTAATAAATGTGTTTAGCACAATGCAGTTTGGAAACATTCAACTGTCAAATATTTGTTTGTAATAACTGTTTTTCTGCATAGGGACTGTGTTAACTTCTAGAATAATGGGAGGCAATACTTCTTTTTAATGATCTTACTGATTTCTAGTTTAAGTGAATAAACATCTTAAGCAAGATTTTAAATTTGAAGAGGAGTGATGATGAAGACACTATCAGTAAATGACAAATTTTTATTATTTTATGCAAAAGAAAGGGCTATTATATAACATTTTAAATTATAAATATTTTCATATTTCAAAACATTATGAAAACTGTGCACAACATAAAGGTTCTTTTTCGGGTAGGTTACAGAAATTTTAATCTATGTATTCATTTAATATTTTTACTGAGGCAACCAGTCATTTTACAACATCCATTCTACTTTAATAAACATCCATAATGCCCATAAAAGTGCTTATCTGAATAGACTGCACCTCTTTGTTTCCTTTATATATAGCTGTGGGCCTGTAATTTCTGGCCAATGGATTACCAGCAAATGTGGTGCAAGTAATTGCTATGAAGAAGTAACCTTTTTTTTTTTTTTTTTCTCATTTCTTCCTTCCTGAAAGCTGGAATGCTATTGTCAAGACTAGCATTAGAACAGTCACTTGGAATCACAAAGTGGAATCTAGGGACTAAGGATGACCTTCTACATTAAAAACTAAAACACTGTTGAGAAAAAGTGGACAAGAAAAATAGAGATATGTGTCATGGTCTTAGAAGACTAGATATTATGAAAATGTCAATATTTCCTAATTTGATTTTTAGAATCAATGAAATCTCAAATCAAAACACTGCAGGATTTTTTTTTTTTGAGGGGGTGGGCAAAGGTGTGGTGGAAAGGTAAAAATGGACAAACTTAGTTTAAAAACTGTACAGTGATGTAAAGAAACTACAGTAGAAAAAACAGACTTGAAATACAATAAGAGTAATCAAGATGGAGTAGTACTGGCAAAAAGATAGGCAAATTAATGAAACAGTATACAGTTATATTCTCTCTTCTTCTCTTTTACATCATAAGAATGAAATATCTAGGCCGAGTGCGGTGGCTCAAGCCTGTAATCCCAGCACTTTGGGAGGCTGAGGCAGACGGATCACGAGGTCAGGAGATCAAGACCAACCTGGCTAACATGGTCTCTACTAAAACATACAAAAAATTAGCCAGGCATGGTGGTGGGCGCCTGTAGTCCCAGCTACTTGGGAGGCTGAGGCAGGAGAATGGTGTGAATCTGGGAGGCGGAGCTTGCAGTGAGCCGAGATCACGCCACTGCACTCCAGCCTGGGCGACAGAGCGAGACTCCATCTTTAAAAAAAAAAAAAAGAAATGGCTACATAGCCTGGTAGAGAGGAGCTAAGAAAATCTGGCTGTTAATCCATTTCCTCTCTTTTTTGTACGGGGGAGGAAGTAGTTGACACCACAAAGAAAGAGGAAAATGTCAGGTGATCTAGTATAATCTCTGTTAATGGGATATCTGGGTAACTAGCTTAATGATACTTGCAAAGAGACTGTATCTACACGGTCTTTAGCAGGCTATTTCTGGCCAACAGAGTACTAATAGTAACTAAACTCTGAATCTGCGGACCTATGAGATATGCCTTTTTAGAGAATGATTTGTAAGCTATACAACTCTTATGATACAAAATAGAGCTGGTTCATTACTTAAACACAATTGACTCCTTTTTGTGGAGAGATATAAACGTTACTCAGAGACTCTAAATAATACTCAGGTCTAGGAAATCTATCACTGCAGGAAGAAAGGTTTGGGAAAGCTGAAACCAGAGGTTAATCTGATTAGGTCCACCAAACATAACCTGTCCTACTTGCTTTTTGTTATTATTATTATTATTGTTATATCTCATATAGCTAAAAGCCACACCACTAAATGTTATAATTTAAACTTCCCTGGCTTCCTTATAGATAATATTTCTGACATAGGTGTCACTGTGGTAACAGTGGCTTAAGTTGCTTTTTCAGGAGCTGGGGGCAGCACCTGTTCAGTTTAAAGCATTTGAGACCACCAGTCATTCAGCTGGGCCTGCACAAATGCCCAAGAGATGGTTTTTGACCTCAGAGGGCCAAAAACTCCACCTCAGCTTATGCTAATGCTGCCATTTTCTGAATATGTGTCCTATGATGAGTCACGAACCCTTATTGCATTTGTATAGCTCACCAATTACTTCATTTTTTCCCAATGCCAGTCACCTTTCCCCATGCATTAGGCAACCGCTCTTCTATAACCCATAAATATCCCTAAGGCTTATCTTCAAAAAAATAGATTTGAGAGCTGTTCTCCCATCTGCTCGTTGAGGTACACTGTGAATAAACCTTTTCTCTTTTGCAAAACCTGTCATCACAGCGATTGGTTTACTGTGTACAGGAAGAACCAACCTGATCAGTTTCATGCAGAAATTCAAGGATCATTAGAGAATACTGTGAGCAACTATATGTCAAAACAATGGGAAAACCTAGAAGAAATGGATAAATTTCTAGACACATAAAACCTACCAAGATTGAACCATGAAGAAGTAAAAAATCTGAACAGTAACATCAAAGTGATCATAAAAAGTTTCCCAGCAAAGAGAATTCCACGACCTGACTTCATCACTGCTGAGTTTTATCAAACATTTAAAGAACTAATATCAGTCCTACTCAAACTACTCCAAAAAATGGAGGAGGGATTACTTCTAAACAAATTCCACAAGGCCAGTATTACCCTGATACTAAAACCAGACAAAGACACATTTTAAAAAAATGAATACTGATGCAAAAATTCTCCACAAAAATACTACTAAACAGAATTCACCATACCCGGCTTATTTTTTATTTTTAGTAGAGATGGGGTTTCCCCATGTTGGCCAGGCTGGTCTTGAACTCCTGACCTCAGGCAATCTGCCTGCCTCAGCCTCCAAAGTGCTGGGATTACAGGCGTGAGCCACTCCGCCTGGCCAGTAGCATTTCTTTACGTAAACAATGAACAATCGGAAAAACAAATCAAGAAAGTAATCCCACTTACAATAGCTACAAATAAAATTAAATACCTAGAACTTAACTAAATAAGTGAAAGATTTCTACAATGAAAACTATGTAACATTAATTTCAGAGATTGAAGAGGACACCAAAAATTAAAAGATATTCCATGTTATGAATTGGAAGAATCAATATTGTTATAATGTCCACACTACTCAAAACAATCTGCAGATTCACTGCAATCCCTGTGAAAATGTCCATGACATTCTTCACAGAAATTAAAAAAAAATTCTAAAAGTAATATGGAACCACAAAAGACCCAGAATAACCAAAGCCATCCTAAGTGAAACAAAAACAAAACTGGAGGAATCACATACCTGACTTTGAATTATATTACAGAGCAATAGTAACAAAAACAGCACGGTACTGGCATGGAAACAGACAGAGAGACCAATGGGACAGAACAGAGAACCCAGAAATAAATTTACACATCTACAGTGAACTCCTTTTCAACAAAGGTGCCAAGAATATTCATTGGGGAAAGGACAGCCTCTTCCAAAAAATAGTACTGGGAAAACTATACATTCATATGAAAAAGAATAAAACTAGATGCCTATCTCTCAGCATATACGAAAAATAAAATCTAAATGGATTAAAGACTTAAATCTAAGACTTCAAACTATAAAACATCTACAAGAAAACATTGGAGAAACAGTCCAGAACACTGGGCAAAGATTTGTTGAGTAATACCCCACAAGCACAGGCAACCAAAGCAAACCTCAACAAATGAGATCACTTCAAGTGAAAAACCTTCTGTGCAGCAAAAAGAAACAACAAAGTGAAGAGGCAACAGAATGGGAGAAAACATTTGTAAACTACAACTTGACAAGGTATTAATAGCCAGAATCTATAAGAAGCTCAAACAACTCAATAGGAAAAAGCTACTAATCTGATTTTAAAATGAGCAAAAGATCCGAATAGATATTTCTGAAAAGAAAATGTGCAAATGGCAAACAGGCATATGAAAAGGTGCTTGACGTGATTGATCCTGAGAGAAATGCAAATGAAAACTATGATGAGATATCATCTCACTCCAGTTAAAATGACCTTTATCCAGAAGACAGGCAATAACAAATGCTGGCGAGGCTGTGGAGAAAAGGAAACTCTTACACTGCTGGTGGGAATGTAAATTAATTAGTACAATGACTATGGAGAACAGTATGGAGGTTCCTTAAAAAACTAAAAATAGAACTAGCATGTGATCCAGCAATCCCACTTCTAGGTATATACCCCAAATAAACAAAAGCTGTATATCGACAAGATACCTGCATGCTTATGTTTATTGCAAGACTATTCACAATAGGCAAGATTTGAAAGCAACCTAAGTGTCCATCCACAGGTGAATGGATAAATAAAAGGTGGTATATGTTCAAAATGGCATATTATTCTGCTATAAAAATGAATGGGATCCTGTCATTTGCAACAACATGGATAGAACTGGAGGTCATTATATTAAGTGAAATAAGCTGGAACAGAAAGACAAACTTTACATGTTCCCACTCACTTGTGAGAGCTGAAAATTAAAGCAGTTGAATCCATGGAGATAGAGAGTAGAATGATGGTTATCAGAGGCTGGGAATCATTGTTGCAGAGGGGACAGTGGGAATGGTTACATACAAAAATATAGTTAGATAAAATGAGTAAGATCTAGTATTTCATAGCAGAACAGGGTGACTATAGTCAACAATAATTTATTGTACATTTTAAAATAATTAAAATAATATAATTTGAATGCTTGTAACACAAATGATAAATGCTTGAGATGATGGATACCTCATTTATCCTAATGTGATTATTACACGTTGCTTGCATGTATCAGAATATCTCACGTACCCCATAAATATATACACCTACTATGTACCCATTATTGTTTTTTAAAAAACCCTAATTTGTATTAAAGCCACTCTCTATGTTCTATTTCCTGATTCTCCCCTATTCATTTGAGTAACATGATTGTCTGTAACCTTAAGACTGTTGGTCAAATTTGATGCTTACTAAGATCACTCAGTTTTTTTATGAGTCTGATTTGACAATTATTCCCTTTGTTTTAGCTCCTAGGAGCTGCTTCTATAGCTTTTGTCCCAGAATAAGAAGTTAAATGAAACAGACCCACAGTTGACACTGCCTGAAGGATAGAAAAAACTAGCCAGAAATTTGTATGTAACATAACAAATAAATAAATATTTATTATTAGAGACTGAGATTTAGGATTTCATTTATTACCCCAATGAAGGTGACTAGTAAGGCAGTCACCTCTTAAAAAGAGGATCCTCTTTTTAAGCAATTTATATGCAGGGTTGCATTTGTAGTTTAAAAGCTCAAAAGGCGCCATTTTGTCTGAAAAAGTAGAACCTGAGAAGGATAATGACAGAATCTATAGAATCACAAAGTTTATGTAACAAAAATTGCTAAGAGGTGGCATGATTGTCATTCCTTTCATAAAATTATTCCTGAATTATTTAATAGTTTTTTTTGTTTTTTTTTTACATTTTAATTTGTTAAACTTTGTGAGTACATAATAGGTGTGTATATATTTATGGGGTACATGAGATGTTTTGAGATAGTCATGCAATGTGACAATTTAATAACTTCTTGATAACTACGGATTCTGTGGTTCAGAGAGCTCTCTAATCTTTTCTACATAGTTCCATGTTCTTTCTTTTATTATTATGTTTCAATTAGCCGTAATATTTCCCACAGCCGTAATATAGATATTAAAATGCGGCAGAGGTATGGTAAAGAATACCAAAACCTCAGTACCCCCACAACACACATATTAAAGCTTTATCAGCAATTATTACTATTTAGGAGTGGGATTTAGGCTTATTTTCAAAATAAATATTCTGTCAGTTTCCTTTAAAGAAATACAAATATATTCTGCAAGTGAATAACAAAACTGCTTTACTTTTATGCAAAATTTATTTTTCTTCTGATGAACTGGTTTTGATGGATAAGTTGCAGTATTAAAAAATGGAGTTGACATGTGAAAAGAAAGTATTGCACAATTCATTACAGGAGTCAATTTCTAGTCTTTCTGTGTTAATTCAGATATAACTATCAGAAGTCATGTTCTTAACCTAGACTATCCCTAAGGAAGTTATAAAAACCGAGATTATGATAAATAACACTAGACTACACTACCGAAAAATGATTTCTAAGTAATGCAATCAATGTCCATTAATAGACACACAAAATTGTAGCCCATAGGATTCAAAAATGTACTGCAAGCAATTTAAAATAAAGCAATTTCATTACTGGAAGACAGCAGAAAGCTTCTTAGGGAAAATTCTAGGATTTTGTTTGTTTATTTAAATTTTAGATTTTAGTAAAACCACTAATATATCACAATCTCCTGCTCATTTTGCTTTTAAAGACTCAAAGCAGGTAATTCACAAAGATTGCAATGAAGCACAAACCCAGAGCCATTAAAATGGAAAGTGTCTATTTATGCTAATCTTTTCCTCCAATATTCACCAAAAATGCAGGTTGCTGTACATTCTTTATTAAGGATATATAATGAAACTTTTTCTACATCTAAATGACACTTTTCTAGGAATATCTATATATATATATATATACGTTGTATAGAAAGTTATTTAAGTGACAATAGTTCAGAGGTACTTGTCAGACATACTTTCATCAGATAAATTCTACATGGAGAGGCAGGGGATTGAATGGGAATTTTAATGTACATATCCTCTCTGGGTAACATTAAATTTATCTCTACTGAATTTCTTAATAAGATGATTTATATGTCTGTTGCTTTTCTGTTGGTACTTTCTGGATATTTGTCATTGCAAGTCTGTTAAATCACTTGCAATGGCCTCTGACTGAATGTGGCGCATGAATCCTAGATGCTATTTTTGCAACTTAATTTATTGCTCTCTTTTCTTTGTCTGTTTTCTTTCTAAATACCATTCAAAATCTAGCTAAAGCATCACAATTTTCAGGTAGCCTTTCCAGAATGATTCGTGTGACCAAAAAAGTGCTCCTTCATATTCTAATAGTAACCTATTCTTAACATATAACACAGCTAACTAGTGATAATCATAAGCCTACTGGTGATTTTTCTTCATTAAACTTTAATTTATTCAGAAAAAACTCCAAGATATTTAAATTATCATTTTTTCAGGGAAAAATAAACTATGATATTTGAAAATAGTCACAAAATTAAATATTACAGTAATAAAGCTAATCTCTGTGAAGAGATAATGGCATTCTGCTTCTATCCAAGATAGAGTAACAGGAAA
Source organism: Hylobates moloch (assembly GCF_009828535.3). NCBI lineage: Eukaryota > Metazoa > Chordata > Mammalia > Primates > Hylobatidae > Hylobates > Hylobates moloch. The sequence goes on along the minus strand of NW_026652289.1, from coordinate 26,585,059 downwards.
TGGATTTATGCTCCTGCCCTAAATCAATATAAAAAATATATCATAAGAGTTTTCAAGACATTAGGCACCAGCAAACTTAGCATGGTGATCTTGAGAGACAGGAAACAAATGAATGGAACCTTATGATTATTCTGTTGTTCCTGCCTTGATAGTTTCCAGGGTATTGTGAAGAATGAAAATCTAACATAGAACTTAGAGGATGTCTTGAGTTTGGGACACAGAGCTAAAATACCAGACAGACTGTAACCCCTACAGTTCATAGTGCTGAGTACTGTAGAGAACAGAGAGAGAGAAAAGGAGAAGGAAAATGAATACTGGAGATCTGAAGAGAGTCACCCTGTATTATTCAGGAAAGTACTGATAATGAGAAAAATACTCAACTCAAGGCTAGGATCAGGGAGGGAGAGAAAATATCTGACAGGTTATAGAGAATAGTACTCAGAACTCACGCAGAACAGGGAATAGTATGTTTCCACCAACCACATTGAGTGCATAATTCACGGATCACTGGATAGAACATTCAGTACTCATTAGTGAAAAAACTGGTGACATTTGAGTAAAGTCTGTGGTTTTGTCAACATCATTGTATCAATAGTATTTTTTTAATTGTAATAAATGTACCATGATTGTATAAGATGTTAATATTAGTGAAAGTTGAGGGAAAGGTACTTGGAAAGACCCTGTTCTATTGTGTTTTTGAGTTTTTTTGTAAAGTTAAAATTATTTCAAAATAATTTGAAAACACTTAAGAGTCACATCACTATATATGATATTTAAATGGCTAGTAAACGTGCTCATGTACTTACTTTTATTAGTAATTATGGAAATGGAATTTAGTACTACTACATCTTCAGTGGAATAGCTAAAATAAAAATAAATAATAATAATGGAAATACAAAAAAAAAGAAAATGGGCAATACCAAATGGAGGCTAGAATGTAGAACAACTAGAACTCTTGTAACATGATTATTTGGAGTACAAACTGGCACAATTGTTTTGGAAAAGTTGCCTGTAATTATCTACCAAATTTGAACACATTCACATACTATAAATTATTAAATCAAGTTCTAGGTATACACACAACTTAATATATAGCATACATATTGTTTACAATAATGTTCACATATGCACCAAAATTATAAGAAAGTACACTAATGTTGCACTCATACCCAAGCAAATACATAATTTTATATTGAATTTTGATAAACAGGCAAGTTAACTCTATCAGGACAGAGTTGACAAATCAACACAAGTCAGGATAGTAGCTACTGTGGGCAAGAGAGTAAGGGTATCCTTTCCCCATGTCTTGTTTTTGTCAGGTTTGTCAAAGATCAAATAGTTGTAGATATGCGGCATCATTTCTGAGGGCTCTGTTCTGTTCCATTGATCTATATCTCTGTTGTGGTACCAGTACCATGCTGTTTTGGTTACTGTAGCCTTGTAGTATAGTTTGAAGTCAGGTAGCGTGATGCCTCCAGCTTTGTTCCTTTGGCTTAGGATTGACTTGGCAATGCGGGCTCTTTTTCGGTTCCATATGAACTTTAAAGTAGTTTTTTCCAATTCTGTGAAGAAAGTCAATGGGCAAAAACTGGAAGCATTCCCTCTGAAAACTGGCACAAGACAGGGATGCCCTCTCTCACCGCTCCTATTCAACATAGTGCTGGAAGTTCTGGCCAGAGCAATCAGGCAGGAGAAGGAAATAAAGGGTATTCAATTAGGAAAAGAGGAAGTCAAACTGTCCCTGTTTGCAGATGACATGATTGTATATCTAGAAAATCCCATTGTCTCAGCCCAAAATCTCCTTAAGCTGATTAGCAACTTCAGCAAAGTCTTAGGATAGAAAATCAATGTACAAAAATCACAAGCATTCTTGTACACCAATCACAGACAAACAGAGAGCCAAATCATGAGTGAACTCCCATTCACAATTGCTTCAAAGAGAATAAAATACCTAGGAATCCAACTTACAAGGGATGTGAAGGACCTCTTCAAGGAGAACTACAAACCACTGCTCAATGAAATCAAAGAGGATACAAACAAATGGAAGAACATTCCACGCTCATGGGTTGGAAGAATCAATATCGTGAAAATGGCCATACTGCCCAAAGTAATTTATAGATTCAATGCCATCCCCATCAAGCTACCAATGACTTGGTGCTGGGAAAACTGGCTAGCCATATGTAGAAAGCTGAAACTGGATCCCTTCCTTACACCTTATACAAAAATTAATTCAAGATGGATTAAAGACTTAAATGTTAGACCTAAAACCATTAAAATCCTACAAGAAAACCTAGGCAATACCATTCAGGACATAGGCGTGGGCAAGGACTTCATGTCTAAAACACCAAAAGCAATGGCAACAAAAGCCAAAATTGACAAATGGGATCTCATTAAACTAAAGAGCTTCTGCACAGCAAAAGAAACTACCATCAGAGTGAACAGGCAACCTACAGAATGGGAGAAAATTTTTGCAACCTACTCATCTGACAAAGGGCTAATATCCAGAATCTACAATGAACTCAAACAAATTTACAAGAAAAAAACAAACAACCCCATCAAAAAGTGGGCAAAAGACATGGACAGACACTTCTCAAAAGAAGACATTTATGCAGCCAGAAAACACATGAAGAAATGCTCATCATCACTGGCCATCAGAGAAATGCAAATCAAAACCACAGTGAGATACCATCTCACACCAGTTAGAATGGCCATCATTAAAAAATCAGGAAACAACAGGTGCTGGAGAGGATGTGGAGAAATAGGAACACTTTTACACTGTTGGTGGGACTGTAAACTAGTTCAACCATTGTGGAAGTCAGTGTGGCGATTCCTCAGGGATCTAGAACTAGAAATACCATTTGACCCAGCCATCCCATTACTGAGTATATACCCAAAGGACTATAAATCATGCTGCTATAAAGACACATGCACACGTATGTTTATTGCGGCACTATTCACAATAGCAAAGACTTGGAACCAACCCAAATGTCCAACAACAATAGACTGGATTAAGAAAATGTGGCACATATACACCATGGAATACTATGCAGCCATAAAAAATGATGAGTTCGTGTCCTTTGTAGGGACATGGATGAAACTGGAAAACATCATTCTCAGTAAACTATCGCAAGGAGAGAAAACCAAACACCGCATGTTCTCACTCATAGGTGGGAATTGAACAATGAGAACTCATGGACACAGGAAGGGGAACATCACATTCCGGGGACTGTTGTGGGGTTGGGAGAGGGGGGAAGGACAGCATTAGGAGATACACCTAATGCTAAATGATGAGTTAATGGGTGCAGGAAATCAACATGGCACATGGATACATATGTAACAAACCTGCACATTGTGCACATGTACCCTAAAACCTAAAGTATAATAAAAAAAAAAAAGAAGATAGATAAATGGCCAACAAACATATGAAAAAAGGAAACATATGAAAAAAATGCTCAACATCACTAATGGTCAGGGAAATGCAAATCAAAACCACAATGCGATACCACCTTCCTCCTGCAAGAATGGCCATAATCAAAAAATCAAAAAACAGTAGACGTTGGCATGAATGCAGTGATGAAAGAACACTTCTACACTGCTGGTGGGAATGTAAACTAGAACAACCACTATAGAAAACAGTGTAGAGATCCCTTAAAGAACTAAAAGTAGAACTACCATTTGATCCAGCAATCCCACTACTGAGTATCTAACCAGAGGAAAATAAGGCATTATATGAAAAAGATACTTGCACACGCATGTTTATAGCACCACAATTCACAATTGCAAAATCGTGGAACCACCTCAAATACCCATCAATCAATGAGCGGATAAAGCAACTGTGGTATATATATGTGTGTGTGTGTGTGTATGTGTGTATATACACACATACACATACACACACACGATGAAATACTGCTCAACCATAAAAAGGAATGAATTAACGACATTTGCAGCGACCTGGATGAGACTGGAGACTATTATTCTGAGTGAAGTAACTCAGGAATGGAAAACCAAACATCGTATGTTCTCACTGATACATGGGAGCTAAACTATGAGGATTGAAAGGCATAAGAATGATGCAATAGACTTTGGGGACTTGTGGGCATGGGTGGGAGGGGGGCAAGGGATAAAAGACTACAAATAGGGTGCTGTGTACACTGCTTTGGTGATGGGTGCACCAAATCACCGCTAAAGAACTTATTCATGTAATCAAATACCACTTGTACCCCAATAACCTATGAAAAAAATAAAATAGCCACCCACTTCCAAAAAAAAAAAAAAAAAAGAGAGTAAGGGTAAATCGAAAAGGAGAAGGAAGGGGCATCTAGCAGATGGTAATGTTCCAATCTGCAAACTGTGTGGTAGTTACATGGATGTGTTAACCTCATGACAAGTGAACAGGCTATTCACTTTTCTGCACTTCTTTCTATAGACAAAGAGTTAAAAAGTACTTAATAAAAAACAAGTTTCTAAATTAGTCTCATCTTCAGTTCTTTCTTTCTTGGCTTGTTTTTTTACGCCCAAGAACATCAATGTACTACTTAAAAATGAATGAATATATTTGAATCATTATAAGAGTGAATATTAGTAACTGCTAAGAAATCATTTCTAAAACTTACTGGTCAGAAAGATTCTATCTGGTTTTATATAGATATTTCATCTTGTTCATTTCCTCCTGTGCCTTAAAAAATGCTAACCTATACTTTAAATACGCTTGCCCATCAAACTATATCCACAAAAATTAATGCTAATGAGTAAAATCAAAGTGGAAGCAGAGGGTATCCATTCAGGCTTCATCAGAATTATGCTTTTATTTACAAATCTAATGCTTGATTTCTGTAAGATCAGATTTCTGACTTGTTATTGACAAAGATTTTAGCACTAACATTTTTATACCTGCAGCAAAAAACAATTTGTCTTGTAGGCAAATGATACCTCTATTTCACTTTTCTTTGAATTCTTCCATGAAAACATCTTGTCTTTAATTTACAAGATTTAGCAAAGACTGCCTCCCTGTGAATTAAAAAACAAGCAAGAAACAAGCTGTCTGAGAAATTTTACTCCATTCTGCTGATGACTGTGTTTGGAATGTAATTATCACACAGTCAGTGGTGGGTCCAGGTTCTGTGAAGACTGAAGCTTACGTAGTTTTCTTGGACGTCTTCAAGAAAAAAAAAGGGAGAGTGCAAATACATCTTATGACTGAAAATTTTACTGAAATATAGGATGATGTGAATACACTGTTAGGGCCCCTTCTTTGGAATCAGTATAAGTGAAAGAAAAATTATGTTTCTTTTTCTTCATGGTAAGTCCAGTCCTTAATGGTAGCTCTGGTTCTATGGATAGAACCAGGAGATAATCACATAAAGCAGATGTCAAAAGAAGAGACACCTCTAGGGGAAGAGCAAGCAATGTAAATAAATGAAATGGGCTGTGTTTAAAGAAATTATAGTGCAAGGGTTATTACAAATGGCAACTTACAACCTCATTCTCATGGAAGAGATAATAGGGGATGATGTAACTATGCCACTCTGCCTTGCATGACGGAAAACAGCCAAATATCAAATCCACTCAACTTCGTACACATAGTTGACTGTTGCTTAATCTTCCCTTATTGAACAAATCAAAAGAAATCTGTATTTTTATTATAAATATCCCATTTTTAAAAATTAGCATTGAATTTAAACTATTGAGTATCTCCCTTTGAATATAGAACCTGGGATTTTCACCAAGCCTTATACACGCAAATGTAAATAGAACTAGTGAAACATGGCCCTAAAACTAACCCCAGCCATAGGTTGAGGCTAAAGATATGTAGTGAGCTGGCCATGAAGGTTTTACCTTGTTTGTAATGATTTAAATTAGAAGATACTCCCTTCCCCACCAAAATAGGGGAGTTGTCGGGACTTTGATACATATCTTAGATTTAGGGAATTCTGATGAGATGGACAAAATTCAGTGGATTGACAAAAAAATTAGGTCTGTAATATGTTTGGCCTAAGCTCTCCTCATCTTTGTTAGTTTTCCCAGAAATGGATTCAAAGATTTCTAAGTGGGTTATAAATGCCACTGTCTTTGTCAGAAGATTGCTTGAATGACTAGGAATCCATGGAAAGACCACCCAAAGAGCCTGGTGCTGTGCCTCATGTTTAATGGGCCAAGCTGTATCTGTACCATCATTTTAAATGGATACATACAAAATTAAGAAAGAAAGCAGCAACAGTGTTTACAACATACTTCACAGGTGATGTTTGTTCAGGGGTAAAAAATAGGGTAAGTGTAGGCAGATGGATTCCAAAGAAATCAAAAGCTTGTTTAAATGCAAATGTTCCCAGGAAGAAGAAGCATTTAGAGAAGAAATGATATATAAATAAAGTTCCTCTCAGCAGAATGTTTTCTTGTTCAGGTTTACAAGAGGCAAACTCAGGTGTCTAATGGAGATATATGGAAGAACTAAAAGTGGATACCTTTGTGAAAGGAGTTTTAGTGCCTCTAAAAGCCTGCTGTCTGAGATACTTTATTTAGCTACGGAACTGAACGTGCAACCAAATTACAATCTTTCTTGTCTTTCAATTTTGTACACTGATCTTGACTTCAAGATTAGTTGACACTTCAAGAAATAAAAGTGCAATTTAGCCTTCCTTTTAATCTCCACTTAACTTCTGTGATAACAAGCAACTGCTTAGCAAGGTAATTAATGGGAAATTATGCTTTTTTATTGGCAACTTGGGATGTACTTCCAAACAGCAAGACAAGAAGCACTGAATCATAATGTGGTACTAATTATTTTCTATCTCAGCTATTTGGTCATAGCACCAATATGAGTCAGTAATCTGAAAGACGGGGAAGAGAATATCACTTGGCCCACCAAGAGGACTTATTTGAGGGGGGAGAAGAATAAGTTAAATGTCTCCTATGTTTGAAGATACATGATCAAACACAAATCTCTTATTTTTTACATATGGCATCATTATTACACATGACATACACTAGTTAGATCATTTAATCCCACAGAATACAGTGTGACAATTGCTTAAGAAAAAAAAGAGATGAAATCTTCATACCTCACTCAGACTTTTCTGCAGTGGATTAAATGAATATTTAGCAAAGCAAGTTAGCAGTTTGCAAATGTGCAATTAAAATCCTGGCTCTTCTCTAATTGTGGAACACTTAAGTTAAATGGTCTTAATAGACATATAATGACAGCTTTATAAACCTACAGTTACTTATAATCAAATGTAATTTCTATTTCAGTTTTAAAGCACCCATTAAATGTCTATTATGATTTTTAAGTAATTTGGCAGACATTTAATGAATACTTTACAAACCTAAATAGTAATTATTTCAAGAGACAACTGTTAACATATAGGAGTAACAGCTATTCATTTCAATACACAGTTTAAAACTAATTAGTGAGCTATTTATGCAATACTCAGTGGATTTACAACAACAAGAAAATCACGATATTATTGTAATCTTATCTCTTAAAATAGAAACAATTTTTTTCTAATTTTGTGCTGGGTTCTGTGACATAACCTGTCATCTTCCAAAAATGTAACACTGGTAAGTCAAATCTTTTCAGAATACCATGAATACTCTAGGAAATTAATTTTGTTCTGGGCAGAGAAAAAATGTATTTTATGCATTAATTTACTGTTATATTTTGGGTATGTTGCTAGGAGACTTAAATGAATAAAATTCAATGTAGACAGGTTCTTTCTTATTGCAAGTTGTAGGTGATGAACTTGTTTTCAATCTCTCAGCATAATGCTGTAAATATGATCAAAAGACCACTATTTCTCACTATTTATAAAACAGGTATAGGTTGGCAACATCTTTTCACGCCTAAAATGCTTAAAATTCTTTAACATGACAGAAACAGCTTTATGTTACAGTACAGCCACTAAACTTTTCTCATGAAACATAAATTATTATTTTTGGCCCATGCAGCACTTTTGAGCATTATAGGAGGACTTTACAGCCTATTTCATGGGTGATTCTCTTTAATTTATAAAATTAAAATTGCTTTATTTTTTCTGTGAGATACAGGCATTTTAAGTCTGAATTTCCAACTCTGGTTGATATAATTACACAAATTAGATAATTATTTGAAGGTGAGAAAGAAGTTATCATATCAATGTGTATTAATATGTATTATATTTAAATTATCATTATAGTATTATGGAGAGTTAATTTCATAATTTAATTTTTTTCATATACATTCTCTCTCAGCATTGTGGTCATTTGTGATTTTTCACATCCTAACCTGCCTTTCCTTTTTTGACAAGAAAAAATAATGCAATCATTCTCTCTCTCTACTAGCTTTACTTATTTATCATATAGGTATATGTAGCATCCATAAAATAATACATGTGTGAGTCTACTATATATAAACAAAATAATTTATACAGAATTCTCATTACATAAATATGTGTTTGATTTACTAACACCATTAATAATAGAACAGGCAACGTGCTTTCCTGAGTCTTTTCTTGAGACTCGACTGTTGGTCTTTTTCCATGTTCACGCACTAACATGGCCAAGCTCGGTTCTCTACTCAGTCAGAATGGCTTTGAGAAAGATGACTCTGTCTTTCTCTAAGATCCAGTCTAGATATAGCCATATTTAAAGAGGGTTCTCACTCCTGATTTATTCTAGTTCATCTTGGACAACAATTTAGTCTTAGAGAAGAGGGAAAAAATGCATCTCTATCTCAAGAACATGTATATCTTCTTATTCTTATGAAATATACTAGATAGTAAAAAAAGAGAAATACAAAATAAAAATAGGAGTCCTAAAATTTGGATAGCCCAACCCCTTTTCAATGATATCTATAAAATTCATGCTGGGTTACAAATAAAATATAGTTAAATGAGTTATAACTTTATTTAAATCCATATACAAATAATATTATAAACTAGAACACTTATATCTTCTTATTCTTATGAAATCTACTAGATAATAAAAAAGATAAATAAGAAATACAAACAGGAGTCCTAAAATCCTAAAATTTGGATAGCACAACCCCTAATCACAAACTCAATGACATCTATAAAACTCATGCTGGGTTACATATAAAACATAGTTAAATGAGTTATAACTTTGTGTAAGTCCATATACAAATAATGTTATAAACTAATATAGTGTGATGTTTAGAAAAAGCTAACCATTAAGTCTCTATTTATACTGCCTATGCCTTATGATGTTATACATTAATACAATTTTTAAACTAACAAGTAGTCATTTGGATATACATGCTAGAAACTCAGCAGAGGTCTGTACTACATACACTGTGCATCAGTCTGCCAAGGATTGGCATGTAGATAGTAATTAAAGCCATATAGTGATGTGAGATCAAAAAAGAGGTTGTATAGCTAAAGAAAAGAAGAATATCAAAGATGGAGTTCTATAATATCCAACACCAAAAGTTCAGGAAATTAGGATAAACAAGCATATGAGACTGGAAAGATGTCAGAGGGGTGGGGGAAACCAGGCAAAAATAGATGACTGGAATCCAAATGAAGCCATTCTTCCAAAAAGCAGGAGATATTTAAATATGTTATATGCTATTGGTAGATCAGCTTAAAGATTAAGTGTTAATCATTAGATTTAACGGTGGGAAATTAATTAGTAAATTGGTAAAAGGAATACCAAAGTTCTACAATGAAAGATTGATGAAGCGGGCTGAAGAGACAAAAAAAATAAAAAGAGTAAAAAAATTAGTATAAACTACTTTTAGTATTCCAAGGCGTGTTCTTGTAAAGGGAAGTTAAGAAAACCCAATCAATCAAACAAGCAAACAAAAACGGGGCTGTAGATGAAGACAGAATTGAAATTAAGAGAGCTTTTATTATAGGATGCAGATACAATGACACATTTATGTACTGATGGTAAGATCCAGGAGAGAGGGAAAATTTGAAGATGCTTTAGAAGGAGGAACAAAATATCAAAGCCAAGTTTTGCATAGGTAAAGCAAAGGGATGTAGTGCACAAAAATGAAAGTGAGTTGGTAGCTAGGAGTTTCATAGCTTATCCATATGAACAAGCAAGCAAGGAGTTGGGCGTGGTCTCAGGCAGCTGGGTACATGTGGTAGTGGATCCCAAAGTTCTTTTGTGATTGATCCAATTTTCTTAGCAACATAGGAAGTGAGATCATTGGGTGATGTAAAGATAACTGTGGTAGTTCTGAATATTTGTGGAAAAAGAAGGAAGTTTAAAATAGCTTTCTAGGAGAGTGGAATGAAAAATTCATTGAAATGTGTACTTTAATTTCTTTTCTTTTCTTTTTTTTTTTTTTTTTTGTGAGGCAGAGTCTCGCTCTGTTGCCCAGGCTGGAGTGCAGTGGCGCAATCTCCGCTCACTGCAAGCTCCACCTCCCGGGTTCACGCCATTCTCCTGCCTCAGCCTCCCGAGTAGCTGGGACTACAGGTGCCTGCCACCACACCCAGCGAATTTTTTTTTTGTATTTTTAGTAGAGACAGGGTTTCACCGTGTTATCCAGGATGGTCTTGATCTTCTGACCTCATGATCCGCCTGCCTCGGCCTCCCAAAGTGCTGGGATTACAGGCATGAGCCACCGCACCCGGCCGCGTAGTTTAATTTCTAAGTAATAATGATGACCAGCTGTTCTGAGATTGTTAACAATCACACATTTAAATTGAGAGCAATCAGCATGTGGTGTTTTTCTCCAATAACATTTAGTTGCACATGCACATGAAAAAAGTAGTCAAACAGTTGAATATTAAAGTGAGAAACTTATCAGATTCCTAAGGTAATGCCCAAAGTTTTCTGTGTGTATGCACATGTGCACAGGCAGCCATGTGTTTCGGTTGGCCTTCATCCACTGTAAAGGTTTATGTTGTGAAAATTTTCATATATTTTATAATAAGATATTCTGGAAGAAAAATGATGGTAGCTTAGTTTTGAATTTTCCTGCTTCTCTTCTAAAATTTATAGGGGGATGTATTAGTGTCCTAAGACTATCGTAACACGGTATCACAACCTGAATAGTTTAAGCAACAGAAATTCACTGTCTCACTGTTCAGGGTGTTAGATGCCTAAGATCAGGTCTCAGCAGTGTTGATTTCTTCTGAGGGCTCTGAGGGAAGAATCTGTTTCAGGCCTTATGCCTTGGCTTTTAGATGGCCATCTTCACCCTGTACTCCTTCACATGGAGATGCGTGTGTGTGTGTGTGTGTGTGTGTGTGTGTGTGTGTTTCTCCAAGTTTCCCCCTTTTCAGTCATATTAAATCAGGGCAGACCTTATGACCTCATTTTAACTTGATTACCTCTATAAGACAGTATCTCCAAATAAGGTCAGTTTCTGAGGTACTGAGGATTATGACTCCAACATATGAATGTCGCTGATGGCACACAATTCAATCCGTAACAGGCAAAGTGTTGCATTGCTTGACACAAAGAGACAAGGGTGGAAGAGAACTTAGAAATCACCTAATAAAATGTGCTCCCAGAAAAAAGATGACATCATACAGAGTAGGAACCAATGTGCTCAAAGCTGAGCTGGAACAATGCATCAGTCAAAGAGTAGACAAACAGAAATGCAGGGCGTGGAAGAGGGAGGAGGAGAAGACAAAAATTAAAAAAAACAGAACTCTAAAATGCCACCATAGTAAGCATATTAAAATAAAAATTTAAAGTCTCTAACTACGGTAGAATAATCAGATGTGAACTTGTCTGTTTGTCTTACAAAACTAGGAAACAGGATAAAACGTAGAACTAATAAATTGTCAGATATTTTACCATAAGCAGCACAGAACTATGAACTCTAAGAAAAGAGAGAAAATTGATGTAAATTCTGTTATTACTCTGACTTTCTGTCTGAAGGGATTTTCTTGAACTTGATGCAGAGAGAGGTATCCAAAACACAGCATGACAATCTTCTTGATATGAGGAGATAGAGATAGAAGTTCAGAGAAGTGGGTTTGGCTGGAAAATTGCAGAGCATGTATTAGAAAGAAGTATGATGTACAGACAATGGCTTTTATCTGCTTCAATCTGTTGCACAATGTAAACCACACATGCCATGGATGAACATCTAGTAATAGTGTACAGAAAATCAAAGATAACCGTGTTTACAGATTTCTCATTAGAAAGTATTCCAGGACCGGGCATGGTGGCTCATGCCTGAAATCCCAGCACTTTGGGAGGCCAAGACAGAAGGATTGCTTGACCCCAGGTGTTTGGGACCAGCCTGGCCAACACAGTGAGTCCTAGTATATACAAAAAAAAAATTATATATATAGCCAGGCATTGTGGTTTGTGCCTGTAGTGCTGGTTGTTCAGGAGGCTGAGGTGGGAGGATGGCTTGAGTGTGAGAGGTCAAGCAGTGAGTTGTGTTCATGACACTGCCCTTCAGCCTGACTGAGAGTGAGACTCTGTCTCAAAAAAAAAAAAAAAAAAAAAAGAAAAGAAAGAAAGGAAGAAGAAAAAATAAAAGAAAGCAAAGAGAAAGAAAAAAAGGAAACTATGCCAGGCAGTAGACCACAGAATATCTTTAAAGTAGGAAGGAAAAATAACTGTCAATCTAGAATTGTATATAGAATAAAATATCTACAACAAATCAAGGTAAAACTGATACTTTTCCAAACAACAAAAGTTAGAGGAATTTATCACTAACTAAATTGAACTAGATGAACTATTACAGTTTTTAAGCAAGGAAGCTGTTATTCGATGGAAGCTAAGGTATACATAATCAAACAATGATTACCAATGTAGAAGTTTCCTTTCATTTTCTGAAACCGTTTTTAGGACATAACACGCTGCTTACACTGTGTGTTTATATGGTATAGTATTATGTTAAAATAAACTAATAACATAAGGATACATATTGTGAACACTAAAACAACCATAAAAATAGTTATAGTTGATTAACAGTATTTAAGATGAAATACAAAAATAATAAATCAAAAGACTGACAAACAGAAAGTAAAAAACAAAAACAAAAAATAGATGGAATAAGTAATAAGGAAGGACAAAAAAAAGAACTATTGATCCTTCTTTCTTTTCCTTTCCTTCTGTGTCACTTTCAGCATAGGTAGTTAATTAATACAGTAAAGTAACAGAGAAAATAAATTATGTAATAGGGTTCCTTGGTTGTTTGTGTTTATTGGAAAGTCACTGCCTGTTTGCAATTTAATTGAGTTCTGGTTTTGAAGGGAAAGTGTAGCCTCTTGGAGTTGTCAACCTTGTTCACTCGTTTATAGACATAAAATGCTTATCTTGTACTCAGAGTCTTGCTGAACTCTCACGCGCTGTGGGTCCACAAGAATTCTGTGTTCACGAGGCATCACAAATGCTGAATGTGAATAGAACAGTAAGACACTGAACATGTATATCACAGACGTCTCTGCTCACACTTGTACTCAAGTGTCCCATCATACTGCACTTATAAAACACAGAGGTAAAATTATTTAAAAATTTAAGGCAGTAACAAGAGAGCATTAAGTCAAGAACAGGGCACTTCTGAGCATGAAATCTTGTGTGACTGTACAAGGTTCAGTGCACGAAGCTGGCCCTACATGAAAAAAAAGGAGTTATTTCCTTCTAAGTTCTAGAACAAAGTAGAGATATCCAGTCTAACCACTGAAATTCAATATTGCATCAACATTCTTGCCAATGCAATACGAGAAGGATAAAAATTAATACATTACAACACATGCCATTAGTAATAACATTAAAAACATGAACACAGGAATAAACTTAGCATAATGTATGCCATACTTGTTTACTGAAATCTTCAAAACTTTGCTGAGAAAAATAAAATGAGATCTAAATATTAAGATTGGTGTAAAAGTAATTGCGGTTTTTACCATTGAAAGTAACGCAAAAACTGCAATTACTTTTGCACTAACCTAATATATTGCAATGTATAATGTGATTACAGATTGGAAGGCTTAATGTTGTTATGATTGTATCTCTCCCCAAATTGATCTATATATTCAATGCATATTCAAAAAACAATTATATCAGAGTTCTTTGTAGAAATTGTTAAGCTAATTCTAAATTTTATATAGAAATCTAAAGGACATATTATATACAAAATGATTTCTAGGAAGAACAAAATTAGATGAGCAGTACCTTTTTCTTCCAAGACTCACTATATACTCCTTTTAGGCACCAGTCATAGAGGTAGTATGGCTGAGGTTTACAACTGGATGTATAGATAATGGAACAGAACAGAAAATCCAGAAACATGTCATTTTTTATGTGCTTAAATTGTTGACAGTATTTCCATAGTTATTCAGTGAGAAAAATTATAGTCTTTTAAGCAATTTTATCCTGGAGGAAATGTAAGTATATTTAAAGACAAAAAAGAAACCTTAACTTATAACATGTCTGCACATGCCCATATACAAGAGGTATACAAGAATAGATGGAAGAGGAGTAAGATAAAAATACCAATTAAGGCCTTTGGACTAACCAGTGATGGAGTCTTTTTTTCCTGCCACTAACATTTTTCTTATAACTTTTTCCCCTAGAAATTGTAACTAGCCACAACTTGAAACTTAGAGATTGACAGTTAAGTGTATTAGTCGGTTTTCATGCTGCTGATAAAGACATACCCAAGACTGTGTACTTTATAAAAAAGAAGAGGTTTAATGGACTCACAGTTCCAGGTGGCTAGGGAGGACCCACGAACATGGAGAAGGCTAAAGGCACGTCTTACATGGTGGCAGACAAGAGACAATGTAGACAGACAAGTCTACATTGTCTTGGCAGACAAGTGAAAGAGGAAATAAATCATCAGATCTCATGAGACTTATTCACTAACAGGAGAACAGTATAGGAGAAACCATCTCCATGATTCAATTATCTGCCATGAGTCCCTCCCACAACACGTGAGAATTATGGGAGCTACAATTCAAGATGAGATTTAGGTGGGGACACAGTCAAACCATACTAGTAAGTCTCCCCTGCATTATGGTGTACTGTTAGTGTGTCACTCATATCATATCAGATTCCTTAAACATTTGTTTGCATAAAGTCCCCATGTGATTCTATTCCCCATAGTAAGCACCTGCTTCTCTAGCACCATGTACTATGTACTATGCACAAGTAGCCAGAATCAGATTTGTCTACACAATTGGAGAACTATTGTCTCCGAACTTTTGTTCTCCTGCTAACAGCTCTTAAACATTGAGAGATGTGTGTAGAGGCTTAAATACTCCAAGTGCTTTTTCTCTAATCAGGAATAGATTATTTTTGAAGGATTGAGTAAAAACTATTCTCTGCAGGACTTTTCTATTATCATACTCATTTTTGGACTCCTTTCATGTCCTGTCTCATTTCCCCATGTGGTTATCAACTTGTCTAGGGATAATGTAAAATAACACATATCATGCTGGTCTCAGGACAAAACTCCATTTATCACAGTTGGTGCAAGACAGATTTTATGCCTATGATGCTGGTATAATTATTATACCATGATATTGACCCACTTCACTCCAAAACCCCTTCTAGTTTGTATAATAATTTATACAGTCATCATTTTATAATGTGAAATAGTCACAAACACAACCACATTCTACCCAGGAGAGTGTAGAAAAATCTATGATTATTTAGGAAAGAAAGAGTCAGAAAAGGCAGGTGCTCTTGAAGTTTAAAAACAAAACACATTTTGAACATGCAAGAAACTTTGTGAATATTGTTTGTGGAAGCCTCCTTGACAACATTATGAGAGGATGAACTCCAGGTGGAAAGGAGTAATTGCTATTTGAAAAATAAAAGAAAGGCTAAAGTTGACAGAATAGATTATATATTGTACATGCTCTGATAATGTGGAAATAATTCATCTAACACAAATGGAACAGATGGCTTTGATAAGAAGATAAAAAATAAAATTAGTTTTCTGATTACCTCATCGTAATTGCTAGATGTCAAAGGGTATTATTTAAAGCTAACAAATCAAATAGTAAAAGATCAAGTCTATTTAAGGAAACAATGAAAAACACTCGAAAGTTATTGATATCTACTAAATGTGGGTGATGGTATCCTGGAAAGGGGAAAGGAAAACTATACAACTTCATATTCATGGTGTTTAAAAGAATCGAAGAAAAAGGATATTTTACAAACATAAAATCATTCATGCAATTTCTAGAGCAAAATTACAAACTTCCCTAAATATTAAAAATACACCAAAAGAAAAAATAAAAACAGACACCCATACTGAATATTTCATACATTGTGATGGTTACTTTTTGTGTGTCAACTTGCCTAGGCTATGGTATCCACTTCTGTTAAACACTAATCTAAATACACCAGTCTGGATGTTGCTGTCTGATGAGGTTAACGTTGATGATCAGTAGACCTTAAATGAAACAGATGTCCTCCATAACGTGGGTGAGTCTCACCCAATCTGTTGAAGATCTTAAGAGTAAGGATTAAGGAAGAAGTGGGATGCTCAAAATTTGAATGGGTCATCTGAAAATACTATAATGAAGAAAAGGGAATTGTACTCCTAATGTTACTGAATTTTAGAAGTGTCCCTTTCACCATCATTTAGAGATTAAACCTGCATTGACTGAGGAAACTGTAATGCCCCCTTCCCAAGTAGTTTCCTTGCAAGATGCTATTAATTCTCCTCAGTGCCCCTGTCCCACCACTCTTTTATTCTAGGCTTGTACCTAGACTCAACTTCTAGCAGAAAGCTGAGGTCGAAGTGTACCCCATGAATAGATATGCCACACTCCAAAAGAACTACATAATTTTTTCAATTTATACACACAGAAACCCTGGGAATATGTGAGAAATAAGTATTAAGGGTGTGGGATAGTAGGAACATAACGTTGGATCTGGCTAAATTTATTGATACAGGCCGGCTAAGCAGAGATCCTTCATTTAATATTGCAGCATGAGGGGTTAGAAAAGGATCTAACAGTTTAGTTGATTGGTTCAAACAAAAGCTGGTCTACACTACAAATGAAATTGAAAATTTCCGATTATTTATTCCTGACCTAGAACTCTTCCTTTGGCTTATACAGATCAGGTAAGAATTTAGCACACTCTCTCTATCTATTCTACCCCTAGGGACACCAAGATCAATTAGCCAATTCCATAAGTTATCTGTGAGTCGGACTATTTGTCTAATTGATCTAGGTCAAGAAATAGAAGTCTAAATTGAATCATAAAAGCAGAAAGCGCACCTCTATCAATTCCCAGAATGGAGCCAATTACTGACCCAGAACTCCTTGAATGAAAGGGAGGCCAGGTCCACTTGAGGAAGGACTTCACTATACTGCCAAAAAAATTTATATCATTAATCTTTCCCCATCCTTTCCAAAAGGGATGTACAGCCTTTTGTCACGGTGACTTTGCATTAGGAGAAAAACAAGTAATCAATACTGAATATTGGATCCAAACTGATTCCAGGAGACCTAAGACATTACTGCAATATATCAGAGTAGGGGCTTATAGGTCAGTTGAATAATGGAGTTATAGACAAGGTGCATTTTACAGTTGGTCCAGTGGATCCCTGATCCCATCCTATGGTTATTTTCCCAACTCAGAATGTAGGGGTGCTGATACCCACCACATCCCCATTTAACTTGCCTATTTGACTTGCGCAGAAAACAAATGGATCTTGGAGAATGACAATGAATTATCATAAGCTTTAACCACGTGGTAACACCAATTACAGCCGTTGTACCAGATGTAGTTTCATTGCTTGAGTGAATTAACGCATGCCCTGGTATCTGGTATGCAGCTATTGATATAATACATGCTTTTTCCTCTTCACCTGTTAGTAGAGTCCACTAAAAGCTGTTTATGTTCAGCTTGGAAAAACACAATACACCTTTATTTTCATACCTCAGGAGAATATTAACTCTTCAGCCCTATGCTATAGTTTAGTCCACACCACAGTACACCTTTATTTTCATACCTTACGAGAATATTAACTCTTCAGCCCTGTGCTATAGTTTAGTCCACACCACAAGACACCTTTATTTTCATACCTTAGGAGACTATGAACTCTTCAGCCCTATGCTATAGTTTAGTTCACAGTGAACTTGTTTTTCCCTTTCACCAGATGTCACACTGGTCTGTTACATTGATGATCAGTATGTTGATTAATTGAACCTAGTGAACAAAAAACAACTTCTCTAGAAATACTGGTAAGAAATGTGTGAGCCCGAGAGTGGAAAATAAATCTGACAAAAATTCAGTGGCCTTCTATTTCAGAGAAATTTCAGGGGATTCAGTGGTGTGAAGCATGTTGAGATAGCCTTTCTAAGGTGCAGGGGAAGTTGTGGCATTTAGTCACGTCGCCAACCAAGAGAGAGGCACAAGGCCTAGTGGGCTTCTTTAGGTTTGGGAGACAACGTATTGGTGTGGGTGTGCTATTCTGGTCCATGTACCAAGTGGCTCAAAAAACAATTAGGCTTCAGTAGACCCCAGAACCAGCAAAATTCTGCAAGAGGTCTATGCTGCCTGGAGAAAGAAAGATTAACCCAAACCCATGTTCATCTCTGTTTCTGCTCATCTTCTGGTAAATTATAAACTAGTGACTCTTTTCTGCCTTGGTATCTCTTTTATGCCTCCAAATTGTCTACCTTTTCAAGAAATAGAATATCAGTAAACACAATTTTAAACAGCTATTTCCAGTCTTTTTAAGAATTATTTTTTAACTTCATAATTTACCTTATAGAGACTGTTAAAGGTTTTACATATTTTAAACATTATATGATCTACTGGTTTTCAATAATCAAGATATATTCTATATCTTATATAATATATATCTTAATATATAATTATATAGATATATAATAATATTTAAGTATATATACTTATATATACTTAAATATAATTATAAGATATATCTTATATAAATATAATTATCTTATATATAATATTATATAAGATACATATTAATGATATATAAGATTTATACATATCTTATATATATTATATATATCTTATATATAAGATATATATAATTATACATATCTTATATATGTTATATAAGATATATCTTATATATAAGTGTATATCTCATATTTAATTATACATAGATATACAATTATATAAGATATTTCTTATATATGATTAAGACATATTCTATATCTTAACCTTTTACATAAAATGTTTGATAAAATATTCAGAATCTTTTAATAAGAACATTTCCTGATTTTTATTGCACTGAGAAAAATGGTAAAACCAATTTATTATATTGAAAATAAGTATCACACTAGCTGTAAAATTAAAGTTTTGTTATGTAGTTATAAATTTTTCTATTTTGGTAGAAATCTTTAGTTATTCTTGAAGAGTGTTTACTTATTACAGATAATACCCTTTTTTTTTTCTATTGGCTAAATTTTACAAAACAGAGCCGTAACTTTCATATAACCAATTCCATGGTGAAACAGAATACACATTTCTCATCTCATCTCACTTTTATTTTTTAACAGAGATAAAAATAATCCACATCCACTCATCTCTGAATGTCAATAATTTAGGTGTTAAAATAAACTAGAGGTTTCTCTTAAGCTAGAAATAGGGAATTCTCAAGGATTCTATATCAGACGAAAGTACTTGTAAGTGAAGACTAAGATGAAAGAAATTTTTTTAAAATTTCTAGTGGAGTCCTAGTTATAGAATGTGTTTTAAAATAATATTTTTCTATGTTTCCCCCTCCCTGACCCTTAGGTGACACTTAGCACTATGTCTGACCTATAGTACATATTAATACATTTATATATAATACAGAAAAAGCAAATAGAAATTGAGGTCAGTGAAGCAAATTTTAATCTTTAGCCTAGTTTTTAGAATCTGCTGGGAAAGGCTTCCAGGCCCTCATAAAAAGAGAGTTAGACGAATAAGCCAGTGATAAACTACTCTAAAGATGTTTTAATATTTCTAAAATTTCTACACTTCCTTTTCATTGGCAACATTCATATTATGATAAGCTTTTCTTATTAAATAACAAAAAACATGGATTTTTACTTCAAGGTTCACAAGGAAGAAAAATGTGGAGGTGAATATGCTTTATACTCCATGATCAATTTTTGTTAAGAAGCTTCAACACCAACCACATGGAAATAAGTATGATGAAAACTAAGGCTCACTGAAACCTTGGGATATAGAAAGAAAAAAAGAAAGAGGGAGACAGCCAGGAACTGAGAAACCAACTTAATAAGACAGCAACCTAGATTTTCAGATACGAAGAAACAGATAAAAACACCTCTATGTTGAGGAAATTAGAATATTTTCCATTGATATACTAAGGTATTGGATGCAACGCTTATAAAGACATTTTATTCTATAGATTATGATGTATATGCCAATGTTTTTACTCAGCATCTCAGTTTCTCCAAAGAATTTTCTTAATTTTTACTGCCTCTAACAACTGTTTGCCTTTAATTGACTTTATTCCTTTTTTCCACTAAAAATGCAAAAATAACATTTATTCAATTTCCAATAAAGCAGCTTATAAATATTTTTTAAAATAAATTTGGAATAGATATTTTGAAAAAACAAATTTTTCTGTATGTATGTTGATTTTTGAGTTTTACTTTGCCATATATGAAGTTTTTATTATTATGATTATTATACTTTAAATTCTAGGGTACATGTGCACAACGTGCAGGTTTGTTACATAGGTATACATGTGCCATGTTGGTTTGCTGCACCCATCAACTTGTCATTTACATTAGGTATTTCTCCTAATGCTATCCCTCCCCAACCCCCCTGACCCCCCGACCAGGCCCTGCTGTGTGATGTCCCACGTCCTGTGTCCAAGTGTTCTCATTGTTCAATTCCCACTTCTGAGTGAGAACATATGGTATTTGGTTTTCTGTCTTTGCTGAGAATGATAGTTTCCACCTTCATCCATGTCCCTGCAAAGAACATGAACTCATCCTTTTTTTTCTTTTCTTTTTTTTTTTTTGAGACGGAGTCTCGCTTTGTCGCCCAGGCTGAAGTGCAGTGGCGCTACGTCAGCTCACTGCAAGCTCCGCCTCCCGGGTTCACGCCATTCTCTTGCCTCAGCCTCTGGAGCAGCTGGGACTACAGGCGCCCCCGCCTCAGCCTCCCAAAGTGCTGGGATTACAGGCATGAGCCACGGCGCCTGGCCAAACTCATCCTTTTTTATGGCTGCATAGTATTCCATGGTGTGTATGTGCCACATTTTCTTAATCCAGTCTATCACTGATGGACATTTGGGTTGGTTCCAAGTCTTCACTATTGTGAATAGTGGCACAATAAACATACATGTGCATGTGTCTTTATAGTAGCATGATTTATAATCCTTTGGGTATATACCCAGTAATGGGATCGCTGGGTCAAATGGTATTTCTGGTTCTAGATCCTTGAGGAATCTCCACAGTGTCTTCCACAATGGTTGAACTAATTTACACTCCCACCAACATGGTAAAAGCATTCCTATTTCTCTACATCCTCTCAAGCATCTGTTGTTTCCTGACTTTTTAATGATCGTCATTCTAACTGGCGTAAGATAGTATCTCATTGTGGTTTTGATTTGCATTTCTCTGATGACCAGTGATGACGAGAATTTTTTCATGCGTCTGTTGGCTGCTTAAATGTCTTCTTTTGAGAAGTGTCTGTTCATATCCTTTGCCCACTTTTTGATGGAATTGTTTGTTTTTTTCTTGTAAATTTGCTTAAGTTCTTTGTAGATTCTGGATATTAGCCCTTTGTCAGATGGGTAGATTGCAAAAATTTTCTCCCATTCTGTAGGTTGCCTGCTCACTCTAGTGGTAGTTTCCTTTGCCATGCAGAAGCTCTTTAGTTTAATTAGATCCCATTTGTCTATTTTGGCTTTTGTTGCCATTTCTTTTGGTGTTTCAGTCATGAAGTCCTTGCCAATGCCTATGTTCTGAATGGTATTGCCTAGGTTTTCTTCTAGGGTTTTTATAGTTTTAGGTCTAACACTTAAGTCTTTAATCCATCTTGAATTAATTTTTGTATAAGGTGTAAGGAAGGGATCCAATTTCAGCTTTCTGCATATGGTTAGCCAGTTTTCGCAGCTAACCTATTTACTAAATAGAGAATGCTTTAATTCTCTATTTATTAAAATTCTCTACTTATTAAATAGAGAATCCTTTCTCCATTTCTTGTTTTTGTAAGGTTTGTCAAAGATCAAATGGTTGTAGATGTGTGGTGTTATTTCTGAGGGCTCTGTTCTGTTTCACTGATATATATATATATATATATATATATATCTGTTTTGGTAGCAGTACTATGCTGTTTTGGTTACTGTAGCCTTGTAGTATAGTTTGAAGTCAGGTAGCATGATGACTCCAGCTTTGTTCTTTTGGCTTAGGATTGTCTTGGCAATGCGGGCTCTTTTTTGGTTCCATATGAACTTTAAAGTAATTTTTTCCAATTCTGTGAAGAAACTCATTGGTAACTTGATGGGAATAGCATCGAATCTATAAATTATCTTGGGCAGTATGGCCATTTTCACGATATTGATTCTTCCTATCCATGAGCATGGAATGTTCTTCCATTTGTTTGTGTTCTCTTTTATTTCATTGAGCAGTGGTTTGTAGTTCTCCTTGAAGACATCCTTCACATTCCTTGCAAGTTGGATTCTTAAGTATTTTGTTCTCTTTGTAGTAACTGTGAATGGGAGTTCACTCATGATTTGGCTCTCTGTTTGTCTGTTATTGGTGTATAGGAATGCTTGTGATTTTTGTACATTGAAGAAGTTGCTTATCAGCTTAAGGAAAAACCTCCTGAGACCATGGGGTTTTCTAAATATGCAATCATGTAATTGACTTTATTTCTTCGTCTTTAAAGATACTGGACACAGCCACTGCATAGTAATTAAAAAAAAAAAAAAAGCTTATGTTTCTCCACATATATAGCCTATCAATTTCAAGTACCAAAGAAAATGGAAGACTTTTTTATTCTTCACTTTTCTCAGTTGATCAGGATTAATAACTAGAAAATGAGTATCCTGCTTCCCTTTACATATGATATGCATTTGATGGGATAATTAGATCAACAGCACTGTTACTTTCTACAGTCATTGTGACTGCATTTGGGAAGAGAAAATGTGCCAGTATAAAACCATATTGCAGTATATAAATACAATTGTTTTATTTATTTGCTAGTTACAGAACTATGAAACATGTTCACTGTCAACTAAATGCTAATGATTATGACAGTTTTTTCCTGACACAGTATTTTCCCAGATACATATGATCATTTATTGTCATTTTTAACATTTTCTTATAATGATTGTTGATTGTAGCCTGTATTAGTTCATATTCACACTGCTGATAAAGACATACCCAAGGCCAGGCGCGATGGCTCATGCTTGTAATCCCAGCACTTTGGTGGGCTGAGGTGGGTGGATCACAAGGTCAGGTGTTCCAGACCAGCCTGGCCAACATGGGGAAACCCTGTGTCTACTAAAAATAAAAAAAAAATGGGGCCTGGTGTAATCCAGCTACTCAGGAGTCTGTGATCCCAGCTACTCAGGAGGCTGAGGCAGGAGAATTGCTTGAACCTGGGAGGTGGAGGTTGCAGTGAGCTGAGATTGCACCACTGCACTCCAGCCTGGGCAAGAGTGAGATTCCATCAAAAAAGAAAAAAAAAAGACATATCTGGGACTGAGAAGAAAATGAGATTTAATGGACTTACAGTTCCACATGGCTGGAGAGGCCTCACAATCATGGCAGAAGGGAAGGAGGAGCAAGTCACATCTTACGTGGATGGTGGCAGGAAAAGAGAGAGAGAGCTTATGCCTGGAAACTTCCATTTTTAAAACAATCGGATCTCATGAGACTTATTCACTCTCACATGAACAGCATGAGAAAGACCTACCACCATGATTCAATTATCTCCCACTGGGTCCCTCCCACCATGTGGGAATTATGGGGGCTGCAAGATAAGATTTGGGTGGGGACACAAAGCCAAATCATATCATTCTGTCTCTGGACCCTCCCAAATCTCATGTTTTCACATTTGAAAACCAATCATGCCTTTCCAACAGTCTCCCAAAGTCTTAACTCATTTCAGGATTAACTGAAAAGTCCACTGTCCAAAGTCCTATCTAAGACAAGGCAAGTCCCTTCTGCCTATGAGCCTATAAAATCAAAAGCAAGTTAGTTACTTCTTAGGTGCAATGGGGGTACAGCCAATGGGTAAATACTGCCATTCCAAATGAGAGAAATTGGCCAAAACAAAGGGGCTACAGGTTCCATGCAAGCTCAAAATCCGGTGGGACAGGTCAAATCTTAAAGCTCCAAAATGATCTTCTTTGACTCCATGTCTCACATCCAAGTCATGCTGATGCAAGAGGTGAGTTTCCATGGTCTGCAGTAGCTCCACCTCTGTGGCTTTGCAGGGTACATCCTCTCTCCCAGTTGCTTTTATCAGCTGGCATGGAGTGTCTGTGGCTTTTTCAGGCACACACACATAGTGCAAGCTGTCATTGGATCTACCATTCTGGGGTTTGGAGGGCCCTCTTTTCACAGCTCCACTAGATGGTGCTCTAGTAGGGACTCTGTGTGGGGGCTCCAACCCTACATTTTCCTTCTGAGCTGCCTTAGCAAAGGTTCTCCATGAGAGCGCTGCCCCTGCAGTGAACTTCTGCTTGGATATCCAGGCATTTCTATACATCCTCTGAAATCTAGCAGGAGGTTCCCAAACCTCAATTCTTGACTTCTGTGTCTGTGTATCCACAGGCTCAACACCATGTGGAAGCTACCAAGGCTTGAGGTTTGCACCCTCTCAAGCCACAGCTCAATCTGTAGCTTGGACCCTTTTAGTAACAGCTGGAACAGCTAGGGCACAGAGCACCAAGACCCTAGACTGCACACAGCATGGAGACCCTGGGCCTGCCCCACAAAACTATTTTTTCTTCCTAAGCCTCTGGGCCTGTGATGGGAGGGGCTGCTGTGAAGACCTCTGACATGCCCTGGAGACATTTTCCCCATTGTCTTGGAGATTAATATTTGGCTCCTCATTATTTATGCAAATTTCTGCAGCCAGCTTGAATTTTTACTCAGAAATGATATTTTCTCTTCTATCGCAGTGTCAGGCTGTACATTTTCTAGCTTTTATGCTCTGTTTCCCTTTTAAAACTGAATGCCTTTACCACCACCCAAGTCACATCTTGGATGCTTTGTTGCTTAGAAATTTCTTCCGCCAGATACCCTAAATTATCTCCCTCAAGTTCAAAGTTCCAGAAATCTCTAGGAAAGGGGCAAAATGCTGCCAGTCTCTTTGCTAAAACATAACAAGAGTTATGTTTTATCTCTGAGACCACCTCAGCCTGGATTTCTTTGTCTATATCATTATCAGCATTTTGGTCAAAGCCATTCAACAAGTCTCTAGGAAGTTCCAAACTTTCCCACATTTTCCTTTCTTCTTCTGAACCCTCCAAACTCTTCCAACCTCTGCCTGTTACCCAGTTCCAAAGTCACTTCCACATGTTCAGGTATCTTTTCAGTAACACCTGACTCTACTGGTACCAAATGTACTGTATTAGTCCAATTTCATGCTGCTGATAAAGACATATCTGAGACTGGGAGGAAAAATAGGTTTAATGGACTTACAGTTCCACATGGCTGGGGAGGAGTCACAATCATGGTGGAAGGCAAGGAGGAGCAAGTCACATCTTACATGGATGGTGTCAGGCAAAGAGAGAAAGCTTGTGCAGGGAAACTCCCTTTTTCAAAACCATCAGATCTTGTGAGACTTATACACAATTATGCGAACACTCGCATGATTCAGTTATCTCCCACTGGGTCCCTCCCACTGCACGTGGGAATTATGGAAGCTACAATATGAGATTTGGGTGAGGACACAGAGCCAAACCATATCATAGCCTTTCTATATAATATGTGTTTTCTGCTGATGCAATTTATTTTTAATTAAAATTAACTTTAATATGTATTATCAAAATTGTGTTCTCTAAAATAGTTATATATATATGAAGATATATGTATACAATAATAAGAGTTTTGTTATATATCCACTCCACCTTAAAATAAATAAAACACAAACAATACAGTTGAAACTTCCTGGTTACTTATTTCCAGTTGAAGAATATCATAATTTTTAATTTCATGCATACTTATATATTTTTAAATGATATATGTGGTTTTATTTTTTAAGTTTTGCAAATGTAATTCTATGCAAATTCTTTGGCAACTTAATTTTTCTGAAAACCATAATTGTAATTTTCATACTTGGAGACTACATTAGTTTTCACAGCAGTTTGATATTATATTATGTGAAAATGCCATAATTTATGTGGATTCTCAGTTCATAAAATTCTACATTATATCCAGCCCTGAGCTGTCACAAACAATGCTGGTTTACAGAGTATTATACATGTATCTCAGAGGATTAAACAAGAATTTTTCTATGATTAATCTGGAATGGCTAAGACTTAGGGCTAGAACATCTTTTACATTACCAGATTTTGTGGGCTTTTGTTCTTCTGAGTACCTGGACCAATTTTTATTATATCAGCAATAATAGGGAGTATTCTGTTACTCTAAATTCTTGACATCACAATATTGTTAGTAGTCATTTTAACGCATTGTATTTTAAATAGTTTTCTTGAAGGTACTATATTTAAAGCCAAATAGAGAAATCGGGTTTAATATTTATATATTTGTATTTATGTATGTGTGGTACACAAGATATTATAACTCAAGATCTTGTATCTCAAGATCAGGATGCTAAACATTTCCAAAGTCACAGAAAGACTTGCTCACTCACCCCACCTCTCAGCTCTTAACTGCTACACTGTTGATGGGAATGTAAATTGGTACAGCCATTATGGAAAACAGTAGGCAGGTTCTTAAAGATATTAAAAATATAACTATTATATAATCCTACTTCTAGATATATACTCAAAGGAAATGAAATAATTATCTTGATATTTGCAATTCCATGTTCACTGCTGCATTATCACAATAGCAAAGATATGAAAACGTGTTGACAGATGAATGAATAAAGAAAATGTCTCACACACACACACACACACACACACACACACACACACACAGAGAGGAATATTTTTCAGACATAAAAAAGGAAATCCTGCCATTTGCAACTCTATGTATGAACCTGTAGCATGTTAGGCTAAGTGAAATCAGATGCAGAAATACAAATACTGCACGATCTCACTAATATGTGGAATCTAAAAAAGTTGAACTCACAGAAACAGAGAGTAGAATGGTGGTTGCCAGAGGCTGTGGGGTGGGAAAAACAGGGATCTGTTGATCAAAGGGTACAAAGTTTTAGTTACTTAGGATGCGTAAGTTCTGGAAAGCTAATGTAGAACATGGCTACTATAGTTGATAATATAGTATTGCATGCCTCAAATTTGATAAGGGAAAAGATATTAAGTGTTCTCACTACATGTACACACACACAATTGATGACTTTGTGAGGTGATAAATATGTTAATTAGCTTGATTGTGGTCATCACTTCACAGCATATATGTACATTAAAACATCACATTTAATACCTTACATATACACATTTTTTGTCAATTATACTGCAATAAATCTGGGGATGGGGAGAGATACTAGAGGTATAAA
The DNA here is from genome assembly GCF_009828535.3 of Hylobates moloch. Classification (NCBI taxonomy): domain Eukaryota; kingdom Metazoa; phylum Chordata; class Mammalia; order Primates; family Hylobatidae; genus Hylobates; species Hylobates moloch. The sequence goes on along the minus strand of NW_026652289.1, from coordinate 26,557,516 downwards.
AGGCTGTGAAGGTCATGAAGTTAGAAATAAATAGATTGACTTGAAACATGCTTTTATTTTTTACTTTTAATTTTATTTAATTTAATTTTTTGAGTCAGGGTCTCACTCTATCACCCAGGCTGGAATGCAATGGTACAATCATGGCTCACCACAGCCTCAAAATCCTGGGCTCAGGTGATCCTCCCACCTCAGCCTCCTAAGTAACTGGGAGTACAGGCTCACACCATGCCCAGCTAATTTTTTTTGTGCTGTTTTTGTAGAGATGGGGTTTCCCCATATTGCCCAGGCTGGTTGAAACATGTTTAGAAGGTGATGCAACAGATCTTTATAACTGACAGATGGTGAGAAGAGAATTACTAGATAAAATTGACATAAACAAAAGTGGAACTAATAAGTGAATTTAATGAGGTCCAGACAAAAAGCAAACATTTCCAAAAAATCAAATGATTTAGTATATACTGGCAATAAATAAATTTTAAAAAAGAGAAGAACTGGAAATGTGGAATACATACTTAGAAAAACTTTAAAAAGAAGATGTGATAAATCTGTACACTGAAATTTATAAAATATTCTTTGAGAAACTAACTTAAAATATATACACAGGCAACACATAAATAAAAAATGAAAGTATAAAATAGGGTATAAAAATAGAACCTAACTTATGATAAAGTCATTCTCCAGTAAATTTAATTTAATGAGAAGAAAAATCTTCTGAGCAAATACTAATAAAACAATTAAAAATATATGTAATAATTATACATATGCATCTGTATGTATTTGTATATATATGCATTAAATATAATAAAAATTTTATATATGTATATGAAGATAGTTTCTGACTAACAATGGTTCAACTTACAGTTTTTCAACTTGCAATGGCTTTATCAGGATGTAACCGCCATTGTAAGTCAAGGAACACCTGTATATACATTATATATATATATATATATATATATATATATAGTGATGAAATTAAGCTAGATTGTAGAACTAAACAAAAAAGTAAAATATGTCACCCTTTTAGAACAAAATTTAGCAGGATCCCTTCAACATCATGATGCCTTAAATTTTTCTTAGAGAGCAGACTGAATGCAATAGGCATGAAAGGAAAATTGCTAAACTATACTTTGCTAGACTTAAAATTTCTCCTCATTGAAAACCTAAATTGGTAAGCTACAGACTAAAAGATATTCACAAGATATACATCTAAAAAGAAGACTTATATCCAAAATCTCTGAAGAATTTTAACTCAGTAATAAAAATATTTAAAAATCCAGTGAAAAGTGGATAAAATAATCTAATAAACATTTGCAAAGGACACAAATAAATGTCAGAGAATAACAAAAGCAAAATAAATTAAAAAATGCAGCATCACTAGTTATCACAAAACTGCAAATTAAAACCATAATGAGATACCATTACACACCTAGTAGAATGGCTAAAATTTAGAAGTCTAACAGTATCAGCTGTTAGCACAGATTTTAAGCAATGAGTCTCTTACATGTTGCTTGTAGAAATGTTAAATAGTCCAGCCATTTCAAAAAAGAGTTTTTCAATTTCTTTAAAACTTATGCCTACCTTATGACCCAGCAATTTTACTCCAAAACAATTAAATCCTATGTTTATAAATAAAGATGTTAATAACATCTTTATTTTTTATAGACAATAGTGGAAAAAATTCAAAAGTCCATCAGCAGATCTGTTGAACAAATTTTGGTGTATTTGTAGAATTGAAAACAACTCGGTAAAAACAAAATAAATAAATAAATAAACGATTGCTCTGTCAAAAGTATGGCTCAATACGAAAAACATTATGTTGAAGGAAATTAGCCAGGCACAAAAGAGTACATTCTGTATGATCCCATTTGGTGAGATTCAAAGACTGAATAAATCAATCTATGCTAGAAATCATAAAAGAGGTGGCCTAAGCCAGGAGTTGGTAAAAAACTAGAAAATGCCATGTGGGAAATTTCTACAGTGAAGGAATTTATACCATAATTTGGGTATTGCTTACAATAGTCTATACATTTGTCAATAGTTAATATATTTTACAGTTGAGTTCTATGCATTTTTCTGCATTCAAATTTTATTTAATAAAAATTAACATGAAAAACAAAACTCTTTAGAAGAGAAAATGAGATTTCAGAGAGAGTAAAACGTGGAATTTTTTCTAGAGCACAGGCTTCTGTTCTACAAATTGAAGTCCATTTCCTTTAATTTGAAAAATTGAGAAATAAGGCTAATAATGTTCTTACTTTAAAGCTTAGGGAAGAGTCAAAAATTTTTAAGCAAATGGAAATAAAGACTTGATCTTGAAAGCTTAACTCTGAAAGCTGAAGTCTATTGAAGCTGTATGTATTCGGTAGAAACTGCATTTTGAATACTCATATAACCATTTCCTGTTTCTCTTTCAAAATAGTATTCAAAGATTACATGAGATATTCAACATTTTATTATAAATAGGCTTTGGATTAGATGTTTTGGCCCAACTTGAGGCTAATGTAAAGCTGAACTCTATATTAATGTAAATTTTGTTTGCTAGAAAGGTGTAACATTTCAGTATAAATAAGATTGAAGTTCTTTTTTTGTATTTGTACAATATTTTTATTTAATATTTTAATGCGGTTGTTCTGTTTCCTGCTTTTATCTACATGTCTCTCATTTTAAAATAACTTTGGTAGTGTTTGGAGAAAAGTATAAATTTTATCAATTTAAAAAAAAACTTGAGACATTTTAAACCTAAAAAATCTTCACTTGAATTGTTTGCACCTAATATGTTTATAGAGGAACAATAACCTTACTTGGTATCATCTTTTTGCACTTCAATATTCAAAATAATCTGCTGAAATATTTTAATCAAATGTCTGGCTTTTCAAAAAAATGTCATAAACTCTTTGTGGGACAAATTTTAAAATAATACTTAGCAAATGCATACATAGTTTGTGATACATATTACCCTAAAATTAAAAGGTAGTTACACTTTAATATATGGTTTAATTAATTGATTTTACTTTATGCCGTGTGAAAGCTAAAAACACAGAAATGTGTTCAGGATCCTGAAAACAATTCTGCATCAGAAGAAAACTAATGTTTATCTTCTACCAGACATTTATGTTTATTCAATAAATCATTTAATCTACTTCAAATTATTTTGGACAATAATGCCTAACTAATGTGGCTATAAGGTTAAGCCTTGTATTGACTTGTAGTAAGTCTTGTCATTAAACTTAATCCATTACACCATAAATGTCAGTCCCTCAAGCTCTACTTCTAATCAATATACTCTACTATCTTTTCCATCAGATGAGCTACAGTCAGCCCATGGACTAGTATTGACTCCATTCCTATTAAGAGGTAATAACATGCACATAGAACTTTTTCCAGTCTTTTAACACAAACAGAAGTCTGTATGATACAATTATTTCGTAATCTGAAATTTTCAAGTTTTTAAAACATGAAGGAGGTTCTTTTTGGTCTTTTTAATATACCAATCCTTTTCTATGAAGGTATCAGAGCATCCTCTCTATGTATACACACAGAGACAGAGCAAGATAGTCTCCAAATTATGATGATCCGACTTACAATATTTCAACTTTGTCATGTGCAAAAGTGATAAGCTTTCAGTAGAAACTATATTTTAAATACCCATATAACGATTTTGTGTTTCACTTTCAATACAGTATTCAATAAATTGCACGAGATATTCAACATTTTATTATAAAATAGGCTTTGGGTGAGATGATTTTGCCCAACTTACTTACATTAATGTAAGTTTTCTGAGCATGTTTAAGGTAGGCCAGGCTAAACTATAATGTTCAGTAGGTTATGTATATCAAACACATTTTTTACTTATGATAATTTCAGTTTATAATGGATTACACAAAAGGGTAGATCCACCAACAGCTTGCACCATGCACCTGGAAAAGACATAGGCATTCAATGCCAGCTGGTGAAAGCACCCAAGGGGGCTGCACGCTGCAGAGCCACAGAGGCAGAGTTGCCCATGGCTGTGGGAGCCCACCCATTGCATCAGTGTTATCTGGATGTGAGACATGTAGTCAAAGGAGATTATTTTGGAGCTTTAAGATTTAACGACTGCCCTGCTGGGTTTGGACTTGCACGGGGTTTGTAGCCCCCTTGTTTGGCTAATTTCTCCCTCTTGAAATGGGAGTATTTAGCCAATGCTTGTACTCCCATTGTACCTTGGAAGTAACTAACTTGTTTTTTTTTTTTTATTTTACAGCCTCATGAGCAGAAAGTACTTGCCTTGTCTCAGATGAGGTTTTTGGGCTGCAGACTTTTCAGTTAATGATGAAATGAGTTAAGACATTGGGGGACTGTTGAAAAGGATTGATTGTATTTGCAATGTGAAAATAACATAAAATTTGAGAGGAGCCAGAGTGAAATGATATGGTTTGGATTTGTGTCCCCAACCACATCTTATATTGAGCTATAATCCCCAGTGTTGGAGGAGGGTCCTGGTTGAAGGTGATTGGCTCATGGGGCACACTTCCCCTTTGTTGTTCTCATGATAGTGAGTGAGTTCTAATGAGACATGGTTGTTTAAAAGTGTGTGTCACCTCCCCCCTGCACTTCCTCCTGCTCCAGCCCGTATAAGATATGACTCCTTCCTCTTCACCTTCCATCATGTTTGTAAGATTCCTGAGGTCTCCTCAGCCATGCTTCCTGTACAGCCTGTGGAACTTTGAGTCAATTAAACCTCTTTTCTTTATAAATTACCCAGCCTCAGGTAGTTTTTTATAGCAATGTGAGAATGGTCTAATACACCATCCCTTGCCAAAAGCCCCCTGGGGAGCAAAATCACCGCTAGGTGAGAACCCCTGGAGCAAGAGAACTGAGAAACATGTTTTACAGAAAGATTTTATAAGTACTATGGAACAGTGACTATTGTATGTGTTTTTTTTTCTTCTCTTTCCATACAGGATATTTATTGCAGTTATTTTCTTCTTGTTGCCCTACTGCAAGTGAGGAATTGAAGAAGCAGATGAGTTGTCTTTATTTCATACATTTCTGTATCAAGAGCTTGATATAATGACTGAACTAAACTTTGAAGGTGCTGGGATAAGGATGATTATAGTTTGTATGTGGGAGGGAACTGTGACTGTGAGAGAAGACTCGAGCAAATTTCATTAAGAATTCCAGCTTATTTTGTTTGCTGCTTATCTTTCGCTAGGTGACTGCAGTTTTTCCTAGGATGGATGTGATATATATTTCCCTCTTTAAATTTGAGCCCTCAATTGTCATAGTCCATTTTGTGCTGCTATAACAGAATACCTGAGACATGGTAATATATAATGAATGGAAATTTATTTCTCACAACTTTGGAGGCTGCTAAATTTAAGACTGAAGAGTAGGCATCTTTTGGTGCCCTTCTTGTGATGTCATCTCATGGGTGAAGTTGGAAAGGCAAGAGACAACCCTCTCCCAAAAGCCCTTTTTGAAAGATATTAAACCCATCCATGAGAACAGAATCCTTGTTGCTTAATCATCTCTAAATAGGCCCACTTGCTAATACTATTACAGTGGAAATTAAATTTAAACATAAATTTTGGAGGGAACAAATATTCAAACTATAATATCAACTTTGGCCTGTTTGAGCCAACAAAGTAAGGCCAAAAAGACAATGTGCTAGTTTCGATTTATGTTATTAAGGGGCTTATATATTTTCTCTTTTGCCTTTTTATGCCTTGATATAAGAAGCACATAAGCTTCTACCCCAGTAGCTCCAGAATAAGGATAATAGACATTTGCAGAAGAGTCATCCCAGCTGGGTCACCAGAGCCAAAACTAACTTATGTCAGCCAACTTGTAAATGTATTACTAATGACAATCATGATCAGCAAAACTGTCCCAGGAAAAGAAGTCAGCGTCAGTCTTCCTTCTCACCCACCTCAAACAATCTATACTATTTGATTCCAAATTTAAATAAAGTTCAAGGGAAGACAAAATAATGTTATCTATGATTATAGATGATGGGGATTGACTGAAAGAGGGAAAAAGGAAACTCTTTGGGGTGATTGAAGTTTTTTCTGTATCTTGATAGGAGTTTTGGTTACATGGTGGTTTCTTAAAATCAAATTCATTAAACTTCAATCTCAAGACTTATTTATTTTGTCTCGATTTCTATTTAATAATAAAAATATATGTAAAATATTTTTACATATTTTTATTACATTTTTTATATACAGTTAGTCAACCACAGAAAAGGATAATCAGAGATATTTATTCAGAAAGGAACATTGTTTAGTCTTTTAAGCATCTGCTATTCCTTTCTCCCTTGAAAATGATGTGCAGTGATTAGTTTTCATCTGAACAGGCATTTTCTCCTTCTTAAAAATTAAAACATGCCCTATTTTGAAGGTGCTGGGATAAGGATGATTATATTTTTATATTACATACATGTTACATATTATAGGTAATGTTTCAAACACACAGAAAGAATCTGGAAAAAACTGATATAAGATAATATTAAGAAGGAAATAGAGGTTAAACATGTTAACCTGAAAAATCATAGTAAGTTAAAAAATGATAGAAATAGTTCCAAATACATGTGTAATTTCAATCAATGTAAACAAATCAAATATCAGCTACAAAAAACAATTCTCATATTTTAGAAAAGTGCAATCCACTTCTTATTTTCTTCCTTTTGTTTTCCTGAACAATCCAGTTCTACAATACTTAGTTGAAGCAAAGCATGGAAAGAGCGTCTTGGCATGAGATGTCAGAAGCAAAGCATGATAAAGAGGGCATCCACAGTAGGTGTCACAGCCTGAGTGAGATGAAGAGGGCATCAAGTGATGTCTGGCATCAGCCATGGGATGTCAGTAACGAAACAGGACAAAAAGGGCTCTAAAAGTGTGGGGAAGCTCTTCATGTACTGCAGAAGCCCTGCACATTGAGGAAGATATTAACCTCAGACATATGGCCACGTATTCCATTTGGGAGCCTAAGCAGGATGATGTAGGGATATATTGGGGGACCTGGATAAGATATTAGAATCAAGAGTGCAGAGCGGTGTATATGGCTGGAGGTCTTCACATGGGTTTTCAGAATCTGAGCAGAATGAGGGCTGCAGCTTATGTGGATGTTGAAGCCTAGTCAGAAAGAAGTGTAGAAGATATAAGCTTAATTAAGTGATCACACTGAATGTTATCAGCAATGGTTGGGAGTGGGGGCGTTGGGAGACAGTATGTAATTTCATAGAAAGCAGAAAAATAGAACATCGCTTAAATTCCTGCTGAAGATACATAACTTAAATCTAATTATATGGAAACATTAGACAACCCCAAAATTAAAGTATGTTTTACAAAATCTATGGGAAAAACTGTTTCAGACTGATCAAGGCATGATTCATAATTTGATCATTTTACTATAAATTGTATTATTTAAACAGTTGTCAAAGCTTGAATATAGTCTGGGATCAATGGTGGTAATGTATCAATATTAATTTCTTGATTTTGACAGTTGTGATTATGTAGAAGCATTTAGAAAGAGACAACAATTTAGTGTTCAGAGATAATAGGACATCAGATCAGTAACAATCTTAAATGGCTGAGAAAACCAATGATTTTTGTATTATACTTGGCACATTATAAATTTGAATTTGTGATTTATGTATATATACACATAAATATTGTGTATGTATACCTACAAAGATATACCAGAATGTAACTTATACTGTAAACATTAAATTTTATAGCAAAATATTCATATATAGTCATCTCTGAGCATCCATGGGGAATTAATTTCAGGATCCCCCATGAATACCAAAATCCATGGATGCTCAAGTCCCTTATATAAAGTGGTATATTATTTGCATATAACCTATGCACATCCTCTTGTATACTGTAAATTATTTCTAGATTACTTATAATACCAAAACAATATAAATACCATGTAAATACTTACTATACTGTATTGTTTAGGGAATAATGACAAGAAAAAGTCTGTACGTGTTCACTATTCATGCCACCATTATTTTTTCAACTATTTTTGATCTGCAGTTGGTTGAATCTATGAATGAAGAACTCATGGGTAGAGAGGGCCAACTGTATAAAAAGTCAGGAATAAGAGACGAATTCTCATGATTATATCTTTGATTCAACATTGTATGGAAGTACTATCCAATTTCCTATAAGAAGAAAACATGAAACAAAAAAGAAAACAGTGTTCTTCTTTTCATGCGATAGGCTTGTCTTCATAGAAAAGATATAGGAGAGTCTGCAGACCACTGGAAATATTTAGAAAATTCAGCAAGTTTGCTATAAGGTTGGTGGATTAAGTCATGGCAAAACCACAATTACTTTTTTGCCATCCTAATAATTTATTACAGTCTATGTATTTCTGAGTATATTAGCAATTTCCATACAAAACAAGCAAAGCATTTTAAAAGAAAATTTTAATTTTGATTTTAATTCAAATATTATATTTTAAAATTTCAAATATATTAAATACATTTAAGTATGTAAAATATAACACATTTAAAATGTATCGATATATTAAATATTATACTATTCCCTGTAATGGTTAATTTTAAGTGTCAACTTGGAAGATGTTTTGGATGAGTTTAATATTTAAATAAGTGAACTTCGATTAAAGCAGATTGCTCCCCATAATGTGAGTGGGCTTCAACCAATCAGTTAAAGACTTGAATAGAACAGAAACCAGCCTTTCTGAGTAAGAGAACAATTTTTCAGACGTCAACTGCACTGTCAGCTCTCCTGGGTCTCCAAGCTGCCAGCCCACACTGTAAATTTTAAACTTCCTAGCTTCCATAATTGCATGAGAAATTTCTTATTGTAAATCTCTCTCTCTCTCTTTTTCTGTCTCTCCCATTGCCTATCGGTTCTGTTTCTGTGAAGAATCCTTACTCATATATTCTCACAGTAGCACAAAATTATAAGATATGTAGGAATATATCATATTTTAAAATATCTTTGTAAAAAAATAATAAAACTTATTTAAAAAATAAAAGTTACTTGAATAAGTGATGGATGTTAGAACATGTTTATGGATGAAGTTATTATGGTGAACATGAAAATTCTTCCCAAATTAATTCATAAATTTAGTGAAATTCCAATAAAAATACCATTATACAATAATATTTCATGAAATACGTGAGGTCGATAAGCACATATAAAGATCAAAGGCCAAAAGAAGCTGACAATTTCGAAGTAAAATGTATGACTAGTTTTACCTCATAATATTGAAGATTTTTTGAGGGTTGTTATAAAATGTGAGTAATTTGGTCAGTTTGGTATTTGTGTCAAATTAGACAAATAGATCAATAAATTGGAATGAACAACATAGAAATAGCTCAGGTGTAATTGGTACCTGTATACATGTTGCCCATATGAAGAAGGATTCATTTAGATTCATATTTCACATGATGCAACATGGCATTTTACCTGAATTTGAAATCTAAATATAAAAAATAATAGCTTAACACATCTAGATGTTGATGAAAATGTATTTTGGGTATAGATGAAATTATTAAGTAAGGCAAAAGCACAAACTATGTGAGATTAATAAATATGACTATATTATTTTTAAATGGCACAGGAAGATGTAATAAAATTAAAAGGTAAGCCAAAACCTGGGAAAATATATTTTTAAAACAAACAATGAACAAACACAACTATTGAGAATACATAAAGAATGACTATATATTAGTATGGAAAAGAAAACAGAATAACTAGTAAAAATAATAAAATATCGATCCAAGCAGTAATAGGGAATATGCAAATCAAAACAATGAAACTATTTTATAGTTGTCAAAGGGATAAAAATTAAGAGATCTGAAAACACTGAATTCTGTGTATCGGGGAAACTGGAACTCTTAGATATTGGTGTTGGGAATGGAAATTGTTAGTCAATTTGGAGAACAATTTGACATTTACTAGTAGAGCTGAGAATAATATACAGTGACACACTGATTCAACTTCTAAGTTAACAGGATATGTGCAAATGTGGCTAAGGATGTTTATGATAGCATTGCTTGTAGTAAGTAAAGAATAGTGATATGGTTTGGCTGTGTGCCAACCAAAATCTCATCTGGAATTCCCACGTGTTATGTGGGGTACCCGGTGGGAGGTAATTGAATCATGGGAACAGTTCTTTCCTGTTTTGTTCTCATGATAGTTAGTCTCAGGAGATCTGATGGTTTTACAAGAGAGAGTTGCCCTGCTCAAATTCCCTCTTCTGTTGTCTGCCACCATGTGAGACATGCTTTTCACCTAGTGCCATAATTGTGAGGCCTTCCCAGCCATGTGGAATTGTAAGTCTAATAAACCTCTTTCTTTTGTAAATTGCCCAGTATCAGGTATGTCTTTATTAGCAGTGTGAAAATGGATTAATATAAATAGTTACCCTTGATTTTGCCATCATTGAAATAAAGAATATACATTAGTTTGCTCATAAAATACTATATGAGAGTTAAATGTATTTATATGTCCAACATAAGTAACATTTAAAAATGTAGTATTGGATGATGAAAGCAAGTATTAAAATATCTATATTGTACGGTAAGATACAATTGGCCATTGAACACCACACGTTTGAATAGCACGGGTTCACTTTTATGCAGATTTTATTCTGCTTCTGCCACCCCTGAGACAGCAAAACCAATCCCTCCTTTTCCCCTCTCCTCAGCCTACTCAACATGAACACGATAAGGATGAAGACCTTTATGATAATCTACTTCCACTTAACAAGTAGTAAATATTCTTCTTCCTCCTCCCCCTCCCCCTCCCCCTCCTCCTCCTCTTCTTCCTCTCCCTCCTCTCCGTCCTCTCCCTCCTCTCTGTCTCCCTCTCCTTCTCCTTCTTCTTCTTTTTTTTTTTTTTTTACAGAGTCTCACTCTGTTGCCCAGGCTAGAGTGCAGTGGCACAATCATGGCTCACTGCAACCTCCGCCTCCCAGGTTCAAGTGATTCTTCTGCCTCAGCCTCCCAAATAGCTGGGATTGCGGGAACATCGTGCTAATTTTTTAATTTTTAGTAGAGACTGGGTTTCACCATGTTGCCCAGGCTGGTCTCAAACTCCTGAGCTCAGGCAATCCACCTGCCTCAGCCTCCTAAAGTGCTGGGATTACAGGCATGAGCCACTGCACCTGGCCATATTTTCTCTTCCTTATCATTTTCTTAAGAATATTTTTTCTCTAGCTTATTTTATTGTAACAATAGAATATGTAAAACATATAACATACAAAATATGTGTTACTCAATTGTTACATTTTCTGTAAGGTTTCTGGTCAACAGTAGGCTGTTAGTAGACTGCATAGGGGTTGGTGTCCCCAACCTCCACATTGTTCAAGGGTCAACTATACAATCAATTTTATCAATAATAAAGCCAAATATTTTGCTTCTAATTATACACATACAGAATAAAAACATAAAATCATGCACATTTATTTATTTTATGCTATTTGACATTTTAATGTATTTTTCTACAAAATGCCTGCTCATATGTTCTACCCACATTCCTATGGTATTTTTTCTTATTACTACTTGTTATTCTAAGGTATTATAAAACAATATTTTAGAACTATTTTTGTCAAGTCAATTGATTTGTGCTGTTCATTGTTCATTGATTGTGCAAATATTACTTTAATTATTTTTATTATTTTATGCAGTTATGTCTATTAATCTTTCCTGACTCTTTTATATGTATTCATTTAACATGTTACAGCTTTTTATAGTCACACATCTACCATGTTGAAATGAATTGAAATCATGAAATCATGTTAAATATTTTAACATTAGTTTTTATGAAAAATTTGCCTCTGATTTTCAGAAAATATTATATAGTGTCCAACATTGGAAGATTTTAGTTTCTGTATTGGTTTTTAAACAAAATTGGCATTATATTTTATCACATGACTTTTTAGCATCTGTCAAGATTATGGACACCATGGGAAACAATGAATTTAGAGAACAAGAAGATTCCTGGTAGCAGCAATAAAAAAGACATGACAGCACAAGGTTTCCCTAGTTCAGTTCAAATCAATTGTATATGCTTCAAAAATAAAGTTACTAGGTTATTTTCATCCTTACTAGAATGAGGAAGGTATACAGAAAAGTTATTTAACAACTGGTATAATGCAACTAATCAGAATTAAAGTTAGGGCAGAGTCCTGAAGGCGTCCTGATGGACCAGGAATTACTTTTTCCGTTGATGGATTGTGTACAAATCTCAGAAATTACAGAGATTCAGCAGGGGCATCTTGGGTGGGAAGGGAAACCAGGATGCAAGAACTTACCAATGTATCTTTAAACAGACAAAAAATATTACATATTGATATTAATATTGATAATAATATCAGTATGTCGATTGAATATCAACACACTATAAATACTAGTTAAAATAATATTTGTCATTATTGGCCTTTCAAGTTGTTAATTATTCAAATTGTGTATTCTTTCAATGATGAAATGCCATTTAATTTTGAATGTATCATCACATAAATTTTCTTTCTAGATATCTAAAATAATTTTAAATTTATTGTGTCATTGAAATTTTGTTATATATTCACACATGCGCAGGTTGAGCACAATTTTAGTTATTAATTTTGTATGCTTAATTAATTACATTTAATAAATATATTGACTACTAAAAATATTTCTGGCACCAGAATATTAGTACAAGCTTCAAAGGTTATCGATTTAAGATCAGTACAGTCACAAATGGGGTATTTAACAAGCGGTGGGGACCTATATGATTGTTAGAGTAACCGGAAGATGCTACTTACTGACATTTACTGAGTGGAGGCTAGGAATGGTCAACCTCTTAGAATACACAGTCCATACAAAGAGTTACTGTGCAAATCCAAATACAAAGAATGTTCTCATTGATATATACTGATACATCTTTTTAGGGGCTATGCAGATTCAGATGAAATGCAACACAATGAAAATATGTAGTTCATTGTCAATGAATGCATGGTATTTGCATGTGGGTTTGTATATTATTAAATTTGAGCAATTAATCTGTGGAATTATATTTATGATATCTGAAGATGGCTATATGTAATATTTATTTCTTAAATTACCAATAATTTAAATAAGTATATACCACAGCTTAATAAAAAATATGTGTATACATGTATGTGTGTATCTATCGCTCTATATATGAAACATACAGAGTTTTATATTTCATTCTATCATTGTAACTATAGTAAGTGAAGGTAACCATACTGCCTTGGTTTTCCCATTGCATGCTCTGCTACTATTTGTTTTGATCAAATTCTTGCCTAAATCAGAATGCTAAAGCACTTCAGAGCTCAATCCTTCAAACTCTTTTGTATTTACACCCACTTCCTAATTGAAAGTTCAAGTTCCTTGACTTTAAATGTCATCTATGGAGTTGTAACTCTTACATTTCTATCTCCAATCCGATCTTTGCCTTGAAATTCAGATTGTAAATTCAACCGTCAGTTGTAATACACATTTTCACACAAAAAAAGATGTCTGCTTCCAAATCTTGATAAAGACCCCATGAGAAACCCTGAGACAACCAACTTGAATGTAGAATGGTTATTTCGAACTAAACAATTCGTAAGCCAAGCCTTTTACTTTCCTCCTCAAACACCCTCCTTGTCCAGTTTTTCTTTTGCAATCTCAATAAATGCTACTGTTCTTTTAAGTTCAATGACCAAAAATCTCTGCTAAATATCAAAATTGTAAGCAAGTGCTTCAAGTTCTATTTAGCATGACTACCATCAGTTAGAAAAAACAGAATTCTATTTATGAGAGACTACCATAAAAGGCACATATTGACCAATTTTATTTATGAGCATTTATTTATGAGCACTTATTGTATTATATATTTCAAAATATCTAGAAGAGAGGATTTCAACTGTTATCATCATGACATAATAAATGATTGAAATGATGGATAAGCTAAATGCTCTGATTTGATCATTTCAAGAATGTATACATGTATCCAAACATCACACAGTAATCAATAAATATGTATAATTATTACATGTCAGTTAGAAATAAAATACAACTTAAAAAATAAAAAATTTAAACCTAAAGCAAAATATTGACAAGAATCTAACAATCATTCTCAAAATTATTTGGCCAAGTAGAGATATTTTTCAGTAATATGAAACTGATTTTATACCAACATATTTATGAATATAATATGTAAGTAAAGTAGAAAATCAAATGATTATATTCATTGATGCTAAAAAACATTTAATAAAATATAGAAGCCACTTTCAAAAAATTATAAATAGAAGAAAATTTAAATGAGTACACCATAATTTGGTAAAACCAATAGCGGTGTTTATTCTAAATGGTAAACCTCAAAATTTATTTGTATAAATTCCTAAAGAAAGAATCTTTTTGTCTGATGTCAACTTAACTATTCTACACTTTTGAGGTCAAAGGAAATATAGAGAAAAATAAAATACTTTTCAATATTTTGTAATACAAAAAGGAATAAAATTGTCTAATGTTGTCATGTAATTACACACCTACAACATCGAAGAAATTCTAGTAAATGTCTACAACACTGAAGAGACCCTAGTAAAATAATAATGAAATTATTAATAATGAATAATGAAATGTATGCTTTCATAAAAGGCAGAAAATATCAATAACTTATCTCCCTACCAACCTAGAACACTTTGAATTGGAAATGGGAAAGTATACCATTCACAAAAATATGGACACCGGGAAATGTTTCAAAAGATAAAAGACTCATAGGATGTCCTGAATACATAGAAGGGTATTCCCATGTTCTTGGATAGGAAGAGTTCAAGTAATGAAAATGCCAATTCTTTAACAAATAAATATATAATTGAACTAAAATTCCAATAAGAATTTGAGTTTATAAGATAAAATGACCTAAAGTTAGATACAAAAAATAAATATTCAATAGTCAAGAGAGTTTTGATAAATAACAAATTGAGAAATCATTAGCATATATTAGAATGCACTACAAAGTTACTGGGATCGGCACAGCATGCTTAAATAATATCATTAGATAAGTAAATAACTACAAGGGAGTCATGAACTCAGGAAAAGATTCCAGTATAAATAAGAAAATAGGTGCTTCTATTCTGTTTAGAAAAGAGTCCATTTAATCAATTATGATGGCATAATTGACCGAATATGTAGAAAAAAATAAATCTGAGCCCTTAAGTTGCAGTATAAGCACAAATAAACTCTACATGCATTACAGCTGCTGATTACTGGGATATAATCAATTCAGGCCTCACACCCCTGGACAATGAATGATGTATTTTCTAATTATTGCAAACATCTTTTTTCCTAATTTCTACACTTTGAAGGTGATATGGTTTGGCTGTGTCCCCACTCAAATCTTATCTTGAATTGTAATCCCCATGTTTCTAGGGAAAGACCCAGTGGGAGTTACTGAATAATGGGGTTGGTTTCTCTCATGCTGTTCTCATGATAGTGAATGAGTTCCTATGAGATCTGATGGTTTCATAAGCATATGGCATTTCCCTTGCTGGCACTCATTCTCTCTCCTGCCACCCTGTGAACAGTTGCCTTCTGCCATGATTGTAAGTTTCCTGGGGCCTCCCTACACCTGCAGAACTATGCATCAATTAAACTTCTTTTTTTATAAATTACCTAGTCTCAAATATTTCTTCATAACGGCATGAGAATGGACTAGTATAGTAAATTGGTACCAGGAGTGAGGTGTGCACGCTGCTGTAAAGATACCCAAAAGTATGCAATTGACTTTGGAACTGAGTTACAGGCAGAAGTTGGAACAATTTGGAGGAATCAGAAGAAGACAGAAAAATGTGCAAAAGTTTGGAACTTCCTAGAGACTTGAAGGGCTCATAAGATTGAAAGATGTGGGGAAAGTTTCAAACTTCCTGGGGACTTGTTGAATGGCTTTAAACAAAATGCTTAGAATAATATGGACAATGAATTCCAGACTGAGGTGGTCTCAGATGGAGATGAGGAACTTGGGAACTGGAATATAAGTGATTCTTGCTATGCTTTAGCAAAGAGACTAGTAGCATACTGCAACTGTCCTAGAGATCTGTGGAACTGCAAACTTGAGAAAGATGATTTATGGTATCTGGTGGAAGAAATTTCTAAGTGGCAAAGTGTTCAAGAGGAAGCAGAGCTATAAAAGTTTGGAAAATTTGCAGCCTGACGATGTGATAGAAAAGAATATCTCATTTTCTGGGGAGAAATTCAAGCCAGCTACAGAAATGTGCGTAAGCAATGTGGAGCCCAATGTTATTCACCAAGATAATGGGGAAAATGTCTCCAGGACATTTCAGAGACCTTCACTGCAGCCCCTCACATCACATGCCCAGAGGCCTGTGGTTTCATGGACGGCCCAGGGCCCCCTGCTCTGTGCAGCCTTGGGACATGATGCCCTGAATCCCAGCTGCTTCAGTGCTAGCCACAGCTAAAAGGGGTCAACGTACAGCTTGGGCCATTGTTTCGGAGGGTGCCAGGTCCAAGCCTTGATGGCTTCCACGTGGTGTTGAGCCTATGAGTAGACAGAAGTCAAGAACTGAGGTTTGGGAACCTCCACCTAGATTTCAGAGGATGTATGGAAACACCTGGAGATTCAGATAGAAGTGTGCTGCAGGGGTGGGGAACTTCATGGAGAACCTCTGCTAGGGAAGTGCAGAAGAGAAATGTGGGGTTGGTGCCCCAACACAGAGTCCCCTCTGGGGCACTGCCTAATGGAGTTGTGAGAAGACAGCCACCATTCTCCAGACCCCAAAATGGTAGATCCATCAACAGCTTGCACCGTGAGCCTGGAAAAATCTCAGACACTCAATGTCAGCCTATGAAAGCAGCCAGGAGCAGGGCTATACCCTGCAGAGCCACAGGGGCAGAGATGCCCAAGACCACGGGAACCTAACTGTTGCATCAGCGTGATCTGGATGTGAGATATGGAATCAAAAGAGATCATTTTGGAGCTTTAAGATTTGACTGCCCCACTGGATTTCAGACTTGCATAGGGCCTGCAGCCCCTTCGTTTTGGCCAATGTCTCCTTAGGAATGGCTGTATTTACCCAATGCCTGTACCCCCATTGTATCTAGGGAGCAACTAACTTGCTTTTGATTTTATAGGCTCATAGGCAGAAGGGACTTGCCTTGTCTCAGATGAGACTTTGGACTGTGTTCTTTTGGGTTAATGCTGAAATGAGTTAAGACTTTGGATGACTGTTGAGAAGGCATGATTGGTTTTGAAATTTGAGGACATGAGATTTGGGAGGTGCCAGGGGCAGAATGATGTGGTTTGGTTGTGTCCCAACCCAAATCTCATCTTGTATTTTAATCTCCATGTGTCATTGGAGTGACCTGGTGGGAGGTAATTGAATCATGGGAGTAGTTTCCCCGGTGCTGTTCTCCTGATAGTGAGTGGGTTCTCATGAGATCTGATGGTTTTATAAGCATCCAGCATTTTCCCTGCAGGCCATCATTCTCTCTCCCATCACCCTCTGAAGAGGTGTCTTCTGCCATAGTTGTAAGTTTCTTGAGGCCTCCCCAGCCATGCTAAACTGTGAGTCAATTAAGCCTCTTTCCTTTCTAAATTACCCAGTCACAAGTATGTCTTCATAGCAGCATGAGAATGGACTAATACAGAAGGATTGATAACAAATATGTTTGCTGTTTCCCTAAAATGATCTGAGGAGGATTTTTCTTGCCTTTAGTGACTCCCTGCTATTTTGAGAAGCTTAGTTTCATTTCCAAGTACTAGAGACCAGGCTCTTCCTCACACACTTTCATCTGCATACTCCAGGTTTTAAGCATAACCTTGTATCTGCATCTCTGCTTCCTTTATGACTCTTTAGACCTCAAGTCTTCTTGAATTTTATCATTTTGAATTTATTCTTTGTTTCCTGAAACAGGGTGATTTCTTTGTTATGTATACATTTGACTTTGTGTTAAAATGTGTTCCCAGGGGCTGGATGCAGTAGCTCATGCCTGTAATCCCAGCACTTTGGGAGGCCAAGGCAGGAGGATCACAAGGTCAAGAGATCAAGACCATCCTGGCCAACACGGTGAAACCCCGTCTCTACTAAAAATACAAAAAAATTAGCTGTGCGAGGTGCCATGCACCTGTAGTCCCAGCTACTCGAGAGGCTGAGGCAGGAGAATCTCTTGAACCTGGGAGGTGGAGACTGCAGTGAGCTGAGATCACGCCGCTGCACTCCAGCCTGGTGACAGAGCGAGACTCCATCTCAAAAAGAAATGTGTGTAAGGATATGTGTCTGTGTCTGAAGCAGGTGGGAGTATCCTGCATCGTTGATACAAAATCAAGTATGTGTTAAACAGTTTTTTATATGGTTTCTATAATTTCTATCATTTGAAACAGGAAAGGCGGGGTTGCAATTATGTTCTGAGACTGTCAATTTCAAAATACTCTATTAGTTTTTAGAAATATATTTGCATAGAGGTAGTAACTATTAATTGTGTTAAAAGATGATTTGAAAGCTTAAAATGGAAAACATATCCATTGATTATTTCTGAGAATTATAAAGATATTATCCTTAGGTTAGGCTATTTTTGTGAGAAAACAACTCACTCACCTCAGCTCATGATATTCTTGTATTTTCTGGAAACAGTAGTTGAAAATTGCTGCATAGCAATTTATACTTTATAAACTATAGATATGTGTGTGTGTATATACGTATATATACACACAGATATATACATATATATATATATATATACATTTTTTTTTTAACAATCTGTTGACATCGGTATTATTCCTTCAGGCTCCTACTGTAATGGAATGTGGCCAAACAGAAATGGCTTATCACAGATTGTCTTCCCCCAAAGTAGTAAAGAAATCAATCACTCAGACTTGGGAGGATGCTTCTATTATCTTTTCACTAATACTTACTACTTCCCAGCATAAATTACACTTTAGGCTTCTTTCTTCCTTTTCTTTTTCTTTCTTGCTTCCTTTTTTCTTTCTTTCCTTTGTTTATATTTTCTTTCCTTTTTTTAAAACACAAAATTCTTAATTTGGGTAACTCTCCTTTTAAGGAAGCTGAATAGCTTTCTAAAACAAACAGAACACCAGTAGATTACTAAGCTGACTATAAATTAAAATCAAGCTTTACTTCCCTGAGACCCAACTAGGTATTAATGAGTACAAAGTAGGTTCATTCAATAGAACACTGAAAAGGAACCATATTTTCACTCCTGCTCAGTCAATATATATATAACACAAAAATATTATCTGCCAGTAAGAATGGCCTTAGTCTATTTATATTCTGTTTAATAAGCACCCTTTCAGCATTGTATAGACAAAAGCTGTATCTTTCTTCTTGATTTCTGCTCTTCAAAATAGGGCATGTTTTAATTTTTAAGAAGGAGAAAATGCCTGTTCGGATGAAAACTAATCACTACACACCATTTTCAAGGGAGAAAGGAAGAGCAGATGCTTAAAAGACTAAACAGTGTTCTTTTCTGAATAAATATCTCTGATTATTCTTTTCTGTGGTTGACTAACTATATAAAACATGATTAGGTCTAATGCTCTATTGATGTATTACAGTCTTAGGCAGAGTTATGTATACTTAGCTTGGGCCTGCCTTTCTTTCTTTTCCCATTTTCCTAGCTGCAGTGTGGAATAGCCCTTAGTCGATACAGCAACTCCCTCCTAAGCAAGCATTAAATTGAACAGATGAATGGCAGCATTTTAAAGGAGATCTGATAACCCAGACATGCTTGCAGCTTTTAAAGAGGCCACATCTGATAAAAAGAACTACTGGACACTTGAGAGCTGACATATTCTTCTAAAAAAGAAAAGATCTTGAGAAATCAATTGGGCCATAGAGAATATTCTCCAACAGATCAAATAGGGCAAAAGAATGTTTCTATTTCTCTAGAGCAGCATATAATATTTAGAGAAAATGCTCTTTCAAATAGTCAAATGAATTTATTCATACAGTATTTTTATATAAAAAGAGTTGAGCCTAATACTTCTGAGAATGACTTTAAAATCTCCCACATTTTGTCAACAATCTTAGACTTTAATCCTAAAAAAAAATCTTGAAAATGTTTTCCATCATCATAGATACCCAAAGGAAAAATACACTCTTCAAAAAGTGAGTTCATAAATCATTTAGTTTTTCAATACTTAAAGAATGAAATAGAATTTCCTGAAGGCCTTCTGTATATGTATGGATGTGTATGTTTGTGTGTGTATGTGTGTGTGTGGGATAGAGAGAGAGAGAGAGAGAGAGAGAAATTTACCAGAATATTGTATATCCAAAGTTCAGCATAATATTAATGATAATCTAATTTCAGAAGAAAAATTAAAAAAAATATTTCTAATGATACTGATCTTTGAAATCTAGCACTTTATGTAAAAAACCACTCCAAATTGGAAACATATTTGTCATTTTCTAAAGGAACTATGCCTACCAATCAATGGACTACATCTGGTTATTAACTTAAGCCATTTGTGTGATTCTTTATATCATTACAGACCTACATTGATTTTACTAACCAACTGAATGGAATAAGCCTTTAAAAAATAAAAACGAGAACAGAAGAAAAGAAGGAAGGAAGGAAGAAACTAAGAAAGAAAGGAAGAAAGAACCTAACCTGAGAAATAAGCAACATGTACCCTCAGACGTTTGGCTCATTGCCAAGCTAAATAAACCCTCACAATTCGCAAAAAGTAAACTTAAATATCGTTGTTGTCAACTTAAAATCAATGAGTTGGGTGAAAACAATCAAGTACCAAAGTCAGACGTGTACAAGGACTGTCACATTAGTGCCATGAGACATGGCCTCATTTGGTGCAACTGTGTGTATTTTTTAAAGCACCTGTAGGCAAGCAAATACTTCATGACATTAAATCAACCACATAAAGAAACTGAAATAAGTAATTACTCTAGGGAAGTGAGCAATTAACAACTGAGCACACATACGGATTTCTTTGAATGTAAGTCAATAAGACTCTATGTCTCCAGAGAAGAATTATCTCCCAATTATTTTTCTCCCTAACAGTAAGAACAGTAGGGTGGGAAGAGTCAATAATACATGCTCAATAAACATGATTTGAATGAATAAATTGGTATTTGTTAAAGAACTATGTAAAAACTACAGGAATAATGGAGACAATTTTCTCATATTCTTTTAAATATTTTTAATTATTTTTTCTTCCCCCATGCCCTTGCTAATAGTTTCTCTCATGTCTTAGTCCAGTCAGGTTGGTATAACAAATTACCATAGACTGAGTGGCATATAAACAATAATAATTTATTTCTCATACTTCTGGAAGCTGGAAGTCTCAGACGAGAGTGCCATTATGGTTTAATTCTAAGAAAGGCTCTCTTCTGAGTTGCAGATGGCAACTTCTTGTTGTGCCCTCTCATGGTGACAGGGCAAGGCATCTCTATGGCGTGTCTTTCATAAGGGCACTAAAATCCTGTTCAAAAAGGCTCTGCTCTTATGACCTAATCACTCACCAACGGGCCCACCTCCTAATAACATCAGCTTCAGGGTTAAGACTTTTAACATATGAATTTTTTAGGAACATAAACATTCAGTCTATTTTTGCCTGCATCCAGCCCTCCTAGTACTCTGTGAACCTCTTCCTTTTTTGCTTTCTTCATCCTGTCTCTGGCCTGCTGTTGGTAAAAGACTGTCTATCCCACTTAAGTTTCCTTAAGCACCTATTCAGTATGTCACATTATACCAACTCCCCCCTATAAACCACATAATACAGAGAATTCTGAAATCCATTTACCAAATCAAAGATATATTAATGGAATTCTGCCAATCTTTCTTCTTGTTGACTTTCTGGTGGGTTATTTATCTGGAATTGATTTTTCATCTAGATAAATCACTCATGTTTTTCATTGTAACTCTTGGACTAAATTATTGCGCCTTTAATATGTTGTATGTTGGGCTTAACTTCTGGACTATATTTCTTAGTTTAAGAGACTGGGGTTTATCCTACAGCCATTAGGAAGAGGAGTCAATTCTTGCTTCCTCTATAGCCACTTAAGCAGACCTAATCTCTCCCAGGCAGAAGGAGACCTGTAATCCATATTTTAGTTATTATAAATTAATTGGTATCATAATTTTGTTCAGAAGTAAAAGATCATCATTTGTCTTCCATAAAAAGATGAGCAATACTCAGGAAACGTTGATTGAAAGTATTCACTGATAAGTATATAAAAAGCAAGGATTAAGACATACTTGATATGGTCAATATTTTATTTGTACTTTGCTTAAAAAACAAAGATGAGTTGAATGGAAAGAAACAAAAGATTGTACATAATGATTATAGTTTAAATATGATGCTAATTAATGATGTTATTACTTTTTTGTTTCCTTTTGATGAAGAGTATTCCAAAATTACTTTAACAATCAGCAGATATGGTGAGTTATTTATCTGAATGATTATCATAAAAAGAAAACCAAAGAGAAGGAAAAGCTCAGAGAAAAATATTGATGAAAACATTAGGTACCATCAAAAATCACTCTGGGTATATTGATCTGATTCATTCTTCTATGCTTGACAGAGAACATTCAATACTCAGAATTATCCATCTATCATTTTGACATTGCCCTTTGGAGAGTAATTATCAGTACTAATTTATGTAATTTTTTTAGTCCAATAGAAGGTTTCAGAACTCACATATGCCTGTGTATTTTAACTTTCTACCTTGAATGTACACTCTATTTACATTTTAGGCAATATAATATGACTAGTATAATATTACATGAAATTATATTTTCATAATGGAAATTATTTTTCAAGGATTTTTTTTTAAAGAAGCTTTCAAAAAGGATTTTCAGTTTTAAAGAAAATCAATGTTTTTCCTTTTTTCTGAGATAGTATGTGTATAGCTATCACTTGCAAGGAATAAGACCACAGAAATTAATAGGACATGTACCTGAAAAAAATATTTGGAAGATCTATGGCAGTGCCATCAAATACACATAAAATGTTATCCATATATGGAATTTTAAATCATCTAGCAGTCACATTAAAAATAAAAATAAAAAGAACCCGGTAAAATTAATTTTTATAATTGTGGTATCATAAAAACGTATTTGGTCTTTTCTTCTGGTTTCTGGCACAGCACTCCACTGGAAGCTGAGTCTCCAGAAAGACCAGCCCTTTGTTAGAAGTTTGGAAATTTCAGCTGCACCCCCTCAACCTCAGAGAAGGGAGAAAGGCTGGATGAGTTCAAGCACCAGTGGCCAATGTTTTAATCAATCATGTCTACATAGTGGAAGCTCATAAAAACCCCTAAATGATGGGGATTGGAGAGTTTCCAGGTGGGTGAACACACTGAGGTCCTGGGAAGGCAGCATGCTCAAAGAGGTCATGGAAACTCGGCACCTCTTCACCTCCCACTACCTCGCCCTACACATTTCTTCCATTTGACTGTTCCTGAGTTGTATCCCTTATAATAAACCATTAATTGTAAGTAAAATCATTTCCTGAGTTCCGTGAGTCATTCTAGCAAATTATCAAACATGAAGGGTTGGGGGGAGGTTGTGGGAACCCCTGATTTGTAGTAAAGTTAGAGAGAAGTGTGGGTAACCTGGAGACCAATATTTGCAATTGGAGTCTTGCCATTGACTCTTGATAGACCTCCAGGTAATCCACAATTCTCTCTAACTTTGCTACATATTGGGCTGTGAAATCGAGCCCTAACTGCATGGAGGCTGCTTTCATTCTAGGTAGGTAGCGTCAGAGTTAAATTGAATTGTAGGGCACCCAGTTGGGGTACCATCATTTTTCTTCTGAATGCTGAGTCTTTCCTTTGCTTCTCTGTGGAGATCAATCCATTCTAGCGTGGCATGAAAGGCCTATTGAATCTCTGCGTAAACTAAAGCCCAGGACAGGTCTAGGTTTTGAAAACGGATGGAAATCTTTTTGAGTTATTTAATACTTATGTCCAACCGCACTAAACAAAATACATAGCATGTGTTACACAAATCAAAAATGTAACACCCATATTTCTAGATATTCGCTCTTGAATTTTCAGAATGTCAGCAGGACACTGCCCATGCCTGACCATCCTCAAATATTATGTAACTCTGGTTAGTGCGTCAGCATTAGTGAATGTAAGGAGGGAGTGACAAACTGGAAAAGGGATAAAATAAGGGGGAGATTCAATATCAGTTAAGTACATCTAAGAAGTGTTATGTCAAAATCAACACTGAGAAGGCCATTCTGAATTTGGTTGTGTTCACAGTTTCATAATTACATAATTTACTTGTCAAATATCCATGAAGTCTTGTGATTTGCTTTAAAGACAGATACCCCGTGAAGCCTGACACATGTCAGACTTTAGATATCAGTCACTTAGCAGTCATTTCACACCAGGGAATTATTTAATTTGCCTGCTCTTTAGAGAATAATAGAATAATATCTCTCTTACATGACTGCTTTCAATTAATCTCACACACACACACACAATATGAAAATACTTTGAACACTGCATGACACCTGCTAATGATTTATTACATGACAACAGCACATTTCTGACCTAGCGAATATGAAGATGGCACTATTATCAAACCGAAGTCTCTCTTTGCTTAATATTTTAATAAATATATTTATAGGAAAAATTTAGCTACTGATAAATGTTCTTAACAATTCTTCTGATGGTTTGTGGTAAAGTAATTATGAACTTGATTAAATCAAACTTATTCTTCATTTAATATGAAAATTTTTTCTTAAATAATTATTCAAACACTCTGTTTGGTATTTGGGATGTTCTGTTTCTTCATGTTGCCAAACTAGATAGACAGGAAAAAATAGGATAAATTAATCATTACTAGAAATAATTTGAAAGACTGTTTGTCTTGACATCAATATGGTACAGAAACAAATTTGAATTAGTTTGACAGTGCAAATAATAAATCCTATAATATGTAATTTCTGGATCATAGTGCAATCCAATTCTCAATTTAATTTTAACCTAATGCTATGTTAGTAGGTATTAAAATGGGTATTTTCATAACTTTTTATTTACAAATTAGAGTAAAGGTTAAATTTTATCGGTAATATTCACATAGTGTAGAGAAATAGAGCTAGCATCTATATTTTATGTAAAATTCCAGCTCCTTTCAGTTGCAATTTTTTTGGGGGGGTTTCAATGAAGTTATATATTTATTTACCAACATAAACAGATTTTAAAATTTACTATTTTCAATTAGTTACTGCTTGTGAATGTGTGCAAAAATTAAAGTCTTTATAATCACTAGACTGGGATCTTCATGCCATCAGTTTTCTTTAAATTAGTATAAGGCACAGTCATGTGGGTGAAATATGTTAAATTTGAGCCAGGTGTGTTGAAGACAAAGTCCTTGTTTAACTCTTTTACTTAATACATAAGTGAGAAACATTAACTTTTAAACTGCCCTTGTAAAAATTATAATAGTAAGAAAATTATGACAGTGAAAGAGATCAGACCTAACCAACTCCATCTTTTCTTTAACCTTCAAACTGCTGTTAGTTGTTCCTGAGCATGGACCAAGTTAAGTTTGGGAGAAATTTAGTTTATAGTTTAAGAGATGATAGCTCATTCAAAAACTAAACCACCTTTGTAAAACCAATGAAAAGAAACGAGTTTGGGAGAATGAGAGGGGCCTAAATTCTGCTAAGATGTAGGCATCGTTAAGTAATTACCAGCCATTATTCCAGAGGTCACAAGATTTGCAACTTCCCCACTTACTCCTGTAACTAACATTCCTATTGTAGAACCTAAAATTGGCCGTTTGAGATGTCTTCTCAGGCTTTTGCATTTCTGAAGACCGATGGCCCCACCCAGACCAATGACTCCTTTGTGGCCCAGACCCAGAAGCAGATTCAGCGCACTAGGACTATTTTCCACAACCCTACTTTTGCATCCCCAACCAGTCAGCACCCATTACCTAGGCTCCTACCCACCAAACTATCCTTGAAAAGCCCTAGCCTCCAAATTTTTTCGGAGGTGGATTTGAGTAGTAATAAAGCTCTGGTCTCTAGTTTAGCTGGCTCTACTCATATTAATATAACTCTTTCTCTTTTGCAATTCCCCATTTTGATAAATTGGCTCTGTCTAGGCAGTGGGCAAAAAGAACCCATTAGGTGGTGGTTATACTTTTAGCTCATTAAGAGTAGAAATCCACTCTGAATATGTACTCAGTAAGATATCCTGCATCAAGTAACTTGCCCCTCCGAATGAGAGGACTACAGTGTCTCCTGCTCAGTGCAGTGATGCTTTTCTTTAAGTGCATATAGAAATGTTCATATTTTTACTGAGTGGGCAGCAGACAGTTAAACACATTGCCATCTTGTGTTGACAATGCATACTTCAATTTGGTATTAGAGACACATTTCCTTATAATTCTGGGTTTAAATTATGCAGTTTTTCTTAGTGCCACTGTTTTCTTGTGAGTATAACAATAATACTTTACAAGGCTGGTGCAAATATTAAATGAACAAATAGATGCCTGGTAAACAGAATTGTGACAGGCACATTGTAAGGATTCTATAGTTGCTTTTATTATTATCAATATTATTATTATTAATCTATCCATGAAAATTATACAGCTTATTATCAGAAAGGAAATGTTGAAAGACAATAAAGTTAAATGCAAACTGCATAAAATGACTTTATAATATTAAGAGATACAGACTTGTATTGAATATATTAGCCAAAACAATGGAATTATAAATATGTATTTTCCATTTTTTTCTAGCAAACAGTAATTTATTTATATGAAAAATGTATAGTTAAAAAGCCAGTGTGGTTCATAATTGCTGATGTACAAATTCCTTGATTTAAAGCAAAAATCCACTTTAATATGGCAGCATATGTTACCATATTCTTATTTGAAAAATGTTATTTCAACTCCTCCAAAGACATAGTGACAGAAAATGTTATTTTAATTTATTTGCCATATGCAATCCTATTTCCTCTACTTAAATTAAGAAAAATGCATAGAGTGTTTCCCATCACGTAGCTCCTATTTGGATGAAAACTCTTAAAACTCAATGAAGAGCAGTCTGTTTTCAGTAACTCCTGTTAGAAAACAACCACAGGTTACGGCCAGGTGGAAGTGAAAATTTTGACTTTTTTTCTGGATAGAAATGTGGAATTACAAATACGTCACCTCTGAACTAGGTACATATCCAGCTAATCTAGCACAGCTAGATAATCAGAACTCTACTGGAGTTCTGTGTAGATTTTGCAGTGTGGGGAACAAAGTCTACGCTTGCTGGTAGGAAGACCACCAGAAGAGTGAAGAAAGAAGGGGCTGATTTGCTCAGACTGTAATTTGCTCCCTAGTAATCAGGGAAGTCATACCTCATCCCATAGGGAAGAATGACAAGTAACAGAAAAAGGGTAAGGATATGGCTCTTTGGAGGGTTCTGGACAGAAAAGTTGAAGCAGAGAAAAATTACACATTCAGATAGAAAAACTAATTTATTGAACAACAACCCAATAGCTTATTAAAATAGGTACCATTTTTGTTTAGGTCTCTTGATTTATGTTTTGTGAAATTGTACATAATTTATTATTTCTTTCAATAGATATTTTAATTTAAAGTATGAAATAATTAACACTGCTAGTCATTA
Organism: Hylobates moloch; assembly: GCF_009828535.3. Classification (NCBI taxonomy): domain Eukaryota; kingdom Metazoa; phylum Chordata; class Mammalia; order Primates; family Hylobatidae; genus Hylobates; species Hylobates moloch. The sequence goes on along the minus strand of NW_026652289.1, from coordinate 26,529,926 downwards.
ATTTTTACCCTGAAACACAATCTTGCCTCAAATTTTCAGAACATTATTTTTTATTTAGTATATCACTTCATAAATAGCCACAACCCTCAAAGATGTAAATAAAGGACAGCAAGGTTTAAAATCAATAATTCCGTTAAGCCTTTAAAATATTTTTTAAAGTAGTGCTAGGAAATAAGACATGCTGGCTTTCACTTTCAGTAACTTGAAAATAATAGCATAAATTATGTAAGTAACCTCTTATTTAACAGAGTTGTAGCATACTTTTTACTCTAAGTTCCTTGTTTAGTATGACAAAGCTCTACTTTCTAGATCAGTGGTTCTCAAAGACAATGATTTTCTCCCAGGAAGATTTCTTAGGAGGCATTTGGCAATGTCTGGAGAGAGTTTGGGTTGTGATAAAACAAGGAAGACACTACTATTGGCAGCTAGTGAACAGAGATCATAGATGCTGCTGAACATCCTAAAATTCAAGTGGCAGCTTTTACAACATAGAAGTGGCCAACATGTCAGTTGTGCTGAGGTTCAGAATCTTTGTTTTAGATGCGTGTCATTTGACTTAAGATTTGTATTAATATCAAAGGGATGACTTTGGGACTTGAAGATGGCTGACTAGAGGGACCTGACACTTGCCTTCTCCACAAAGAAGGACCAAAACGGCAAATAAATAATCACATGTTGAATACAGTGTCTGAGAGAGAACAGTAGAATTCAGCAGAGAAATCACAGGAAAGCTCTGAGATACACACAGAAGAGAGAAGCAAAGAAGTTCACTGGTCAGGATTGGCTGGGAGCCTCAGGAGAGAGAAACTTCCCAGTGTAGGAAAAAGGTAAATGAGGGATCACCTGCAGTACCCATTTCCACCACGAACGTCTGCTATCTGCGAGCGGAGAAGCCCCTTGGCCCTTGCAGGCCCTGAGACCAGTATAGGAAGCTGTATGGAGTCCATATGATGGTATTGTTCCAAAGTGGGAGTTCATGCTGGATCATATCAACCTCCTTGCCACCCCACGCAAGACTCAAGCAGCTACAGGAGGGTACCATTTTGAGAGCCCATCAGCTACCAGACTATATCCTTCCCTGGGACCCAATAGCCACTGTTTTTCCCCTTCCCTTGAGACCCCTGCTGACATCTCCCTAAATCCACTCAGAGGTCTGCAGTATCAGGACACAGACTGAACCCGTCACTGTTGCCAGGTCCCCAGGACTCTAGACTTTGCAGTGTCCTACAGCCTGGGGAAAGTGCATGCATCACACCAGGGAGTCTGCCCGTGGAACAAGACAAAGGAAGCCAAAGCATGTGATGCCCAGAGTCTGAGAGACCCTGCCCAGAGCCACTGTCATAGACACTAACCTCCCACTCCAAGCAGCAGGACCACCACTCATCTGCATGTGCCTTCAGGGGGCCCAGGGGCCAACCTGCCCAGAAACCATCTGGGGTTTAAGAATATCCCAATACTTTAAAAAAAAAAAAAAAAAAAAGAATATTCCAATCCTTGCGATAGTTTGCTGAGAATGATGGTTTCCAGCTTTATCTATGCAAACTGTCGCAAGGACAAAAAACCAAACACCACATGCTCTCACTCATAGGTGGGAATTGAACAATGAGAACACATGGACACAGGAAGGGGAACATCACACACTGGGGCCTGTTGTGGGGTGGGGGGAGGTAGGAGGGATAGCATTAGGAGATATACCTAATGTTAAATGATGAGTTAATGGGTGCAGCACACCAACATGGCACATGTATACATATGTAACTAACCTGCACGTTGTGCACATGTACCCTAAAACTTAAAGTATAATTAAAAAAATAAAAAATTGAAAAAAAAAAAGAATATTCCAATCCTGCCTAGTGACACTAGCACCGTGCATGCCATTTGGGAGCCTGAGGACAACACTCAACCTACCACCATTGGCACCCTTGCATGCTGTCTGGGGGCGTGAAAATTCAAGTACACTGTCCTGCTGCTGCCAGTGCCAGCTCACACAATCAGGAGACTGGAGGACTGGACAGCCCCACCCTCACCCTCCTGCAGCAGTGCACATGAATACCACCGGGGGGCTGAAAACAGTTCTGCCCTGCCCATTGTCATCTCCATTAGCACCCAAGCATGCTGTCTAGGGGCCGAAAAACGAATCTTCATAAATTTAAATAAATTAAAATCATATCAAACATCTTCCCAGATCATAATAGAGTAAAATTAGAAATCAATACCAAGTAGAACTTTGGAAACTGTACAAATACATGGAAATTAAGCAACATGCTCCTGAGTGACCACTGGTTCAATAAAGAAATTAAAAATAAATTAAAACTTTTTTGAAACAAATGAAAATAGAAACATAAATACTAAAACCTAGGGGGTAAAGCAAAGGCAGTGGTAAGATGGAAGTTTGTAGTTACAAATACCTACCTCACAAACAGTAGAAATATTTCAAATAAACAACCTGATTATTTGCCACCTCAAGAAGCTAGAAAAACAAACAAAAAAAGTAAATAATCAAACTCAAAATTATTAATTTTTTAAATTTAAATTTTTATTTAATTTAGTTATTTTTTAGAGACTGGGTCTCCCTCTGTTGTCCAGGCTGGCCCTCAAGTGATCCTCCCATTTTGGCCTCCCAAAGCACTGTGATAATAGGTGACAGCCACTGCACTCAACCCAAACTCAAAATTAGTAGAAGAAAATAAATCATAAAAATCAGAGCAGAACTGAATAAAATAGAGACTAAAAATTTACAAAGTATCCATGAAACAAAAAGTGTTTTTTTGAAAAAAGATAAACAACATCAATAAACTGATAGCTTGACTAACCAAGAAAAAGAGAGAAAACACATAAAAAAGTAAAAGTAAAAATTAAAAAGGAGACATTAAACTGGTATCACAAAAATAAAAAATATCATTAAAAACTGTTATGAAGCACTATACGCTAACAAATTGGAAAATCTAAAGAAAATGGATAAATTCCTAGATACACATAACCTACCAGGATTGCATAAAGAAATTAAAAACTTGAACAGATCAATAAGAAGTAACAAAATTGAAGCAGTAATAAAAAGTCTCCCATCAAAGAAAAGCCCAGAACCTGATGGCTTAACTGCTGAATTTCATCAAATTTATAAAGAAGAACTAAAATGAATTTCTCGAAACTAGTCAAAAAAAATTTAAGATGAGCCCTCTATGAGGCCAGCATTGCCCTGATACCAAATCCAGGAAAGGCATAACAAAAATAGAAAACCACAGGCCAATACTCCTGAATAACATAGATGCAAAATTCCTCAACAAAGTACTAGTAAAACAAATCAAACAACATAGCAAAATACACCATGATCTAGTGGGATTTATCAAAGGGACACAAGTATGGTTCCACATATGTAAATGGATAAATGTAATACACCACATGAACAGAATGAAGGGCAAAAATTGTAATATCACCTCAATAAATACATAAAAATCACCTGATAAAATTCTGAATCCCTTTATGATAAAAACTCTCAAGACATTAGGCATAGAAGGAACATAGCTCAACATAGTAAAGAAAATATATTGCTGATCCATAGCTAACATCATGTTGGGTGGGGAAAAGCTGAAATCTTTTCCCCTAAGAATGCCCACTTTCACCGCTGTTATTCAACATAGTACCAGAAATTCTGGCCAGAACAGGCAGGCAAGGGGAAGAAATAAAAGGAATTCAAACTGGAAAAAAAGAAGTCAAAATGTATCTCTTTGCAGATAAGATGATCTTATATATTTAAAAACAAACAAAACACGAAGACTCCACCAAAAAAAACCAAAAACATTTAGAACTAATAAATGAATTCAGTAAAGTTACAGGATACAAATTCAATATATAAAAATCACTAACATTTCCACACACCAATAACAAATTAGCTGAAAAAGAAATTTAAAAGGCAATCCCTTTTATAAAAGCTAGAAAAAAATATCTAGAAATAAATTTAACCAAGAAGTCAAAAGACCTCTGCAAGGAAAACTACAAAACACTGATGAAATAAATTGAAGAGGATACAGACAAATAGCAAAAATCTTCTGCTCATGGAATGGAAGCATTAATATTGCTTAAATGTCTATACTACCCAAAGTGATCTACAGATTCAATGCAATCTTGATCAAAGTAACAATGGCATTCTTTGCAGAAATAGAAACAAAAATTCTAAAATTTGTATGACACTATAAAAGACCTAAATAACCAAAGCAATCTGAACAAAAGAACCAAACTGGAGGCATCACAGTACTTGACTTCAAAATATACTCCAAAGCTGTAATAACCAAAACATCAAGGTACTAACATAAAAACAAACAAGACCAATGGTACAGAATACAAAACCCAGAAATAAATCCAAATATTTACAGCCAACTGATTTTTTGATAAAGAGCCCAAAAATATACATTGATGAAAGGACACCCTCTTCAATAAATGGTTCTAGGAAACCGGAATATCTATTACGCAAAAAAAATGAAACTATATTCCTATCTCTTGCTGTATAAAAAGTTAACTCAAAACGAATTAAATACTTCACTATAAGACCTGAAACTATAAAAATACTGGAAGAAACCCTAGGCAATACTCACTTGGACATTGATCTAGGCAAAGAGAATTTATGACAAAGACCTCATAAGCTCAGGCAACAAAAGCAAAAATAGATAAATGGGACTATTAAATTAAAAAGCTCTGCATAGCAAAGGAAACAGCCAGCAGAGTGAAGAGACAACCTGTACAATGGGAGAAAATATTTGCAAACTAATCATCCAAGAAGGGACTAATATCCAGAATATATCAGGAACCCAAACAATTGAACTGCAAAATAATAATAGAATCCCATTAAAAAGTGAAAAAAGAACATTTCTCAAAAAAAGACCAGTATAAATAGCCAACAGGTACATGAAAATATGTTCAACATTATTAATGATCAAGAAAATGCAGATCAAAACTACAATAAGCTATCACCTCATCCCAGTTAGAATGGCTACTATCAAAAACACAAAATATAGCAAATGCTGGCAAGGATGCAGAGAACAGGGAACTCTTATAGACTATTGGTGGAATGTAAATTAGTATAGCCATTATGAAATACAGTGTGGAGAGTTCTCAAAAACTGAAAATAGAATTACAATATAATCTAGCAATTTCAATACTATGTATTTATCCAAAGGAAAATAAATCAGTATATCAGAGTAATACCTGCACCCAAATGTTTTATGGAGCACTACTCACAATAACAAAGATAGGAAACAACCGCAGTATCCATCAATGAACAAATAAATAAAAAAAGTTATAACTTTATAGTATAACATAAAACATAGTATATATAACATTTATAGAACGCGCTCTCTCTCTGTGCATGTATATGGTTGAATAGTATTTAGCTATAAAAAAGAATGGAATCCTGTCATTTGCAGTAACATGGATAGAACTGGAGGTCATTATGTATAAAGTAAAATAAGCCAGGCTCAGAGATATCGCACATTCTGGCTCATATGTGGGAGCTAAAGAAGTCTATCTTATGGAGGTAGAGATTAGAATGATAGTCAGAAGTGTGTAGAAAGGGTGGGGAAATGGAAGAAGCAAGGTTGGTTAATGGGTACAAACATACATATCGATAGCACAGAAGGCTAATTATCTATAATTGTTATCTATAACAACAAGGTAATTTTGGAATATAATAATTTTTCTCACTATTTAAAACATAAGATATGTCTGTGGATCTAAGGAAAGTTGTCTAAGATTCATATGATTAAATAGCATCCAGATACTTAACCAGGTACACTTAGGAATTTACGTTGAATTGTACAATATTTTGAGAAAAAATGATTATTTGCTAAATAGTGTGAGAATAACTTTCTAGAATATACGATCAGAAAGTGCAAGGATTATTTTCTATTTTGGTCAATACTATGTCTTCAGGGCCTAGCAGATATCGACAATAAATAATTTTGAGATAAATAAGTAAATCCTAAAATTCCAAACCAAATCAATTTAGTGATATAAGTTTTTAAGCTTTTATTGCAACTAGCTTTTGTCCCTTGCAAATATCTGAGATGTAAATATCCTATTAATGGGTAAATATTTACAAGTTTAAAATGTTTTTATATACATATGGAATTAAGACTTTTTGCTTAAACAATTCTCATATGCTTTTAATGAGTCAGAAATTTGTATCCCTAACTGACAGTAGAAGATTATGGATAAGGCAGACTCTGAATGGTGCTCACCTAATAGTCATTCTCCTCTTCCTTAGAGCAACCTCATTTGGATGGAGCAGCAAAGTGCCAACGGGAAGACGTGGAATCTCAGCCTCTCTTACAGTGTGTGGTGGCCCCTGACAAGAAGGTTCTTACCTGTAAGTTCTTACCTGTCATCTGGGTAGATAAATTTGGGGTTTTTGTCTTTTCCTTTCTTTCTTTTTTTTTTTTTTTGAGACGAAGGCTCGCTCTCTCCCCCAGGCTGGAGTGCAGTGGCGCGATCTCGGCTCACTGCAAGCTCCGCCTCCCGGGTTCACGCCATTCTCCTGCCTCAGCCTCCCGAGTAGCTGAGACTACAGGCGCCTGCCACCACGCCCGGCTAAATTGTTGTATATTTTAGTAGAGACGGGGTTTCACTGTGGTCTCGATCTCCTGACCTTGTGATCCGCCCGTCTCAGCCTCCCAAAGTGCTGGGATTACAAGCGTGAGCCACCGCAACCAGCCTGTCTTTTCAAAGAAATAATGTTTATCCTTGTCTTGAACTTATCCTTTTTACCAGCCCTTCTTCCCCACTGGAACCCAGCCACAGTGCCTGAAATGCATGCCTCTATACATTTTAAGAAAAACAATCCTTCATTTTGTTTAACCCATTTTATTGTTTTGTTGATATATTTGTAGTACGTAGCTGAACTTACGCTTAACATAGGCATGGTGGCTTAGAAAGTTATAGATCTAGCATGGCCAAATCTAAATTGTCAAGTCCATGTTTAAAAACTCAACTTATCCCTCTCCACAATTCATGTACTTTTCATGATGCTGCACTTTCTTTTGAAAGTCCTAGATGCTCAATCCAGTGCTTATCATTAGTATGTCCATTATATACTGTCCGTATTTTATATTCTTTCAAATACAACTCCAGGGAAAATAATATACAAAATAGGATTTCAAATAGAAGAATGGCTAAAAACGAACAGATCTTAGTGCTCATTTATAAGTCTGTCCTTTAAGATGTCTTCATTGAGTTAAGAAACACCTGGGGCTATTTTAAATGAAAATGATTTTTTCAAGATTTTTTTTATCATTTAGATCAAGATAAACGCTATGTTTTTTTCTAGCAATAGCAACTTTTTTGTTATAAAATATGGTCTTTAAAAAGAAAAATCATTGAAATAAAAATATATGGGCAGAATCCTATCAAAAATGGTTCATATTAATGACAGATTGATATGTTAAAAAATCCTTGTAAGTTTTATTTTCAAATTCTATAAATTATTTGGTTTCTGAAATAAATCATAACTTTATTAAACATGGATGATAGAGTAAAATTCATTTTCTGCTTCCAGGCAATACATGTTGGGAGGAGACAGAATGTATTCCTAAAGATAAAAACTTGGAAGTATAGGATGTCATAGGAAGTTCACTGCATTTATACTTAGAGATGTACTATAAACCAAGTTCAAACAATTAATTGAATGAGCAAGAACAAATATTTTAACTTCCTTAAACTTTGTTCTATTATTTAGAAAAATGAGATCTTGTTTTATTTGCCAAATGCTTTGATTTTTAAAAGGTTAAAAAAATTATGCAATTTCTTTGAAAACTGGTATACATATAAAACATATTAGCTATGTTTGAATACAAAAAATAAATTAGAAAAATAATTTAGTTTTATATTTATTATGATAGTCTTGAAGTTGAGACAATTAAGACATGATACTAAATAATTAACTAAAACAAAAACCGAATAATTACAAGATATCTCTAAAAGTTCAATGTTGCATCAAATCCTGTGTGTTAATTTGGATCTATACACTCATACTTTTTAAAATGTATACGTTTTGTTTTTTAATTTTTAATTTTTGAGAGTACATAGTAGGTGTATATATTTATGGGATATGTGAGATGTTTGGATACAGGTATGCAATGTGTAATAAACACATCATGAAAAATGAGGTATCTGCCGCTCGAGCATTTATCCTTTGTGTTACCAACATTCCAATTATACTGTCAGTTATTTTAATATGTACAATTAAATTATTTACTATAGTCACTCTGTTGCGCAGTCCAAAACTAACACTTATTCTGTTTTTTGTGTGTACCCATTAACCATCCCCATCTCCCCTCTACCTGCCCCCACTACACTTCCAAGCCTCTGATAACCATCCTACTCTCTGTCTCCATGAGTTCAACTGTTTTGACTTTTAGATTCCACAAATAAGTGAGCACATGCAGTGTTTGTATTTCCATGTCTGGCTTATTTAACATAACATAATGACCTGCAGTTCCATTCATGTTGTTGCAAATGACAGGATCCCATTCTTTTTATAACCAAATAGTATTCCATTGTGTATAATAATATTTTCTTTATCTATTTATCTGTTTCTGATAAGGTTTGGCTCGGTTCCCACCCAAATTTCACCTTGAATTATAGCTCCCATAATTCCCACGTTGTGGGAGGGACCCAAGGGGAGATAATTGAATCATGGGGGCAGTTCCTCCATACTGTTCTCAAGGTAGTGAATAAGTCTCACAAGATCTGATGATTTTTATAAGCGGAAACCCCTTTCACTTGGCGCTCTCTCTTTCCTCCCACAGCCATATAGGAAGAGCCTTTCACCTTCTGCCATGATTGTGAGGCCTCCCCCGCCACATGGAACTGTGAGTCCATTAAACCTCTTTTTCTTTACAAATTACCCAGTCTTGGGTTTGTCTTTATCAGCAAGATAAAAAACGGACTAATATAGTAAGTTTGGAGGGCTCAGAAGAAGACAAGAAAATGTGGGAAAGTTTAAAACTTACTAGAGACTTGTTGAATGGTTTTGACCAGTATGCTGGTAATTATATGGACAATGAAATTCAAGCTCAGGTGGTCTCAGATGAAGATGAGAAACTTGTTGGGAACTGGAGTAAAGCTGACTCTTGCTATGTTTTAGCAAATAGACAAGTTACATTTTGCCCCTGTACTAGAGATTCGTGGAACTTTGAACTCGAGGGAGATGATTTAGGGCATCTGGTGGAAGAAATTTCTAAGCAGCAAAGCATTCAAGAGGTGACTTGGATGCTGTTAAAAGCATTCAGTTTTAAAAAGGAAACAGGCCACAAAAGTTTAGAAAATTTGCAGCCTGGTGATGGGATAGAAAAGAAAATCCCATTTTCTGAGGAGAAATTCAAGCCAACTGTAAAAATTTGCACAAGTAACCAGGAGCCAAATGTTAATTCCAAAGACAATGAGAAAAATGTCTCCAGGGCATGTCAGAGACCTTTGCAGAAGCCCCTCCCATCAGATGCCCAGAGGCCTAAAAGGAAAAAATGGTTCTCTGGGCTGGGCACAGGATCCCACTGCTGTGTGCAGCCTAGGGACTTGGTGCTCTGCATCCCAGATGCTCTAGCCATAGCTAAAAGGGGCCAAGGTACACCTCCAGTCAGGGCATTAGAGGGTGCAACCCCCAAGTCTTGGCAGCTTCCACGTGGCATTTAGTCTGTGGGGGCACAGCAGTCAAGAACTGAGGTTTGGGAACCTCTACCTAGATTTCAGAGGATGTATGGAAATGTCTGGATGTCCAGGCAGAAATTTGTTGCAGGGGCAGATCCCTCATGGAGAACTTCTGCTAGGGCAGTGTGGAAGGGAAATACGGAGGGGAAGCCCCTAACACAGAGTCCCTACTGTGGCACTGCCTAGTGGAGCTGTGAGAAGAGGGCCACCATCCTCCAGACCCCAGAATCATAGATCCACAAACAGCTTGCAAGGTGCCCCTGGAAAAGCTGCAGACACTCAACCCCAGCCCTTGAGAGCAGCTGGGAGGGAGGTTGTACCCTGCAACACCACAGGGGTGGAGCTGCCCAAGATCATGAGAACCCACCTCTCGCATCAGTGTGACCTGTTTGTGAGACATGGAGTCAAAGGAGATCATTTTGGAGCTTTAAAATTTGACTACCCTACTGGATTTTGGAATTGCATGGGGCCTGTAGCCCCGTCATTTTGGTCGATTTTTTCCTTTTGGAATGGGTTATTTACCCAGTGCCTGCACCCCCATTTTATCTAGGAAGTAAATAACTTGCTTTTGATTTTACAGGCTTGTAGGCAGAAGGCACTTGCATTATCTCAGATGAGACTTTGGACTGTGGACTTTTGAGTTAATGCTGAAATGAGTTAAGTGTTTGGGAGACTGTTGGGAAGGCATGATTGTGTATTGAAATGTGAGCACATGAGATTTGGGAGGGGCTGGGGGTGGAATGATTTTGTTTGCCTGTGTCTTCACCCAAATTTCATCTTGATTTGTAACTCCCATAATTCCCATGTGGTAGGAGGGGGCCGGGGGCAGATAATTGAATCATGGGGGTGGTTTTCCCAATACTGTTCTCGTGGTAGTGAATAAGTCTCATAAAATCTGATGGTTTTATAAAAGGAAACCTCTTTTGCTTGGCTCTTTCTCTCTCTTGCCAAGTAGTGCCTTTCATCTCTGCCATAATTGTAAGGCTTCCCCCACCAGATAGAACTGTGAGTCCACTAAACCTGTTTTTCTTTATAAATTACCCAATCTCTGATATGTCCTTATCAGCAGTGTGAAAATGGACTAATACAGTTTCCAAATCTTGGCTATTATAAACAGTGCTGCAACAAACATAGGGGTGAAGATGTATCTTCCATATACTGATTTCTTTTCTTTTGAATGTATAATCCAGGTACTGCTGGATTATATGGTATCTCTATTTTTAGTTTTTTGTGGAACCTCAAAACTGTTCTTCAGAATGATTGTACTAATTTATATTCCCATCACAAGTGTACAAGAGTTCCCTTTTTACATCTTCACTGGTATTTGCTATTGCCTGTCTTTTGGATAAAAGCCATGTTAACTAGGGTGAGATGATATTTCATTGTAGTTTTGATTTGCATTTCTCTGACGATCAATAATGTTGAGCACCTTTTATATACCTATTTACCATTTATATAACTTCAGAAATGTCTGTTTAACTTTATTATCCACTTTTTAATCAGATTATTTGATTTTTTTTCTTATAAAGTTGCTTGAGCTCCTTATATATACTGGTTACTAAATTGTCAGAGGGGTAGTTTACAAACATTTTCTACCATTCTACAGGTTGTCTCTTTACTTTGCTGATTGTTTCCTTTGCTAAGCAGAAGGTTTTTAACTTGAGGTGACCCCATTTGTCCATGTTTGCTTTGGTGCCCTGTGCTTGTGGAGTAGTACTCAATAAAGTTTTTGCCCAGACCAATGCCTGGAGACTTTCCTCAGTGATTGCTTGTGGTAGTTTCATAGTTTGAAGTCTTAGATATAAGCTTTTAATCCATTTTGATTTGATTTTTGTTTATGGTGATAGTCTAGTTTCGCTTTTCTGTATATGGATTATCAGTTTTCCCAGCACCATTTATTGAAGAGACTCTCTTCCCCAGTGTGTGTTCTTGGCACCTTTCTTGAAAATGAGTTCACTGTACAGGTGTGGATTTGTTTTTGGTTTCTCTATTCCATTCCATTGGTCTGTCTGTTTCTATGCCAGTACCGTGTTGTTTGGGTTACTATAACTGCAGTGTGATTTGAAGTCAGGTAATGCAATTTCTTCTGTTTTGTTTTGTTTTTTCACTTAGAATAGCTTTAGCCATTCTTGGTCTTTTTTGGTTTCATATAAATTTTAGGTTTGTTTTTTCTATTTCTATGAAAATTGTCATTGGTATTTTGACAGAGATTACACTGAATCTGTAGATTATTTTGGGTAATGTGGATGTTTTAACAATATTGACTCTTCTAATCCATGAACGTGGAGTATCTTTCCCATTTTTGGTGTACTCTTCAATTTCCTTCAACAGTGTTTTATGGTTTTTATTAGAGAGATTTTTGACTTCTTTGGTTAAGTTAATTCCTAGGTATTTCATTTTATTTGTAGCTATTGTAAATGGATTAGTCTTCTGATTTATTTTTCAGATTGTTTACTTTGGGCACATAAAAATACTCCTGATTCTTGTATGTTGTTTTGTATCCTGCAACTTTACTGAATTTGTTTATCAGTTCTAATAGTATTTTGGTGGTGACTTCAGGTTTTTCCAAATATAGTATCATATCGTCTGCAAACAAAGATAATTTTATTTTTCATTTTCCATTTGGATGCCTTTTATTTCCTTCATTGTTATTCAACATAGGACTTCACAGTACTACGTTGAATATCAGATCAATGCCCCAGAGAATAAAAATGGGCAACCTTGTTATGATCCAGACCTTAGAGGAAAGGCTTTCAGTTAAGATGTGTATTTTTTGTATTTCATCTACAATTATTAAAATAAGCAAACTTTTAAGCATTATTAGCATTAAGAAGCATATCTAAAAAGATAACTGAACATATTGATACGTTTATTTCTATAGTATCAAGAATTTAAGAAAAAAATAAGGAAATGTGCTTTTTAAAAGAAGGATAAGCCATACATGGTGTCTCACACCTGTAACGCTAGCAATTTGGGAGGAGGGCAGTTTTCTTGAGCCCAGGAGTTAGACACCAGCCTGGGAAACATGGCAAAACCCATTTTCTACTAAAAAACACAAAAAACAAAAAAATTAGCCAGGCACGATGGTACATGCCTGTAGTCCCAGCACCTTGGAAGGCTGAGCTGAACCCAGAAAGTCAAGGCTGCAGTGAGCTGAAATTGCACCACTGCACCCCAGCCTGGGCAACAGGAATGAGACCCTGTCTCAAAAAAATAAATAATGAAAAGAAAAGAAAAGAGAAAAGAAAAGAAAAAGGCTAAAACTGTAATTCACTTAATCATACGTAAAATGTTTTTACCTTCTAAATAGAGAAGCTAAAAAACCTCACAAAAGAACATAATAGGAAATCTGAACAATAGAAAGATGTACCATAATACTGATCAAGAAGATGTATGTTTAAAAGTACCTATTCTTTCAGAATCTATGCATGATTTTAAAATTCTAACTAATATTCTCTTTTTATAAGGAGAATAATATAAACTATTTTAGAATAGTGAAGAAATAATGGAAAATAAAGAGATACAATAGGAATCATCTCAGTAATTATTCCATTAGTAACATATTCTAATGCCGTCATAATCAAATTAGTATTGTAGTAACAAGCTCAGGTGGCTAGATCAGTGCACAACACAGATAATTCAGAAATAGGTCTAAGTGTATATGAGAATGTAACATATAAAACAGGTAATATTTTAATTCATAGGAAAGGATAGTTAATTTGTATAAATTGTGCGGGCATATGTGGCTACATATCTGGAGTAAAACTATGTCACATCTGTAACACATATATTCTGTTTGACTTCTAGTCTCTCTATTGATGAAAATGTGAATAGTTTCAAACTTTTGCAAAGCATTTAAAAATAAATATTAAAATTAAAACTGCACACACACTTTTTTGCCTGTCAGTTGCATTCTATTACTCTATCTCTTGAAGCTGAATTTATTTCTGTGAGGCTTTATGTGTAATTATATTTATTACTGCATTTTTCATAATAACAAAAAAAAGGAATAAAAGCATACAAATACAGTATATGTCCAAACATGCAATATCAAGGACTATGTAAATAAATTACATTTAAAATCTGCATCATGGAATAATATCTAAATGTGCAAATTATCATTAATGAATTTCATTTTCTTCTTCTCCACCTTGAAAATTTTGTGTTTTCCATGTATTTTCATCTCAGAAAAAATGTAGACTAAACTTTAAATTTCTCAGGTGCACTTCTTAATTCCATACTCCACAATCCCCCTTCACTATCGGTATCAATGCTATTTTCCTCCTCACCATCAATGCTTTCTCAACTATGACTACTTATCATAAATCCAACTATTTATAAGTTTCATATATTCTAAAAAATAAAAAAAAGGAAACAGCATATACAAAGATAAAACTCCCTTCTAATGTTCTACTGCATCAAGGTGAACTTTCTCTGCTTTTATCACCTTAGAATCCTGTCACTTCTGTTAAAGTCTTCACCAGCCATTTGTTAATAAGGCTCAAGGCACTGGACTAGTCTTTCATAGATCTGCAGAGGCCTCCATAACATCAAAACCAAGACTCTGCCAGTATTCATGATCTTTGACCTCTATGCATACGACACAATTGACCATAAAGCCTCTGGAAGCAATGACACATGAAAAACCACTTGGGTAGCAGAAAGAGAAAGGACAAAACACATTTTAGAAATATTTAAGTGGCAAAATCAAATCACTTGATGATTGACTGATTGATTGCCTAGATAAAGGAATTCAGTGACTCACCGGATATCAGATAATGAAGACAGGAGTTATGTGAACCTGCTTTTGGGACTTGGGTAGACTGTGATACCAGCTGTTTTTCTCCTCACCATCAATGCATTCTCCCTGTGAATCAAAACAGATTTACACCCTATAAAAGAAGGCTAGGATTTACGTGGAAGTGATGAAGCATTTGTAAACCTGTGAGATTATCAAACATCATATTTAATCAGATGTCTATCAGTCTGAAGATCACAGCAAAATATCATAATATCTATGAAATGGCTAAATTATTCTAGGAGAGATACAGAGTGTGGTAAAATGTTGGTCAGGAATAGATTTTTGGAAATATCAAAGTTTTATAAATATATATATTAAAAGAAACTCATGGGGAAAGAAAAGATAAATGGAGAATTTGAACTGAATATTTTCTATCTGATCCTTTAGATCTTCTTTCCACCCAACTCCACACTGCCCCATGCCTCAGGATCAAAGTCTGGTGACAAGTTTATGCCTGCTTTCCCAATTTAATTATGAATGACACACTTTCTTATTATAAAAATAGTCCTTATTTTAACTGTAGATTATATGGCTATCCAAACCAGGACTCTCTGGTTTCTCTTTGGCTTCAGCCACTGGAGATCACAGATGGAGGGAGGAGAAGGAAGTCAGAAAATTTGCTTCTGTGGCATCCTTTTTGACTTGTTACATTTGGTTGGTGGTTGTTCTTATTGGCCCCAGCTGATGCTAGCCACTGATAGGGAATAGGGAATGAGGAAGTTTCCAGATGATCCCACTGGAAGGGGATATGTGTCTCTTCCAAGATCTTTATTGGTGCAGGGGTATGGGCAGATCCAAGAGAGTGTAGTGTCAAGAAAGTTAAGAAAGAATTTTCCAAGACTTGTGTAATACATGGGGGTGGATAAAGCGAATGCAACAGGTAGTCCAGCAAGATGAGGAAAAGATAGTCAAAATTATGAACAGTCATAAAAAGTATGGAAATTATAAATTTTGTTTCAGGTAGAGACAACAGATAAACATACATTAGGCATAAAATATTTAAAAAGAAAATAATTAGCCAAAAAAAGAAAAAGCTTTTCTGTTTAGTTCAGCAATTATTAATGACCTCCTATTCTGATTTTAGGGGCCATTGTCTGAAGTACACGTAGAGAAGAAATTATAGAAAGGCGAAACTAAGGAAGTCACTATATATTGATATCATAATTTATTTGAGTTTGAACCTATTTATACTTAATCATGTTTGGAAAAATGTAAGCAGATAGAGAATTTTTGTGGACACCATATTCCAAACAAACATACTTTTGCCCAGCTTATGAAGACCTACTTTCACCAAAGTTATAGAAATACTTTGGCATCAATATTTGGCATCAATCAGCAGATATGGAAGGTAATAAGTTGTTTAGCTATGTTTTAATCCTCTTCTTGGTGTGCTCACTGACTCTTATAAGCTGAAAATATGAATGGCCAAAATAAAATAAACTTTATATGATTATTAGAAACAATACTAATAACTCCTAGAAAGCAAAGACATACACAAGTATCTAAAAACATGGCAAATTGCTGGAGAATGATTGTGAAGAAAAGTTAAATTAGCAGAATGTAAGAAGTTTGGCATTTTCAGGAATTTAGAAGCCAGAGTAATTAACCAGTAAAAAAGAGTTAGGTCCTGCCACTTCTTCTCAAGTTCTCATCATTTTTCAAGGATTTGGTACATCTGGGGATTCTGATAGCTAAGCCCTGTATCCAATTTAGAAAGAGCATCCCTAATGTTAGCTGAAGGCAGTGGAGTAGAAATTTATCACTAAGGAACGAAATGCATTCCTTTTGGCGGAAAGCTGCTTAGAGGAATGTATTTTGTGTGGTATAAAAGTGCATGGAAATTTTAGTTGTATTTTTCTTTAAATCTATGAAAAACTTTATGTCTTTGAGGGATAAACCCTATGCAGCTATTGGGAAAATAGGAAACATCTTAAAGAAGAACAAACTTATCCAACATTGCATACTATTCTGTTTCCTATTTCATAGGCTGGGCCACCTGAAATTTTATAACCCAACCAAACTTTAGATTCCTTGTATTTTCATACAGGTCTCCAGAAATGGGAATGATACTCTTGCTAAAATATCTGCTATGTAGAGTCTATTCTGCTTAGAAAATGAGCAGAATCAAGGACCATAAATAGATATAATGTCATCTTCCAGCTTACTTTTGAAGAGATCTCTATACCCTTCCATCTTCTGGGTTTGAATTAGAGTAAATGGTCAATGAATAAAGACAGGAAGAATGGAGAGGGAACAGTATTCTGGTACCTAAAGCCACCCAACAAGCACCAGAATATTTTTCTTTTTTAATAAAATGAGTTCTTCTATTTTCTTTTTTTCTTCAAATTAGTAAAATAGTTTTAAAGTTACAATTTCAATGTGCCAAAGTGAAAATTTTCTCCCCTGATTAGCAAATACTGTTACTCGCTGTGAGGCAGAAAGTTGTATATAAGCAGTGATTAAATATATAATGGGGTAATAGTGAAACTCTGGTAAACCCTCACACATTTTAGAGAATCATAGAGCTTTCTAGTTGTCTATAAAATTATAGATGTGAAGAGCAAACTTTTTTCTTCTCTTAGAGGGGTTGAGCATGCCATTGTCACCTACTTTTCAGGAGGGAAAGGTACTAGAAGAATGTTCCTATCCTCTGATCACAAGTCACCCACTGGGTCAGTCACTCTTTCCTTAAGGACTTTTGGAAAATTGCACAACTATGGGTTGTCCTTTGCAAATAGCTGTGCTCATGACTTAAACACCGTTTTCTTTTATTGCAAAGTGGGGGTCCTTAAGGAGTCCAGATTATCTTGTTGCTCAGAGAATGAATAAAATTTAGGTAGAGGGGAAGGAAAGTTCATTTTGAAGCCCAATAGGCCTCATGTTTAAGTCATGTTCTATATTATTTTATTAGTAAAGAAGCTGGTATTTAATCTCCATCTATCTGATTTCCAAATTTTATCTATCAGCAAGTTTTGAATTTGTAATAGGCTTGACTGTCAGAACAATATTCACTCCTAAAAATTCAACCACTTTCCACTTAGTATCAATTGTGCCTTTTCCTATAATTTCCATTAAAAATTCATGTTTTTTGCCTAATTTAATAATTACCAACAATACAAATGTCAAGTCCATAAAATTGATAGAAATTGGGGTGTTTTGTGGAGTTAATAATTTGGTTTACTTTTCTCATCTTTCATAGAACTTTCTTAACCATGTAGAATGTTCTGCCACAAGCAGAAGCTCAGTAAGTTCTGCTGATTTGTTTTAACAAGTATAATATTTGTTTTCTTTTGCCATGCAAAGCTGGCTTACTAGAAAAAGCATTGACACAAGAAGGAAGTCAACATTTATGGTCTGAGCATTTCCAGTGTTAAGATGCTTAAGAGTGTACAAAATGCAAACGACTAGGCTATAAAATGACTGTCTTTCCCTAATCAGGAAAAACTACCAAAAATGTAATGTAAAAAAATATATAAACTGAGTAAGCATATGCCCTATTGTCACTTATACTTCGGTTTTTCTATGTAAGTCAAAATGTAGCTTATATAGGAACCGGCTAGAAGAATGATGTATGGATATTTATAGGGGAAAATCTCATGGTGGTCCAAGGAATGCCTTTCTGTATGTAAACAACTCTTTAAGTTACAAGGCTCTTTGAAAAATGGCATGTTCTATTCAATGTAGATTCAATGAAAGAATCTAGATTGCCATAATCATTTTATGAAAAACGATAGCATTACGGTCCCACACCTTCATGTCTTCAAACACACACACACACACTTCTACTTGTCTATAAAGTTACAGATGTGAAGAGCAAACTTTTTTCTTCTCTTAGAGGGGTTGAGCATGCCATTGTCACCTACTTTTCAGGAGGGAAAGGTACTAGAAGAATATTCCTATCCTCTGATCACGTCACCCACTGGGTCAGTTACTCTTTCCTTAAGGACTTTTGGAAAACTGCACAATTATGGATTGTCCTTTGCAAACAGCTGTGCTCACGACTTAAACATCGTTTAAGTCACACACACACACACACACACACACACACACACACACACCACACACACACACACACACACACACACACACACACACACCATATTATGGAAAGATAATATCCTCTTGTTCTAAATCACAAACCAATAAAATATTCGTATTCTGTTTCAAACCCTACTCATACTTTAACCTAGTCCTTGCACAAGTACAAATACTCCCTCCTTTTTTTTTTTTTTTTTTTTTACAGAAATTCACATTTCAGTCTGTCACTGAAATGGGCTGTCAAAAGGCTAGCCCATCTTCTTAATCTAGTTCCTATACAATATACAAATACTGTTTTTTACCTGAATGTGCATTTGAGTCAGCTGAGCCTATTTCATTGATATAAATAATAAGGTAGTGGAAAAATCTTTTTGAGATGTTTATACATCAACGTTAAGTCTCCATTATCCTTTATTTATGCCCAAAGGGGATAAAAATATGAATCCAAAATTCTTAGGAATACAAAATGGCTGACTCATGCTTCTTGCAAAATGTATGCTTTCCATATGACCATTAAGAAATAGTGGCTCTACCCCTAGGTCTCTACCGCTATTTCTCTCTCTTCTCTCTATCTCTTCAAGCTTACTTACCCTTGTACTCATTCTTCCTTAAAATTCCTTTTCGTATCCTAGATGTTGATTCATCTCTTGCCATTTTCTGCTTAATTCTTGCCTCCCAATAGATGTTACATTCAGAAAAAAACATATTTCAGTTACAGAAACATGCAACTGTTTCTTACATAAACATTTTTTTCACTTCAACCACCCCTATTCCTTTTTATTTTCCTTTAAATATTAACATATTTGAGAATCCATCTCTTAAATGCTCTCATTTTGGGTTAGGTGGAGGATTTCTAGATAAAACTCTAGACACATAGTAAAATTTGAATTTCAGATAAACAATAATTTTTTAGTATATTACAAACAGGGCATGGGTGTGTTTTTTGTGGATATTCAGGGGAGGGGGGGTGGAGAGAGGAAAATTCCCCACAACGAATGTAAACCTGTGAGCAGGATAGACCCTATGAAGTATAAAATTAGCTCAATGTGAATTAACTGGTATTGCGATACAATGGCATTTCCAAATAAAACTTGTATCTACAAAGTGATTTGATATTTTCTGACCATGAAAGTTTGAGCACTTAAGCCATAATTTTGAGAAAAAATGTACTATATCCTTTCCATTCTGTGAAGTCTGTTTTGAATTGTATTTATGAATGATCTGACCAAGTCATACCATTTCCTAGTACAGAAAACTGCTTTCCTGTAGGTTTACTAATAACTAAAAACAGGGCATTTTACTGTTACTGCTAAGTATGAAATCTCACTCTTGCTATGTATTCAGAATGAGTACAGAATCATTTAATCAAAGAGTAAGGTAATATCCACTGAGAAGTTGATGAAACCCTCACATTGTTTGAGGAAAAGTTTTAATTCACTCAAATTGACATCTGTAACTGATAATCACAGGGCATAATAAAACGTAAAAAAAAAATTAACCCTGGTGTTTGCCATTCAGTAATATAACAGCATCTAGTTCCCTATCAGTATCATTAAATTCGAATAAAATACCAACTAATATTCACTTCAACCTATTTTCTATAAGTGAATATTTGAAATATTTTCTTTAAAAAGCTAAATGTAGTGATAAATCAAATTACAACACTGTAAATTCTTTTTTTTTTTTTTTTTTGAGACGGAGTCTCACTCTGTCGCCCAGGCTGGAGTACAGTGGCGCAATCTCGGCTCACTGCGAGCTCCCACTCCCGGGTTCACGCCATTCTCCTGACTCAGCCTCCCGAGTAGCTGGGACTACAGGCGCCCGCCACCACGCCCGGCTAATTTCTTGTATTTTTTAGTAGAGACAGGGTTTCACCGTGGTCTCGATCTCCTGACCTCGTGATCCGCCCGCCTCGGCCTCCCAAAGTGCTGGGATTACAAACGTGAGCCGCCGCGCCCGGCCACAACACTGTAAATTCTTTATGATATCTTTAAAAAGCTTGCATATGTCTCACAGATAGATATTTATTACACATATATACACATAAGAAAGATGTTCTAATGGAGGAAAAAGTTTAAATAATTTGATGTCAACCTAATAAAAGATCATTAATTGTATGGGTGTTCCCCTCTGGCTGGGGGCATAAGACTCCAGATGATTTTAATTTTCTTCCTTGCTGAGCAACATTTTCTGGATAATCTGTAATAAACACATTTTTATCCAGTAATAAGCGTATTTATTAAAATAGTTTAAAAAATATTTTACCTTTTAGTACTCATATCATTTGCCAGAGGCCCAAATACATATAGAGCCTATTGAGCTGTCTGTGCTTAGGAAACCAAGAACGTGAAACCAGCTGGATGATGAAATAGCAGGGAAAGCAATAATTTGTTTCCTAATAAGCTATATATAAGTCACGTCTTGAGTGAAGAATAGGTCAATTGTACTTTGTTTGGAATTGTTACTTATATTTTCAAGTGAATATGTTTAACATTTCCCCAGAGTCCTTTTCTGTAGTTCTTAAGGATTTCAGCTATTTATTAGCATATGCACCCAGGCTAAACTAAAATATTCCAGGGGATGAATTTCTCAGTTTTGTAAAAAAAGTGGATTTGTGCAAGAAAGCACTGCCCTCAAGCCTCTGTGCTGAGAAATTAATCTCTACAAACATAGAGAAATCCCCATTGTTCAAACAAGTTCTTAGGGCACAAAACATGGAAAATGAACTTTGTCATCACCACTCGAATATTTTTCTATGTTTATCTGTTGAAAATTACATAGCATGTCTAATAGGACACTTTCTAAATCTGTGAAATACTATGCAACTTTAAATGAAGCCACTTTTACTCTGATGAACTGCCACATGGCAAAGCAAGGACATAAAAATCCATTCAAATAGGTGTTATAAAACAGATTTATTAAAGAATGTATTACTAAAAAATGTATTACCAAGGGACAAACAACAGGCATACACAGAGATTGAAATATAATTAAAATTATTACTGTATAGTCCTATTAAATATATGACAATTGCAAAATACTCAACAAATACAATATTCATAGGCACATTTTTATAACTATTATATACACTCACATTTTAGTACTCTCTCATATTTCACTGTGATTATAAATAGAACTACTCAAATATATTTGTTTCTTCCAAACCAGTTGTTAAGGCTAAAATGAGACACAAAATAAATGATTGGAATAAAAATATCAAAGTCCCCTTTATGTTCATTAGAAATTGCTTTCCTTGCTGTCACCCAAAGTTTCACGCATATCTCAGGAGTGGAATAATGGGTTTGTTAGAATTCTGTCCTCTAAATAAGAGTCCTCTACCTTTACTTACAGACAATGCAAGGTAGGTCAAAAATCTCTCTTCTTTAGAACACAATCATTTTGAACAAAAGTTCTATATACTCTATTGCTATTTGCTTATTTTCCACTTACTTTCAGTTTATTTTAACCACTCACATCCCACGACTACACTGAGACCCCTTCTTTTATGATCATGGATTAATTTCTTGTTTAAAAAACTTGTGGAACTCTCTGAGCCTTGCTTAATTGCTGGAAACATCTGCAACTTCCTCCCCTTTGATCTATTTGACATTCTTAATTACCATCAGGACTGTTTAACTAGGCTTTTCTCATTCCTCAGTCCAGATTTCCCTTACCTTAAGTGCTGGGCTTCTCAGACGTCTGACTTCATGCTGTGTTCTTCCCACTCCACGCATGCATCCTTGGCAA
This sequence comes from Hylobates moloch, assembly GCF_009828535.3. Taxonomy (NCBI): domain Eukaryota; kingdom Metazoa; phylum Chordata; class Mammalia; order Primates; family Hylobatidae; genus Hylobates; species Hylobates moloch. The sequence continues at coordinate 26,507,647 of NW_026652289.1, read as the reverse complement.
TTATACTAATGGCTTCACCATTTATAGTATTTGGAGGTAGGTCCATATTTACTTCACTACTTCGAATCATCCTCTCCATTTCTGAAGGTTTATTTTCTGGATAGTTCCACAAAGAAGTTTGATCAGGCAGCTTATACTCCATGTGTTGAAAGTAGTCTGTCTCCTCTTCAATTCACAAACTAACGCAGGCAGTGACTTGATTTCAGCTGGTTGCATAAACCAGTATTCTGAAGGAATCTTTGACTCTTCGATCTCTCCAGACACAGTGAACTACCAAGTCCTCTCAAGTTAACTTTCTGAATATTTCTTGAGTTTGCACTCTTCTCTAGTCCACTGTTGCCATCTCAGTCAAGGCAACCATTATTTCTTGTCTGGATGATAGCTAACAAAACTCCCTCCAACTTATCCTTCCCATAGCATTGAAATGCATAGTTGATCGTGAGATGCCATGGCTTGAAACTTTTAAAGAAACTTCTCATTGTGCTTTAAAAAAATCTACTTGATATTATGTAAAAGCTATCTATGATGTGGTTCATTGCTCATGCCTTTACCTAAAGAATCCCTTAATTAAATTCCTTGCAGAAATTACGTATATTATATGTATATATATATATATAAAATGTGTGTGTGTATATACATTTATATGTAATGTGTGTGTAAACATATACACATATTATATATAAATACATGTGTATCTACAGACATATATATTAAATTCCTTGCAGTAAATATGTATAATGCATTATATATCTATTAATTATAATTAATAATATATACTATAATTACATTTAATTTACATATGTATTACATATATGTAATGTAATTATATGTAATTTTATATATAATATATTATATATGATTATATATCTTATATATAATCATATATTATATGTAATTTTATATATAATATATTATATATGATTATATATCTTATATATAATCATATATTATATATAATGCATATAATCATATAATGTAACATGTAATGTATATAATTATATATTATATGTAATATATTATGCATATAATTGCTATAATGCAGCTCCAATATTTTCCAATATGATAAGGCCAAATTGTGTATAATTCTGGTTTTAATTTTTATTTTCCTATTAAGTTAAGCATCTTCACATAAATCTTTATGACACATATATGTGTATATATATAAATTTATATTTATATAAATTTATATATATATAAAAATTTATATTTATATAAATTATACATGTATATATACACATATATATGCACATATATACACATATATACATATATACATAAATTCATATATATACACATACATATTTTAAATCTGAAGTTGAAATATATGTGTATATATATTTAAATTTATATATATATACACATACATATTTTAAATCTGAAGTTGCAGATGCAGTATGGAGCTACCCACTCCAGTGTCTCCTCTCTGATGAGAGCGGAACACTCATCAGGACACCCTGGCTGCAGAGAAAATCTACCTACTGTGGGTCTCCTCTGAGCTGTTCTATCACTCAATAAATCTCCTTTTCACCTTGCTCACCCCCCCTTTTGTCCGTGTGCCTCATTCTTCCTGGGCACAGGACAAGAACTCAGGACTCCCTGAATGGGGGCGCTAAAAGAGCTATAACACAAACAGGGCAGAAATATGCCCCTTGGTCACCATGTTGCAGATGACAAGAAGGAGAGAAGAGCTGTGGCCCTTTGAGGAGCCCAGACTTACGAGCTCCCTGAGCCAGGGCTGTGATACTCTCTTGGGGCTCCAAGGCATCTCCAAGCTTCTGGGTGTCTCCAAGCTTCCAGGTGCCACTGCATTCCCCAGTGCCAGCTGTGGAAGCTGCTTGCTGTATGCCTGGTCCAGCCGAAGCCTCACAGGGAGCTGGTGCCCATGCCACTGCAGCCAGCATGCTTGGCTGTGCACAGTGGCCAGACCCATGCTTGCTTGCTCACACATGCTTGCTTGCCCTTACCGCTGTGCTCACCCTTGGATGCATGGGATCCAGGCCAGTAGCGTGAGCTGAGCGCAGCCTTCCAGGCCAAGTGAGTCCAGTGGGCCTGAGCAAAACTTGGGCACAGGTGCCACTGGCTGCAGAGGTTTCTGGCTGGTGAAGTTGACACCCCAAGGATCCTGTAACACTTCCTATTACATTATATTAGTAGGTATATGGTATTAGCCATATTAAATCAATGGGATATAGGCATCTTGCCCGAAAGTATTTACCATCTTAATGGCATGCTACAAACACATCACAATTCACTAATTAATTGAAATGTGAATCTAAAATATCTGAGACAGGTCTTAGTCAATTTGGGAACTTTATTTTGCCAAAGTTAAGGGTGCGTCCCTGTGACACAGCTTCTGACAACAAGTGTCCAAGGTGGCTGGGGCACACCTGGTTTATACATTTTAGGGAGGCATAAGACATCGATCAATACATGCAAGATGTATATTGGTTCAGTCCAGAAAGGTCAGACAACTTGAAGTGGGGAGGGGGCTTCCAGGTCATAGGTAGATAAGAGGCAAATAATTGCATTCTTCTGAGTTTTTGATTAGCCTTTCCAAAGGAAGCTATCAGATATACATTTATCTCAGTGTGAAGAAGGATGACTTTGAACAGAATGGGAGGCAGGTTTGCCCTAAGCAGTTCTCAGCTTGACTTTTCCCTTTAGCTTAGTGATTTTGGGGTCCCAAGACTTATTTTCCTTTCACAGATATCTGCTTTTTGAAAATATCCTTTATTTGGATAATGATGCTTGAAATTGCTGACCGCTGAAAATTAATTAGCTTTTGGGCCATCAGGGCAAGTGGGAATGTAATTGAGTTCTGTATGGACCAGGGTGTTTCTAAAAGTGTCTTCTTAGGAGAGTTCTAAGGAGACATTTTTTTTCTCCTCTTTCCATCGAGAACAATAGGTAAAACAGACAAGTTTCTCTGCCATTTCTCTTTGTATGAAGGGCTTATTTAACCTGAAGTTTCAACACTCAAGGGCCTCGGCTTGATGCAAAGGCCTGAGGCTCTGTTTCCTGTCCCCACATGGCCACTGAAAGAATGCATCCAGTGACTGGGTAATGCTCACACCCTCAGGGCAGCCTCTGGCACCAGTAACTTCCTATCTCTTTGGAGTCCTTTGTCTCATGCTGGCTGGATATTACTAGGTCATCCATATGTTTAAAAATTCTTTTAAATATATTTTATTCACAATTAAAATTTTTTTTCTGTGTTGGAATTATTTTAGGGTCTGTTGTTTGCTATGCTTTCTGTTTTTACATATAATTTATTCTCGATATTTTCTTTACACCTTCCATGATCCATCTCTTTCAAAAGATGGTTTAATAATTTATTTATAGTATCTATTTTGACATGTTACCTTGCTCGTGTTTAAGGTTTTTCCATTAATTACGCAAAGAAAGATAAAGTAGGGTAAACAGTGAATAACAACAGAGAAAATGGGATTGATATTAGCTACAGGTTGAGCATTACTAATCTGGAAATTCATAATTTGAAATGTTCCTAATTCTGAAATTTTCTGAGCAACAACATGATACCACGGGTGGAAAATTCTACCCCTAACTGTTACCGGGGGTCCTTGCTCACAGAGCTCCTCAGATGGTGGTGAGCCGCTTCCAAGATGGTGGCAAGCCTCGTGTTCTCTGACCTGGGGTTCTTGGCCTCACGGATTCCAAGGAATGGAATCTTGGGCCATGTGGTGAGTGTTATAGCTCTATTAGAAGCCATGGGTCACGGAAGAGAACCTTGGAACCCAGTGACTAGTGTTCAGCTCAATTAGGACGAACCTGGGCACTTAGCCCTGCAGAAACAATGGCAAGCCTTTAGCCCAATCAGGAGCAGCAATGGGTGCCTCGCTGGATCAGGAGCACAGCGGACACCCTGCTGGATCCAGAGGGATGGGAGTTAGTGGCAGGTTTGCGACAGCGTCAAACAGCAGTGGCGGAAAGCAAGCGAAAGCTCAGCTCGAGCCGTAACAAACATGGACCAGAAGAGTGCAGTTGCAAGATTTAATAGAGTGAAATAGAGTGAAAACAGAGCTCCCATACAAAGGGAGGGGACCCAAAGGGGGTTGCCGTTGCCGGCTTGAATGCCTGGGTTTATATGCCGATCCTTGTCCCTCCTGCTGTGCTCTCAGGCAATAGATGATTGGCTATTTCTTTACCTCCTATTTTTGCCTAATTAGCATTTTAGTGAGCTCTCTGACTGGTTGGGTTTGAGCTAAGTTGCAAGCCCCGTGTTTAAAGGTGGATGCGGTCACCTTCCCAGCTAGGCTTAGGGATTCTTAGTCGGCCTAGGAAATCCAGCTAGGCCTGTCTCTCAGTAGCCCCCCCTCAACAGGAAAACCCAAGTGCTGTTGGGGAGGTTGGCCAATGACCACTCTAACTGCTTCCTGCTGAATTGGGGCATAGTAGGGGTTGGGCAGTTGAGCTTTCCTCGGGAGGGGTGCCTTCAATGTCATTAATATCGGAGCATGGGCTAGCAGGCCAGTCTAGGGGCCTGTGGTGGATCTTAGTCATGGACTGCATCTAGGGCTCCATTTGAAGAACTATTTGTAGTTTTACAGTTTCGATTATGGAAAAGTCAAACTTAACAAGGAGGTTAAAGATACAGGGATTGAAATGTATGGCCTGCAGTACAGGGGATTATTTCTTTGGCACACTTCACAGGCCCTGACTATCTGCTTGATAGTTTTGAAAAGGCCCGGTCCAGTAAATAATAATTTGGCCATCTGGTGGGTGCTATCAATGCCTAAGTGGAAGGTTTGGTGAAAGGTTTTAAGTAATTTCTATTGGTTAGCTGCAGGCAAATGTATTTTTCCTTCTTCGGTGGCTAGCCATCTGGAGGGGAGGAAAGTATGTCCCTGTGAGGTTCCCTATCTATTTTTCCTGCTGAGTACTGGGGCTTGGTTTCCTGGAGGGGATTACACTATACTAGGGGTCCTTCTATAAGCATTTCTAATGGAGGGTCCTGCCTTGTGGCTCTTTTGACTTGAGTATCTGCTTGGCGGTTCCTTTCTATTTTCCTTTCTTTTCCTTTCTGATGACCTTCCAGTGTAAGACTGTCACCTCTTTAGGTTTCTGTACAGCCAACAATAATCTCCTAATGGCTTCCTGATGTTTGATAGGTGTTCCTTCGAAAGTTAGGAATTCCTTTTCTCTCTATATTGCTGCATGGGAATGGAGGAGTAGGTAAGCATGCTTAGAGGCTGTATATATATTTACCTTTTTTCTTTCTCCTAATTCTAGTGCCCGAGTGAGGGCTATTAGTTCTGCCAGCTGAGCACTAGTTCTTGGAGTGAGGGGATTACTTTTAAGTATTCCATTATCACTGACCTCTGCATACCTCACTTTTAGAAGTTCCTTTGTAGAAAAAGGACTTCAATCAGTATACAAGTTGAGGTCGGGATCAGTCAAGGGAACCTCTAAAAGGTCCCCTCTAGCGGCATAGGTTTGAGCAATTACTTGTTAACAGTTATGTTCTATCTTTTCTTCATTGTCTGAAAGAAATGTGGCTGGGTTAAGAGCTGCACAAGAGCGCAGTCACAGCACTGGCCCTTCAAGTAATAGAGCCTGATATTTAAGTAAACAGTTGTCTGACAGCCAAAAGTCTCCTTTAGCAGTGAGTATGCCATTCACATCATGAGATGTCCACACAGTAAGATCTCTTCCCTGTATCATTTTAACTGCTTCAGATACTAAGACTGCTACTGCCACCACGGCCTGTAAACAATGAGGCCACCCCTTTGCCACCACATCTATTTCCTTACTTAGCTATGCTGCAGGTTGCAAGCTTGTCCCTTGGATCTGTGTAAGGAGTCCTAGAGCTATTCCTGTTTTTTTTCTCTGTGACATATAAAGAAAAGTCTTGCCCCCTTGGCAAGCTTAACGCTGGGGCTTGGGTTAGGGCCTTCTTTAGGGCCTGGAAAGCCACTTCTGCTTCAGGTGTCTATCTTACTAAATGGGTATTGGCTTTCTGAGTTTCCTTAATTAGTGTATATAATGGTCTGGCTATTTCACTGTACTTGGGAATCCATATTCGGCAGAAAACTGTTATGCCAAGGAACCCTCTTAGTTGCTTTAGGGTTTTGGGATGAGGATAAGCCAGTATAGGCTGGATACATTCCTCACTGAGGGCCCTGGTGCCTTTGGATAATTTTAGCCCTAAGTATTTAACCTGCTGTGAGCAGAGCTGAGCCTTTCATTTGGAAACCTTGTAGCCACAGGCAGCGAGGAAATTTAAGAGCACTTGGGTGGCTTGATGGCACAAGGTTTCTGAACGGGCAGCTAAAATTAAATCATCCCCATACCAAAGGACAAGAGTGTCCAGGTATGAGAACTGGCTCAAGTCTTGGGCTAATGCCTGGCCAAATAGATGGGGGCTATCCCTGAATGCTTAGGGTAAAACAGTTCAGGTGAATTGAGACTTTGGGTTAGAAGGATCTTCAAAGGCAAACAAGAATTGAGAGTCAGGATGTACAGGGATGCAGAAAAAGGCATCCTTAAGCTCCAGGACTGTAAACCACTCTGCTTCCTCTGGTATTTGGGAAAGCAGAGTATAAGGGTTAGGTACAGCTGGGTATAGAGGGACAATGGCCTCATTGATAACCCTGAGATCTTGCACTAACCTCCACTGTCCGTTGGGTTTCTGTACTCCTAAAATTGGAGGATTGCAGGGGCTACAGCATGGTTTTACTAGGCCTTGGGCTTTTAGGTCCTTAACAATCTTTCGGAGTCCTTGTTGGGCCTCGGGTCTAAGGGGTACTGCCTTTGGTAGGGAAAGGAGGTGGAATCCTTTAGTTTAACTTGAATGGGATGGGCATTCTTTGCTCAACTATATTGTCCTTCTGTTGCCTAGACTTTAGGATTAATTCCTTCCTCAAGCAGGGGACAACAAACGGGTATTCCTTCTCCTATGTTCAGGTATATAATGGCCCTTGCTTTTGCTAGAATGTCTCTCCTTAACAAGAGAGTGGGGCTTTCAGGCATAATTAGAAAAACATGTGAAAAGAGTAAAGCTCCCCAGTCACAGCTTAGTGGCTGGGAGAAGTATCTAGTGATTGGCTGTCCTAGGACTCCTCAGATAGTGACAGATCTGGAGGACAGTTGTCTGGGACAGGAGAGTAAGACTGAGAAGGCCATGCCAGTGTCCAGGAGACCACTAACCTCCTGGCCCTCAATGTTCAAGCATATCTGGGGCTCTGTGAGGGTGATGGCATGGGCTGACACTTGCCCCAGGCACCCTCAGTCCTACCACTGGATAATCTAGTTAGTGGCTTCTGACTCAGAGGACCTTCATCCCCTGGGGTAGTGGGCCTTCCAGTGATTCCCTTGACATAAGGGGCATGGACGAGGGGGCAGCTTACTTCTACTTGGACAATCTTTCTTAAAGTGTCCTTGTAGACTGTACTGGAAACAAGCCCTATTAGGCATTCGATTTGCCCAGCTTTTTCCTTTTCCAGAGCCTCCAAAGTCAGCTTGCCTGAGGACCATGACTAAAGCGGTGGCCTTTTTTTTTTCCCTCCTGTTTGTCCCGTTCTGCCTGCTCCTCCTGATCTCTATTATAAAAAACCGAGGTTGCCAAGTTCAATAGGGTTTCTAGGTTTTGCTCCAGGCCTAAGGCGGACTTCTGAAGTTTTTTTTCTAACGTCCGCAGCTGACTGAGTGATAAACTTATCCTTTAAGATTAGTTGGCCTTCAATAGAGTCAGGTGACAGGGAGGTTTGCTTCCTCAGTGCCTCCCTTAGTCTCTCCAGAAAGGCGGTAGGATTTTCTTCCTTTCCCTGTGTTATACTGGATGTCACTGAATAATTCATAGGCTTCTTCCTAGTTTTCCTTAGTCCTAGCATGCAAGATAGCTAATGTCTGCGGCACCAATCTCCACGTTCTGATTCTGTGTCCCAGTGAGGGTCTACGCTGGGAACTGCCTGCTGGCCTGTGGGGAATTGTTGTCTTTCCTCTGTTGTCATCCTATCATTGACCTGACTGAGATACCAGAGATCACCAAACTCTCAGGCTGCAGTTACGGTGGCACTTCTCTCATTTAGGGTTAGTGTCTGATTTGGCAGTAACATTATATCTCTCCATTGCAGATCAAAGGATTGTCCTAACCCTTATAAAACATCAATATAGCCATCAGGGTTATCTGAGAATTTACCTAGGTCTATTTTAATTTGCTTTAAGTCTGAGAGAGGAAAAGGTACATGCACTCTGGCTGGGCCCAATTCTCTTCCTCCCACTGCTTGGAGGGGGCATAATCAGGGAATATTGGCACTGTTTGGTTCAGTTTATCCCTTTGTCTATCTCCTTTGGACCATTTGGGTAAGAGGGGGGTCCTTATTGGTTGGGGAAGGAGTGGGGGGAATGTTGGGATAGGGAGGTAGGCTCTGAGGGCTTCCTGTAGGGCATAACCACACTTTTTACATAATTGCGAGTTGTCCCTTAATGAAAATAAAGTTCACACATATGGCACTTCACTACATTTGCCCTCCTTTCTACAGAAGAGGTCTAGCTGTAAGATGTTGTTATAATTTATACTTCCCTCAGAAGGCCAGGTTTCTCCCCCTTGAAGAGGGTATCGTGGCCAGGTGGTACTGCAGAAGAATGTAAGTCATTTCTTTCTTAGCGTCTGAGGGTCAAATTGGTCCTAATTCTCCAGAATACATCTTAGGGGCGTTTTTGCCTTGGAGTGCGGGGAATGTTTCCCATCTGAAAAAAGAACATAGGGATGCCAGCACCCCTAGTCATTTTCTGATGAGCATTAGCCCTAGAGCGTCCTCTAAGGGCCTAATGCTTATTCTTTTCCAGGGTGAGTAACCACCCATGGACCTCTGCTTATCGGATTAGTTACGCTCACCGGTGTAGCGGTCCTGCACCTGTTTTCCCACCTCTCTTGACCACAAAAAAAGGGGTCCGGGCTGCTGGATTCTAGTGGTCCTTTACCAGCGTGCCCAACATTGCCTTTGCACTCAGGGGTGAGTCCTAGAGCTGGGCTGGGTTCCTGAGTATTTCATAACCACCTAGCTGTGCCATAAAGATGCATTCCTAGAAAAGCAGTTCTTATGCAAATTTATTTCAGAGAGGGTGTAACCTTTTGAGTAAGGATTGAGATAGTCTTTTTGATTCTGTAAGTACTTTAAGGCTTGGCTGAGTGCAAATAGCTAAATAGCTCGCACGTTTGAGGAGACCAATTATAAGGCAATTTTTCTAACTCTGCAATTTTTCTAACTCTGCTTCCGCAAGAGTCTACATAGCAATTACTGAATACCCATTGTGGTTTTTTTCCTCAATCACCTGGGAGGAACCATCGATCATCCTGTCCTGAAGGGAGTTCCTCCTAGGTCTGGTCGGACCTTTGTATGGTAATTAAAATTTAAATCCTCTGTTAGGAAATCTGCCAGGTTAAGGGAATTATCAGTGGTTGGAGTTTACATTACCCTTTTCTAACAGAATAGCCCCGTGCTTTAAGATTTTTCAGTTAGTAAGCCACCCTTTTTGGTTTTTTGACTTAGAATAATTCTGAACTGGTGAGGTGTGCTCAAAATGAGGTTTCATCTAAAAGTTATTTTTCTACTTTTAGCAAAGCAGTTGCTGCTACACATTGAATGCATCTGCGGGTTACTGGGTTAAGGGTTTTTGAGAGGAAAGCTACGTGTTTTCAGTGGTCTCAGTGATTTCATGCTATGCCCTTGTTTACACTGACAACAAGGTAGTATTGGAGTGTTATAGGGTCATGGAGAAGACCTTCAATTATCAATTATAGGTTTTAAATTTACCCTGGCTTTTAAAGGAATAGGGCACACTGGTTGTTTTTTTTTTTTTTTTAACTATTTCTATCTTTTTCTCTTCGACTCCTTTATCTCTCTCTCCCTCTCTCTCTCTCTCCCTCCATCTCTCTCTCTCTGTCTCTGTGTCTCTTTCTCCCTAGCTCTCTCTCTCTCTCCTCTTAGCCATTACAAACTTGGGGCCCTGGCAAGGGTGGTGGGGAACGGGTCCCACATAACTGCCCACGTCGAGAGCTGTATACCTAAATCAGGAGGGACACCAGGGATGACTCCTGGGTTATAGCCTAGGTGCCTAAGGACACAGTGTAGAGCTTCCTTAGATCCCTTTGGAGCTACAACTTGCTAGAGGAAATGAAAGTCTGAACCATTAGTACCTAGGAGGCAGGGATCAGAGGAAGTAGATTCAGAGGTAAGGAGAATTTTGGGGCTACACTTTTAAGAAAGTTGTGGTCAGGACCCAGGAGGTATGGGTCAGGAGGAAAGGTAGGGGGCGCTCACATGGGCGACTGTTGAGTAGAGACTTCTGGCTGTACCATGATCTCAACCAGCTACTGCCGGGAGCTCGGGCCAGCTTTCTGCCTCTAGTCAGCCCTCAACTTCCCCAAGAAAATTAAAGTGGAAGCTGCCTCCAGGCAGTCCAATGTCCCCAACCCAGAAGGGTTGGGGGTTGTTAGAAAGCCCTTCCCCAGATAGCCTCACAACTGAGTCTTAAGTCCGGCAGCCACGCTAATCGTTTTTAACTGGCCGACAGGTGCCCAGTATTTTCCTCCAATTCTAAGGAAGGATAGGACGGAAGAGCAAGCGAAAGTGGGCCAATATTACTCACCGCTTTGGAGGTCCCTTCGTGGTCGCCAAAATGTTACCAGGGGTCCTTCCTCACAGATCTCCTCAGATGGTGGCGAGCCACTTCCAAGATGGTGGCAAGACTCGTATTCTCTGACCTGGAGTTCTTGGCCTCACAGATTACAAGGAATGGAATCTTGGGCCATGCGGTGAGTGTTATAGCTCTATTAGAAGCTGTGGGTCACAGAAGAGAACCGTGGAACCCAGTGACTAGTGTTCAGCTTGATTAGGACGAACCCAGGCACTTAGCCCTGCAGGAACAATGGCGAGCCTTAAGCCCAATCAGGAGCGGCAGTGGGCGCCTCGCTGGATCAGGAGCACAGCGGACACCCTCCAGGATCCAGAGGGATGGGAGTCAGCGGCAGGTCTGCGACTGCGGCAAACAGCAGTGGTGGATGACGAGTGAAAGCTCAGCTGGAGCCATAACAAACATGGATAAGGTAGAGTGAAAACAGCTTCCATACAAAGGGAGGGGACCCAAAGGGGGTTGCTGTTACCGGCTCGAATGCCTGGGTTTATATCCTGATCCTTGTCCCTCCCACTGTGCTCTCAGGCAATAGATGATTGGCTATTTCTTTACCTCCTGTTTTTGCCTCATTAGCATTTTAGTGAGCTCTCTGACTGGTTAAGTGTGAGCTAAGTTGCAAGCCCCGTGTTTAAAAGTGGATGCGGTCACCTTCCCAGCTAGGCTTAAGGATTCTTAGTCGGCATATGAAATCCAGCTAGTCCTGTCTCTCATAACCTCATGTGACTAGGAACAGTCAAAAAGCAGTTGAAGCTTCATTTGCACAAAGTTATTGAAGATATTATATAAAATTACCTTTAAGCTACATGTATCAATATATATGAAATATAAATGAGTTTTATGTTTAGACTTGGGTTTCATTCTTAAGATATCTCATCCTGTATATGTAAATCTTCCCAAATTCCAACATTTCCCGTCCCAAACATTTCAAATAAGGACTATTCAACCCATATGATAGGAGTGCAAAAAGAGAAAAGGATTTGAAAATGAAGAGGGTTAAATGCAAATGTTATTCAGAATAAAATAGATGATATTTTTAGCATTAGCAATCTTACATGCTAGCTTCAATATCATTTATAATTTTCAGACTAACAAAGTATCATCACATTTTTCTCACTGCTAAATAAATGAAACATTTTGTATTATTTAAAATATATAGCTCTTTTTTTTTATTTTATTATCTGTGTGTGTGTGTATATTTGACCACAGAATGTATAACATTATAGTTCTTGGAAATAAAAGTCAAGACAAGTTATTAGAATAATTAAATATAATATGCAAACTTAAATGTAATTATATGTAGACCTTTTCTTATTCTGAGACTGCTAAATTTCAGCTATGTGCAATTTTAGAATAACTCCTGGAAAACCATATCTTATTATGTACATCATTATGTTGAAACTGATACAAATTTAGAACCCAAATGAAAAAATTAAAAAAAAATATTAATTAGCCTTACTCACTTAGGTTTTCCTGTAGAGGAAATAGGAAACGCTAAAGATTTTGCATATCAAAGTTTAAGTCTTATAACAGTAGGAGAGAAGTAATATACAAATTTATTCGTTGATATTTTTGAAAGAAAATTCTAAAAGTGTCCTCTTTCAAAATATCAGTACTTTAGAAATGAGATTCTTTTGTTAAGATAACAAAATTGCCCTGGTTATATTAATTGTGAAATGACTATCTAAAGATTGCAAATAATAATTCAGTTGAAAACTTAATTATCAAAAAAAGTTAAATAACAAAAGTAAACTCCTCATCATCTCTCTCTTAAACCAGTGACTCTTCTTATATTTCCACTCTCAAATTAAAAATGTCATCAACAGGTTTAGTGGCTCATGCCTGTAATCTCAGCACTGTGGGAGGCCCAAGAAGGAAGATCACTTAAGGCCGGAAGTTTGAGATCAGCATGGGCAACTCAGTGAGATCCCATCGCTACAATTTTTTTTTTTTTTTTTTGAGACAGAGTCTTGCTGTTGCCCAGGCTGGAGTGCAGTGGCGCGATCTCGGCTCACTGCAGGCTCTGCCCCCTGGCGTTCACGCCATTCTCCTGCCTCAGCCTCCTGAGTAGCTGGGACTACAGGCGCCCGCCATCTCGCCTGGCTAATTTTTTGTATTTTTAGTAGAGACGGGGTTTCACTGTGTTAGCCAGGATGGTCTCAATCTCCTGACCTCATGATCTGCCTGCCTTGGCCTCCCAAAGTGCTGGGATTACAGGCGTGAGCCACCGTGCCCGGCCTACAAATTTTTTTTTAAATTAGCTGAGTACAGTGTCACATGCCTGTAATCCTAGCTATTCTAGAGGCTGAGGTGGGAGGATTGCTTGAGCCCAGAAATTCAAGGCTGCAGTGAGCAATAATCCCACCACTGCACTCCAGCCTAGGTGACAGAGCAAGACTCTGTCTCAAAAAAAATAAAATAAAATAAAATAAAATAAAATATGTCATCCCCTCAGGCACTCCAGGCAGAAATATATTATTGTAAATTGCTTTTTATTTCAACCATTTCATCCAAAGCAGTAATGAAATCCAGCCTATGTAAAATCCCAAGCATTTCTAGACTATTTGTTTTTCTCATCTTTCCTATCACCACTGCCTGAATTTAAATTCCCCTTATGTCTCGTCAAGACTGTTAAAATTTTTTTCACCTAGTTTCCTTAACTTCAGTATAAATTTCCTCTCACATTTAATTTACTTCATACTGTCTTAGTTCATTTTGTGCTGCTATAACAGAATACCTGAGACTGGGTAATTTGTAACAGAAATGTACTGGCTGACAGCTCTGGAGTCTGGGAAGTCCTATATCAAGCAACTGGCAACTTGTGAGGTTTTCTTGTTGTGTCATCTCATGGTGGAAGGTGGAAGGGCACAGAGAGGGCTAAACTTGACTTTTTATAATGCCACCAATCCTACCCATGAGGGTAGGTGGAACCCTCATGGCCTCATCATCACTCAAAGCTCCCGCCTTGTAATATTGTTATAATAGCAATTAAATCTTAACATGAGTTTCTGATGGGACAAATATTCAAGCCATATCATTCTGCCTTGGCTCACAAAAACTAATGTTCTTCTCACATACAAAAATACATTCATTCCATTTCTATAGCCCCAAGTGTTCCAGTATCAACTCTAAATTTCAATGTCTAGAGTCTCATCTAAATTATATATGGGTGAGACCCAAGGGTTGATTCATCCTGAGGCAAATTTCTTTTTAACTATGAGTTTGTGAAATTAATCAAGTTATGTGCTTCCAAAACGCGATGGTAAAACAGGCATAAATAGATATTTCCATTCCAAAAGGGAGAAATAAGAAAGAAAAAAGGAAAAACAGGTCCCAAGCAAGTGCAAAACCCAACAAAGTAAACAATACTAAAGCCTAAATCTTGAGAATACCCTTTTTAAACTATATCCTGCTTTAGGGACACATTGGGGTGGTGCTGGGTCCCTTAAGGACCCAGGCAGTGCTGCCCCTATGGGTTTGCAGGTATTAGCTCATACAACATCTCCCACAGGTTAGAGTCTTATATCTGCATCTCTCCCAGGCTGACGTTGCACGCTGGTAGCTCTACAGTTCCAGGGTCTTAGGGGTGGCCGTGTTCCCACGGCTGCAATAGGTGCAGCCCTAGTGGAGACTCTGTAGCAGCTCTGCCCCTGACACAAATCTCTGCCTGAACCTACATACTGTCCACAGCATCCTTTGAAATCTAGGTAGAGAAAGCCATGCTCTCACAACTTTTGCATTTTTTTGCACCTGGAGAATTAGCACCCTGTGGATGCTGCCATGGTTTACAGATTGAACTTTCTAGAGCAGCAGTTATAGCCACACCTGAGTCTGCTGGAGTCATATCTTGGGCAGCTGAGGAATGTTGTATCAGAACACACAGATGCTGGGAACAAACATTGAGGCAGCCCTGTATAGCCACCATGGTCCTGAGGAAACCCTAGGCCTCTCTTTTGATATATTTCCTTCCCTCAGGCCTTGGCATTCTGGGTCTGTGATGGGAGGGGTGAGTAATCTTGAGAGTGCCTTTGTGGTCATTCTCCCACTGTTTTGGTAATATTCTCTGGCTTTGTTCTTTTCATATTAATTTTCTTATCAAATGGTCCCTTCACCACACTCATTTTCCTGTTCTGAAAAATGCTCTTTCATTTTCCACCAAATGGCCAGGTTGAGAATTCTCCAAATCCCTAAATTCTGTTCCCATTTTAATTGTCAATGATGATTTTAAATGATTTCTCCCTTTTCAGATTTTACTGTATGCTGTTAAAAGAAGCCACACAGCACCCTGAATGCTTTGCTGCTTAGACATTTCTTCTGCCAGATATCCTAGTTCATCACTCTTAAATTCTGCCTTTCATAAAGCCTTTGGGCATAGACATTATTCAGCAAGATTCTTTCCCCCCTTACAACAGGGATGGCCTTTTCTACAGTTTACAATACCTAATTCATTTCTTCCATCTGAGATGTCATCAGGGTGGCCTTTACTGTCCATATTTTTAACAACATTCTGATTATGACAACGTAGATAATCTCTAAGAAGTACCAGACTTTCCTTACAATGGAACGTTCTCTTCTGAGCCCTCACTACGTTTGTCCTTAATGCTCCTTTAATAGCAATTCAGGTTTTTGTAGCTTGCTCTTCCAAATTCTTCCAGACTCAACCCACTACCCAGTTCCAAAACCACTTCCAAGTATTCAGGTATTTGTTATAGCAACAACTGTTGTCCAGTAGTAATTTTCTGTCTCAATCCTTTTCATGATGCTGTAACAGAATACTGCAGACTGGGCAATTCACAAAAAACAGAAATGTATTGACTCACAGTTCTGGAGGCTAGGAAGTACAAGATCGAGGCTCAGGCATCTAAGAAGGGTCTTCTTTTGGTGACATCCTATGAAAGAAGGTGGAAGGGCAAAGAGATTGCCAAATTTGTCCTTTATAATGGCACCAGTCCCACCTTTGAGGACAGAACTCTCATGGTTTAATCACTTTTTAAGTATCTCATTTTCTGATAATGTTACAATGGCAATTAAATTTTGACATAGGTTTCAGAAGTGACAAACATTCAAACAATAGGCTAAACTATAGTTAGAAGTATTTTTCTAATACACTCCGACCATACCGATATGGGAGGAGGGCAGAGAAGTGCTGGGAGGAGAAGGGTGGGTCCCTGATGAGAGCTCTACCCTCAAGCCTGTGCCCATGGACCTAGGTGAGGACAGGCACTCCTGCCTTCACGCCCAAATGTTGCATTTCCCAAACCACCCTGGCCCGCCATGCCCCCCTCCTGTGCCTATAAAAACGCCAAGACCCTAGCAGGCCGACTGGACATCGAGAGGAACACATCAGCGGAAGAAGACCCAAGTGGCTGGATGTTGAGGGGAGCATGCCGCTGTAAGAGCACACCCATAGAGCTGGCAGACGGCAGGCCATCGACCGGTGGAATGACATGGATTTTGGCCAGGGAGGTTGGAGGAGAGCCCGGGCCTCTGAGCGGCAGGACTCCATGGGAAAACCATCTTCCTTCTGGCTCCCCCATCTGAAAGGGGCCGGGCGGAGACCAAACTACACTGGTCGCAGTCAAGAGATCTTTATTGGAGGTATCGAGCGGCACTACGCAAGGAAAAGGAAGAGAAGAGAGAGAGGGCTGCTGGTGTGCTGGGTTTTATATCCCTTGGGCCTACGTGGATTGGGCTAGGGGCAGGCCCAAGGTAAGGCAGGAGATGCTTCTTTCTGATTGGCCCTCCTTTGGCGGGTTCAGACAGTGCCCTGTCAAGGAGGGGAGAAGAACCCGGAACCGGCCCCATCTTAAGGTACGGCGCCATTTTAAGGTACCCCATGTTACCTAACATTCCTCCCTTTTTGTTTTCTTAAATGGGGGAAAATGGGCATCGTGGTTCATCTGGCTGCTTCCTGCTGAGTGGGGGTGCTGTGGGGAGGGGGCACAGGGAGAACTGTCAGGGTTGTGCATGGGGTAATGTTCCTTGTAGGTATAGATCCTCCAATGCCGTGAGCCAGTTGAGGGGCAGGGATGGGTTGGCGATGAGCCAGCTGTCAGCGCGGAGATGGTTGAGAAATTTGTGGAATAGGTTGGCGGTTGTCATGACTGGCTTGGGTTAGCAGGTTGTGAGCCCGTCTGTGGAATCTGTCCTGTCCTCGCTGGTGGCTAAAAGTTGGTAGTTTCTGAGGAGAAGCTGGTTAAATGTTTGGTTAGATATGGAAGAGATTTGGTTTTTCATAAACTTAATGAGGCAGGAGAGTAGTGCGCAGAAAGCGAGGATACCCACTGGGGGCCTGAAAAGGGAAGGATTAAACTGATAGGCTTGAAGGCCTTCAGAGAAGGAGAGCAATGTGAGTTGAGGGACTAGTGTGGTGGGTATGCAGGGGCCAGGGATAGAGGAATTAATGGCCGTTAAAAGGCCGTCTGGAGCTGGAAAGTTGGGGGGGGGGGTGACAGTTTGTTTGCATGTTACATTGTGGGGCGATGGGGGGTGGAGCTGGTGTTGTAACAGGTAGGAATAGGGACGCTGAGGTTGGCAAGGAGTGGGACATGGGAGATTACAAAGCTGGTGGTCGCGGGGGGGAGGAGTTGCTTGTGTTTATGGAGCTAGATAGTGGAACCGCTGCAAGAGGGGGTTTGTTGATGTTTGCGCATAAGAAACAATCGGAAGTAGGGACCTGAGAGGTGTTGTGTTAATTTCGGCTAGAACCTGTTGGGAATATATGAATGGGGTCTGTCTGTCTGTTTTTTTTTGATGATTTAATTCATAACACAGCTGGTCCAGGGACACCCATAGTTTTGGGGCCATTCAGTTTTACAGGCGCTGCGGGATTGTTGGTGTGGAACATGTGGAAATAAGGGTCCTAACCGCGCTATTTATTATGGTGAGTTTAGGGAGGGGAAGGTTTACTGAGGATGCATCAATGGAGCATCGGGTGTAATAGAGAGGTTTGTGGGTTCGTGTTTAAGGAGAGACAGGTAGGAGGGTGGCAGGATTGAGGGGTGCACATGTTTGGCAGCGGAATCGTGCAGGAAGGAAACTAGGAGAGACAGTACGCGGCAAGGGGAAAGGGTTTGTAGACTTGTAGGTCAGGAGTTCCTTGAGTTGATGGGGGGAGGTAATGACAACAGCTGCCCTAAATGTTAATTTCTTTGACTCTTGAAGTAGTAGGTAGGCTGCAGCCAGGGCCTGAAGGCAGGGGGCCCACCCTCGCACGATGGGGTCTAGTCCGCCGGCTGGGATGCAGAGCCTCCCACGGTGAGAGAGGAAGGGGTATATGTATACGGCGGCTGGCTGAACAGGGCGTCCCCTATTAGCTGATGGCTGTGTTGCGAGTCAGAACCTTCGAGCCAGTCATCACTGAAACGAAAGAACTGATGGGCCTCTGTAAGGCCGAGGGCCGTGGGTTACCTGGTACCAGGATTTTTTGAGCGAGAGAAGGGAGGAAACCCAGGCCGGACAAGTGAGGAGGGAAAGGAGAAAACTCAGTTCCCTGCGGGCCGAGTTCGCTCTCAGAATTGTTTGGATAGGTATGCAACTGCCACAAAGGTGGGTCTGGCATCTGACCTAGGACTCCAAGAGCCAAGCCATTGTGCTTTGAGTAGTGCCTGTTGGAGTGACAGGAAGGGCTGCTTGACTGTGGCCTCTACAGGCTCTGATGGGGTACCTCAGGAGAGATCCTTTGAGTCGTGGGCAAGGAGGACTCCTAGATAGGTAACTTGAGTGAGGGACCTTTTGGGGGGATACTTGGTAGCCTCTGTCAGCAAGGAAGTTGAGAAGAATAGAGGATAAGAGCTGAGGTCTTGGACAAGGCGGAACGTCTCATGCTCAGGTACTGCCTGCGCTCCTAGCGGAAGGGCTGGGGTTGTTTGATGAACCTCATCTGCATAAGTTCCAGCTTGTTCCTAGACTCGCCTATGGTCCTCAGGGAGGAGGGTGTTAGAGAGAATCATATAGATGTCACAGAAGGTAAGGCTATAAGCTTGGATGAGGTATTGGAATTCTTTGATATATAAAGCAGAATTGGAAGTGTAGGATCCTAGGCATTTTCTATTTGTGATAAGTCAGCCATAGAAAAGGGGACGTGGACTCGGACAATACCTTCAGCTCCTGCTACCTCTCTAAGGGGGGGCAAGGAGGGGGGTGTGACTTTGAGCGAGTGGTTGGGGGGCTGAAGGCCGGGGCTGACGGGATAGGCGGTTGAGGGCGTGGAGCGGGGGGTCAGCGGGAGGCTGGGCGACTTCCGGTTGGGTGGTGGCCAGAGGGTGCGGCGGAGGGTGGTGGTATTGGGGGGGTTCGTCAGCTGGGTCGAAGTCAGGGGCAGAGGGAGAGGTTGGCGGTTTAAGAGCGGCAAGGAGCTGCTGCAGTTTGCAAGGGAGACAAAGGTTAGGTCTATCCCGTAGGAGAAAGAAGCCGTGGATATATGGGATCTCTGCCCATTTTCCTGTTCGCTCGCAATAATTGTAGAGATCCTGGAGAATGTTAGGATCGAGAGACCTATAAGTGGGCCATTTGCTTTGGTTGTCTAGGGGATATGCGGGCCAGTTTTGCTATTTGGGGTCTACCGTGGCCTTAGGGGCTTGAGGTGAGGCGCTTCATGGAGTCTCTTGCCTGCCTAGAGAGGTAGACCCCGGAGGGGAAGACTTACCAAGACGAGGCCGGTGTTGGGCGAACAGCTTGGCGAACAGGAGAATGAGCGAAGACCGGCCGGGGTCTGGACTGAGCCTGAAAGGGATCGGGGTCCCACTGAGGGGGGTGGGGAGTCCTAATCCGAGTCACGGTACTATTGAAAGGGGCCGGGCGGAGACCAAACTACACCGGTCGCTGTCAAGAGATCTTTATTGGAGGTATTGAGTGGCACCACACAAGGAAAAGGAAGAGAAGAGAGAGAGGGCTGCTGGTGTGCTGGGTTTTATATCCCTTGGGCCTACGTGGACTGGGCTAGGGGCAAGCCCAAGGGAAGGTGGGAGATGCTTCTTTCTGATTGGCCCTCCTTTGGCGGGTTCAGACAGTGCCTGGTCAAGGAGGGGAGAAGAACCTGGAACCAGCCCCATCTTAAGGTACGGCACCATTTTAAGGTACCCCATGTTACCTAACACCATCTGCTGAGAGCTACTTCCACTCCCACTGAGCAGCCCGACTCCAAGGGAAAACCATCTCTCTTCTGGCTCCCCCATCTCCTGAGAGCTACTTCCACTCTAAAACTTGCACACATTCTCCAAGCCCATGTGTGATCTGATTCTTCTGGTACACCAAGGCAAGAAACCCCGGGATACAGAAATCCCTCTGTCCTTGTGGTAAGGAAGGAGGTCTAATTGAGCTAACACAAGCCACCTATGGATGGCTAAACTCAAAGAGCACCCTGTATAACACATGCCCACTGGGGCTTCAGAGGCTGTAAACATTCACACCTAGACACTGCCCTGGGGTGGAAGCCCCACAGCCTGCCCATCCACATGCTCTCCGTAGAGGTTTGAGCAGGGAAGAAATGGGCCACATCCCTATCACGCACCCTGCGAGGGAGACAAGGGAACCTTTCCAGTTTCAATACCATTTCATTACCTAACACCTTCGCCTGAATCTCTGTGGTGTATAGTACATCAAGCAGAGCCAATGATTGTGACAGTGTTTTCCACGGCCTTCCTCTATCTGTCCCAACTATGACCATTTCCTGGCATTCGCCAAATAATCTAGAAGATGTCTGCACACACCATCCCTGTGCTCATATTATTGTTTTTATTGACCCCATATTAACTCTCCTAGAAAAGTCCCACCTCTTGCTTAAGAGTTAACTGGGTGCTATTTTCTCTTTTATGCATTACCCTTGCCCTCTTCCCTTCATCCTTTCCAAGGAGAATGCTCCCTCCTGGACACTGCTATTCTGTATGCCCACCAATTCCTCACTCTCCCTAAGGCCTTAGCAATTGTTGTTGCTTCTTTGATTTTCAGTCTAGGTATCATTTCTTCAGGGGAGATTTCCCAGATGACCCTTTTTTTCACTTGTATGGTATGCCTCACTTCTCCTTTTTAGTACTTAGAAAAATTTCAGTTAAGTATTTTTGAGTGCATTTAAAAAGTTTTCTCAGTGTTTTTTAATAATCTCCCTAAGAATTGAACTATTATTTCATTCACTGTTATAAAGTCAATGTTGAGAAATTCATGTGTGTGTAATGATAGTATCTTTAGACAACTTAAAGTGTGCTTCCAAATTTGCTCTATATTAGTATATAATTTCTCACTCTTCCCTTTTTCTATTCCTCTAGACTTATTTACTTGCTTCAGGATAGTTTGGGATTATTGCAGTAAGAATTCAAAAAGAAATAAGTGCTTAGTCAATCTTGAATACACACATTAATTTTTTTTTCTTTTGGTCTGTGTCGTCATCAACAACAAAAATAATCCTTAAAGTCAGGTTTTTTTTTATGGCAGAAAAGTAGTATGTTTTAATAAATTATTTTAGCTCTCATCAAAAAAAGGTCTGAAAGACAGAGTCATAAAATTTTACTATAAGCCATAAAATAAAAATAGTATAGGGCTGCTTCAGGCACATAGAAAGAATTGCAAAATCTTGCCCTTTCTGCTCAGGATAAGTGACAAGGACACAAGAGAAGAAGATAAAAGGGGAGATACACAACCGTGTCTTACTCTAGCCCAACAATAAGTAAAAACTCAAAGGTATAGGTGTGCTAGAAACTGCTATATTTGCAAGAAGAAACATAAGGAAATCAGAACTGGTAACCAGATTCCCTAGGAGTAGACGACGCCTCTTGAAAAATATGACCCAGAAGCAATACAACAGCATTAGAGAACAGGTGATTTGAAACAGTAGCCTGGAGCAGCAGGTCTGACTCAACCAAATCTAGGATCTGGAAGTTCCCACATATCATGATCAGGAGACCTGGAGGTACAGACAACACTGAAGACAGTGAAATTTTGGATAATTAGCCACATCCCCAAATGAGGACAGGCAGCTACTGAACCTCAGCAGTCACCGGGGCAAGATATGGATTCAATAGACCACTCAAAGTCAAAACCAGATAGATAACAGGTTATGAGGCCCCATCATTTTCTTGTAGGAAACAAATTGTGTATGTTTCTGTTTCTCATTTCCCAGTATGTGAGATCACCTTTTGGAAAAGAAATGGGGAAATATAAGACATATTAAATATGGAATATTTATCAGAAAGGACCTAAGTCACTTGTATTCATCTTCTAAGGATGCCATAACAGAATACCTTAGACTGAGTAACTTAGGCAAAGGTATTGCCTCATAGTTCTGGAGGTTGGAAGTCCAAGGTCAAGGTGATGGCAAGGTTGGATTCTAGGTAAGGGCTTCCTTCCTGACTTGCAAGTGGCCACCTTCTCACTGTGTCCTCACTTGGTCTTTCTCTGTGTATGTGCTCCTGATGTCTGTTTTTTTTTTTTTCTTTTTCTGATAAGGACACTAGTCCTATTGGATGAGGGTCCAGCCCTTATGACCTCATTTAAACTTAATTAATTCCTTAAAGTCCCTGTTTCCAAAAACAGTCACATTGTGGGTTAGGACTTCAACTCATGAATTTTGGGAAGGATACAACTTAGTTCATAACAATCCTAAAAGGATATAATCTGAAGTAAAAGAGCTGAAGAAATCATCACATAGTAGTTATTCATGAGAAACATTAGTTATAGAACATACAGCAGTCACATTTTGAAGCACTTAATAAAAATGGATGCTAGAATTGCAACCCTGGAAAAGTTGTATGGCTTATAAATGAATCCACAAGTGCATAAATATATGTGTATGTAGTCTTTTTAAACAAATAAACATCATGTGAAAAGGCAAAAGATCAAAAACTGCCTAAATACTCATCTATGGGATTTGATTTAAATCAATTATTAGGTCTTCATACATTATTGGAATTTTTATATGCTCAGTGAAATGATAGGCTTTGATTTCACATATTGAAATAGATATATCAATCTGTAATATTGCTATCATATTTTGTCTAGATTGACAAAGCATATGCCTATTTTCTTTATTAATATGTTAATTTGTGACAATATATAAATTATAAATGATGAAATGATATATAACAGGCTTAACAAAGGGTTACAGGTGTCATCTCTGTGGCAATATTGTGATGGGCTTAAGATCACTGCTAAGGGAAGTCGTTAACTGCAGAATTAAATAGCCTGGCTCAGTAGTCACACCAGAGATATCTTTGGCAAGTTATTTAATCTTAGGTTTTATAAGCCTCACTTTTTTCATCTATAAATGGGTCTAATAATTATATCTATCTTATAGGATCATTGGTAGAACTAAATGTTAATACAAGTAAAACACTTAGGAATGTGTGGGATATTGTGTGCAATTAATACATGTCACATATTGTATCCTTTTATTATTTTTATTCCTATTATTATTAGATACATTCCCAAATAATTTTATTTCTGATTTTACAAAAGACATGTAGTGCTTTTCAATCACTGAAATCAACAAAGCCAATACATATACAAAAATTTTCAAAAAAATTAGGTAATCACAATTTTTCTCTCTGCAATTTTACTAACATTATTTATAAATGATGCTATTAAAGGACATTACTTCTACTCATATAGACACATGCATAGCCAATTATTTTATCTCTTTACTCTTCATCTTTAAGCTTGCCCACTGACTGTCCTAACTGTAACAGACTTAAACAACAATTATTTGCATGTGCCAATAGCAGCTAGGGGCTAAGGAGTAGATAAGAGGGTCATTGCTTATGTGACCGAAGAAGACAAATAATACGTGGATGAGGCTTTTTAATTTTTGCCCTTGAGAGAGTAATGTTCTCATATCTTAAAAGGAAATCGATACCTGATATTAGATGCACATAAACTAATGATCAATACATAATGACAGTAGATTTGTGAATTTTCATCTAAGTCAACTAAACAAAGAGACCTGTTTTATATTATGCTGTGTTTTGAATTTGTTCCCCAATGTTCCTGTGTTATAAATTGGTACCCAGTGCGGCAGTGCTGAGAGATGGAACTTTTAGGAGGCAATGAGTTTTGAGGGCTCTGCTCTCTTAAATGGGTTAATCCATTCATGGATTACTGGGTACTGAGGGAGTGGGTTAGTTATCATGAAAATGGGTAAGCAAGTTTGGCCATCTCTTGTGAGCTGTTCTTGCCATGTAATGCCTTGCACCACCAAGGGACTCTGCAGAGTCACCATTAGCAAGAAGTTTCTCATCAGATACAAGCCCTCGATCATGGACTTGCCAGCATCCAGAAGTGTAAGAAATGTATTTATTTTCTTTATAAGTTACTCAGCCATGAGTATTCAGTTATACCAATAGAAAACAAATTAACACATAGTAGTTTTCAATTAGATATAGTTAATATAAAAAGAATACCCAAATCCATAAAGCAATCAGTGTGTAAACCCCACTCATTCTGATTTCTTCATTATGCATTTCTTCACTTAGATTTAAGTTGGAGGGATTTTAAGTGTTGTAAACATTACCACTTTAATAACATGATATGTAAACCTGGAAGGTAATACATTAACATATTTTACAGTTATTTATGACTTTGTAAAAACAAAACAAATAGAGTGAACCTGCCATTCATAGTCTGTAGTTTTGATTTCGAGAGCTGGGAATTCATGGGAAGTTTGTAACTGCAATTTGATCACCGACCCTTTGAACTTATCTCAGTCATGAGTACTGTAATGTGCACTTCTTTGCTTCAGCAGAAGCTGCTTAGAGACAAATTACTCTGGTGCCAGATTAAATGCACCTCAGCAGCTAGACTGGATGGCATTTCACTCCTATGCAGAATCCTTGCGAGCTGTACTCTTTGACCTTCTGGATGACATCTTCTGCCCGACAGTCATTATTTTCTACCTCTAGCTCACTAGGACACCTAAGCGGAGCAGTCATTAGAGCTCCACAGGCAGCATAAATGGCTATGTGTATATATATATATATATATATATATATACGTTTCTGTGGTCAGAAATTGGAGGGGAGGAGATGAAAGGAAAAAAAGGGCTCCAAAGTTGCTTTTATTCATGACTGCACTTCTCCCTCACTGACTCTGAAGCTCACTGTTGTTGATTTCCCTGTGATCCTTGATTTCCTTGTGATATTTCAAACCACTCCAGTCTCTAGATTGAAGGTTTATGTTGGCCTTGTTGTGGTACTATCCCACAGAATTTTGGATGATGTTTCTGTCCTACAATTCTGAAAATTGCCATTAAACAAAGGTTATAATGTAGTTAAATAAGGCATGTAGGAATAAAGCAAAATCAAGTCTGGAGGATGATATAACTTTTCTGCGTGGTTAAGTATGTCATAACAATGATTCTAGAGGGAGAGATCAGTGTCTAGTGGGTATTGATATAATGGTAATAATCCATTTCTCCAAATCTCTTGACACTGTTCACTCCTGCTTTCTTGTGCCTTATCTACTCTCCTCCTACTTTACCTCCTCTCTTAAAATTCTCTCCTCTTCCTCCCCTTCTCTTCATTATATTCTTAATGTTTATTTTTATTTTTTTTCCTGGTGAAGATATTTAACAAATCAAGAATGGATTGCAAGAATGCTGAAAGCTTCCTAGTTTTTTCCTATATGAAAATTATGCTTCATTCTTTCAATAAAAACATGCCAGAAAATGTAAATTATTCTGTAACTGCATTTTTTGTCCAGTTCTCTGGATTTCACCATCACATTCCATAGATGGCTATTGTCTTTTATTTGCAAGGGAATATACTACTTGTTAGAGAAATAAATAAATATTAGCTTAGATTTCTGCACTGGAAGTATGCAGAGCTTTGCTCTGGGGATGAAATAAAATATGAAGTATATAATTGGGAATATGTTGGCATAAAATAAGGGACTAATAAATGATACCAAATAATTGAACAAAGTGACAGTTTCATCAGCAGTATCAACGTTCAAGGCATGTAAAGAAATTAGAAGGCTTACAAATAAAGTCTATCTCTCTTTTCCCAGGTGTGTGTAACAAAAGTTTTTGAATAAACCTGGATTTTGCTGATGTGGAGTTCAAGCAAGTTCATGCACATCTGCTAAGTTAATGGGGCAGTTGCATGATCTTGCTGCCGTGTTTATTTAATGCTGAAACCCACTGATGGTAAATTATACCATAAAATTTTAAATTATATTTTACAATATAGAAATGTGCATAAATAAAACACACTGTGTAAAAAAAAAATCTACACACTGAGAGGCAGACTCGTACTCAAGCAATTCTCTGCTCCTCCTCCTAGTAACTATCAAATTCAGCAACTCAACCTTTTGTTATCACAATATCTTTAATATAATTGCTTCAGATTAAGTTTTTTTGTGTATTCTCTTTGAATAATATATTCTACCTGCCTGTTGGGAAATATCAGAAACTAAATTAAACTATACATCTTCTCCATATTCTTTTCTCTAGACTATATGTAAATATTTTTTATTTTCTACATAATATTACAACTTTTAATTTTGTTAGATGAGCAAATTTTGGCTCCTATTCTCATGTTCTTTCTACCAGCTGCCATCCATTTTCCATCATTTATGTCATTATTTTACATTTAAAAGTAATTAATACCTATTTTCTATGTTAATTTTAAATCTTTGTGCTTTGTGAGATAGTGTTTGAGAATAAAATAAAAATCATCATTTAACTTATTAGGATTATGAAAATGCAAGTCCTTTCTGAAGGCATAGAGTCCTGAAGGTTCTTTCTACTTTCTCATTTTATATATTGGCAGTTACAAAATATCTCAGTTAGCTTTATATTTGTCATTTCTTAAATGAATTTTTGTTTTCTTAAGAATTTCTCCTGGCACTTGCTTTGTTTCCCATGCCCTCTTTCTCTATCTGCTAAAGTCAAACATAAAGTTCTTCTAGTGCTCTACTACTAAGAATAATCCTCACCTTTCCAGCGTTAGATATTGACAGTGATGGGCATTACCAGCTTTGATGCAAAGCAGCTTTGCCTGAGATGGTAGACGTGACACTATGGGACAGATATTGCATCCTCTACGAGACTACGGGAAGTTTTGCAATAATGTTAAAAGACTTTGGTAGCTACATTCATTCTTCTAGCAGACAGGGAGGATTTGGCAGGAAATGATGCCATAACTACTGCTCTGGATATTGTCAGAAAGGGGCAATATCATCAAAGATAACTTAAAAAGTAAAGGAAGATATTGTGGGTTTTATTTGAACACTGAGCAAACTAGTTTATGGAGTGCACATAAGTTATACCTTGGAATTTCAAAGAACTATTAAGGTATTATTTTAAGATGATAGGATCTTTGAAAAAGCAGGTCATAATAAACCCAGAGAAATGTTTGGTGTGTGACAGCCTGTGTCAACATAATTTTGCCCAAGTCTCTGAAACATTAGAAAAATATAGAAACAGTAAATATCTATTCTAATGGCTTCAAGACAAACATTTTTCCCCCTCTTCTCAGCAATGGCCTCTAATTCAAATTAATGGACCCCCAATGCTACTGCCTCTGGGAAAAGCTCACTGAAACATAAGTAAGTGTGTCTCTTACTCCATGATCCAACCGAGGCTAATGAGAGAATATCATATCACACTTGATTAATTTGAAAGTGAGCACTGGCCAAATTACCTGAGTCGGAATTCTTGCCTGAGATTTTTCAAATGCTACCCTAGAAGAGAAGCAATTTCTTTATGGTGACGAAAGTTGTAAGTCATAGAAACACTGGCGTGTTCACTGGTTATGTTTCCTGCTATTTAGAGAAAACAGCTTTAAAGTGAAAGACAGTAAAGCCAGCATATTGAAAGAAAAATAAATTAGTACCAAGAGAGTTCTGATTGCATTTTTGTCCCTGGTCCCATTGTTCATAAATTTGTTCCGTCTCTGCCATCTGTATTTTGGTTGTTATATTTTCATTGAATTCTCTGAAGAAATGTTCTTCATTTTTCTCTCCAAATTAGTTTGAGTTAGGTTTATGTCAGTTGACATCTAAGAATCTTAAGTAATTTGAAAAAGTTGAATGCCCGTTTATACTCACTAATGACTCTTTATTTAATTTTCTCAGAGTAAAGTTGACAAGTATTGCCATAGCAGCTGAAGTTCACTTCAGATTAAACACAATGTCTTTGACTGTGCCAAGAATATAATTTTATGTTTTCTCAATTATTAGGTAATAAGTAATTCTGGGATTCTGAGTTTGGCTTACTCATCAGTAATATTTATAATATTAGAAATTTAATTCTAAAGAGAAAATTCACCACTTCTCTAATTTTATAGACCTTAATTTTTACATGGAATTTGATGTGTTTTTTATGTTTTATGCTAGAATTTATTTAAAATGTTGATGACTATACAACTTAAATAAATATGTTATCACTATGTTAATGTTTTAAGGTGTGTATATGACTTTAATGACTGAATTTTTATCCATGAAATGCAGGCATTAAAAAATGGCATTTAGAACAGAGAAATGTGAGTTGCTCCTTGTTGGCTATTTCACTTTCTGAAGTTTCAGTTACTTTGTGTTAACCCTAGTTCAAAAATATTAAATGGAAAATTCCAGGACTAAACAATGTATAAAATTTTAAGTTGCTGCTGTTACGAGTAGTGTGACGAAGACTCGTATTTTCCTGTTCTGTCTTGCTGGGGAGGCGAGTCATGCCTATGTCCAGCATGTCCACACTGTTTATGCTACCCACCCATTAGTCTCTTGGTAGCCATCTTGGTGATCAGATCAACTGATATGCTAGTGCTTGTGTTCAAGTCACCCTTATTTTACTTACTAATGCCCCTAAACACAAGAGTAGTGAGGCCAGCATCCAGATATGTCAAAGAGAAGCCCTAAGGTGCTTTCTTTAAGTGAAAAGGTGGAAGTTCTTAACTTAATAAGAAAATAAAAAAATTGTATGCAGAGGTTGCTAGCACCTATGGTAAGAAGAAATCTTTTGTCCCTGAAACTGTGAAGGAGGAAAAATAAATGAGTGCATAGTATATATATGGTTCAGTACTATCCTTAGTTTCAGGCATCCACTGGAGGTCTTGGAATATACATGAATAAGGGGGTACTACTATCTATGTATGTACCAGTATACACACACAGTCAGCAATTATTTTAAGGATTTATTTACTTTAAATTGCAAAAATAATCTGTAATAATGTTACATGATCCACTAAATCATGTTACACAGAAATTAGAAAAAACATTTTGAACTGCTTACTGTATTAGTTTTTAATTATTATTCCAAAGATACAATATTTAAGATGACAGTTTTATTGGATAATGATAGAAATGCTAATGGCATTCCATAAAGTTTATGTTAGAGCAGTATATTTTAATTTATTGATCTTTCTTATTTCTAGCAATCTACTCCCTCTCAATTCTTTTAATTTTATACATCACTCAAGATGACAAGATTTGTAGGCATATAGACAAAATATCTATAGGCACTTTCTAAGGTACTGGAAGTTATAGCACATCATATGTTAACAAAAACAACTTTTTAAAAACTCTTCTATAGCTTCACATATAATCGCAAGGTATGTGAACTTTAAGAAATCTTATGATGTGATGATAGTGACAGGAGGCACACAAATTCCTAGGCATATAGAGACAGGCCCCCAGTGAAACCCAACTTTCAAGGCAAAAACAGTGGAAAACCTAAAAACCAAGCTACAAGTCTAGAAAAAAATCCATGGACTGAATTGAGAATCTCTCTTCCCATTTGGTGCATTTTCCTCTGATTGATCCCCTCCTTTCACCAATTTTACATATACCTACCCTTCCCTAATTGGTTTTCTGCATTGCCATGCCCATCTTTGAGTGATACTTTTTTTTAGCCATTTTTGCTTACTCACAATCCAATCACCATGCACTCCCCCATTCAGAGCCCATAAAAACCCTGGACTCAGCCACACTTAGGGGACTACCTGCCTTCAGGTGGAGGACCACCTGTCTTCAGCTAGGGGACTGCCACTTCAGCTCCCTTCTCTACTGAGAGCTGTTCTGTTGCTCAGTAAAACTCTTTGCCTTGCTCACCCTCCAGTTGTCCATGTAAATTCATTCTTTTTGGATACAGGACAAAAACTCGGGACCCACAGGTGTGAAAAGGGCTATAACACTATAACCCTCCCTCCTGCTCCTGGAGCAATGGGAGGCCTGGGCAGGGGCACTGCCAGCAGCAGAGGTCTCCAGCTGGTGAAGCAGCCCCCCAAAAATCCTCCATCACTGATGTTTCTTGAAAGAGATTATTTGTGATCCTGACACTGCAAAAATTACCCAGGTCTGTCCATATTTATTGATGCAATTTTATGCACAAATAATTTTCAGCCATTTGGACTTAAAAAATAAAACTAGGCTTTGAGAAAGCCTTGTTTCCATGGATAGAAAAATACTTAACTCCTATGGTTAGAATTGCCTTGAGCTACAAGTGTTAATTAATCATAATCAACAGTGTTTCAGTGATGATGCATCACCAGTTATTTCTAAAAATAACAACAACAAAAAAACACCAATAATATTTACTAGAAGGGAACTAACTTTAATGATTGACTGGATTGGGGGTCCAAGCTCAAGAGCAATAAGTAATATAGTCAGTCATACATAACCATTTTGGTCAAACTTCCTGCTTACCCTTGCAATGATAATTTACCTAATATAATTACAAAAGTCGATGACTGATGGCTGTAATAAAAAATCAATCTTTGAAATAGAGAATAATGACAAAGTTTCCAAGTTCCATGATGAAAGTATTTAGAAAGAATGTACGATGACTCCATACATTCTGTTATCCATTAATAACTCCTTGTTTTGACCTTAAACATGTCTCTCTTTGTTACCTAACAATGCTGATGAAATCCACTTCATCACACAGACTCACAAACTTGGCCTTGTTCAACTTTTCCCTTTTCTTCTACTCAGACATTTATTCAGTTATCTAAGTTGGTTATTTTTAACTATGAAATGTTCTAAATCAGTTTTTCTTTCCTAGCTTATTATGATTCTCTAATTTAAATTCCTCTTTGTCACCATTGGGAATATTGTAATAATCCCTTAACTTCCCTTCCAGATACCAGTATTTCTAGTCTTTGTTACCAATAATTCTCATCTTTTTGGTCTCAGGACTCATTTATAATCTTATAAGCTATTAAAGACCTCAAAGAGCTTTTTAAATGTAGATTCCACCCACTGATATATGCTGCATTAGAAAGAATAACTAAGAAATGTCTATTTATATTAATTTATCTTAGAATAGACATTAAAATTCCATTACATATAAACATGATATCATATTTTTATAAAATAACTATATGTTTAATACAAAACATAAGGAGAAGAGAAGTATTACTTTAACATTTTTACTTAGAGGAAAAATGGATTCTCATATATGCTTCTGTGTTCCACTTAAGGATATCATGTATGGCTCCACACAAATACATAGTTTGAAAAACTGCTTTTCTTCTTTAATATCCTTTTCAGATAACTGTCAATATTCTTCTCTGACATAACATCAAAACTCAATAAGTGGTAGTTTGCTAATAATTATTTGCAATGTAAATTAGAAACCAGATCAACAAACATTTACCCTCTTACATTAGGATCTGTTGATACATCTGTGCTTTGACTATTGCCTGCTTGTGAATTTGCTGCATTATACATGGGTATTTAG
The DNA here is from genome assembly GCF_009828535.3 of Hylobates moloch. Classification (NCBI taxonomy): domain Eukaryota; kingdom Metazoa; phylum Chordata; class Mammalia; order Primates; family Hylobatidae; genus Hylobates; species Hylobates moloch. The sequence continues at coordinate 26,476,332 of NW_026652289.1, read as the reverse complement.
AAAATGCTGGTTCCCTGAGTTGTGTAGATATCCCAAATATTGAAATGTTTTATTATACAATATCAAAATCAGGTTCATTTGTATTAAGTTCAATAACAATATGATCAGAAAAGTATTAAGTATGAGAAATGTCATGTTCTTGGTGGTGAATACTAATTTTCCAATTTTTTTCACTTGAAAGCTCAAATGTTATTATTAGCAACAAATACTTTAAGTTGTTTACTTCTAAGTGACAGTATCACTTATTTTTGAGAAAATGTTCTTCAGAATAGCCGTATTTGAATTATCATAGTTTGTCAGTCATTCTTTCTAGTAAAGGGTATTTTATAAAAACAGTAAAGTGTCAGGAGTCCCCAAGATTACCCCTAAGTTTGTGATTTACAGAAATTAGCATATAGTCATATTCAATGCTAAGATGCATTCCAGCAAAAGGAAACCAAGCAAAGTCAGCCAACGGGAAAGGCTGAAGAAGCAAAATCTGGAGGAGACCAGGCACAAGCTGCCAGGATGTACTTAAGTCCCCCAGTAATGAGTTGTGACATGTGGGAAGTGTTGTCTACCAGAAAAGCTCATTCAGTCTCAACACCCAAGGTTTTTACTGGGAGCTGGTTATGTAGGCAACTTCTGCCTAGCATGTATCAAAATTCCGGATGCCCAGAGTGAAATCAAGAGTACAGCATAAATCACATTGTTTGTACAAAGATTTGGGGAGTGGTGGGAACATAGACTAAATTCAAGTTCCCAGATGTCATCCAACAGCCAGCATTGCAAGCAGGCCTTTCTAAGGAAAGGTAGTCAGATCTGCCATATGTATTATTGCTTTCCTGCACAAGCAGCTAATCCATCTTATAACTAAAAAGTTATATACAGGTGCTTTTTCTCAATACAACAGTGATATATTGGTCTGCAGCATGTACTTTACGCATACTTCTCATTTTGTGACACGTAACATTCAAAGATGTGTGCCCAAAGTTGAGATTAAATAAAATTAATAATTTATTTCTGCTGCTTCTAGGAACTTTTCAAGTAAAATGGCAGATTTTCTTTCTGTTTTTTCTTATTAAGCTTGGCTACTCATATAATTTAGCGCAACTGCTTTGATTCATGTTAAGGCATAAGCAGTTTTATTCATCATTGCTTTTGCAATATTACTGCAAATATTAACACAGTGAAAAGGGCAAGAAACATCTTACAGTAGTTTTGACCTTTCAGTTCCTTTGAAAGTTTTCAGAAACTCACAAGTCTACAGTCCACAGTTTTGGAACTGTTGTTCTACACTATAGGTACAATTATCTCTGTTAAATACTAATCTGATATTTTTCCTTCCATTGTTTAACAAACATTATGACTCTATTCTCTATGGAATAATCACCAGGCATTGTATTGAATTCTTAACAAATGCTGACTTTAACTGGCCCTTTCAAGATAAATTGTCCCCTATTTCTGCAAAGCCATGCCTACTAATCATTCCATAAGGATAGTGGTCTCTCTTCTTAGAATGGTATCCACTATTTGTAGATTCTTACTTATCAGTATTCACATTTATTTATTTAATGTTATCTCCATCTAGGCCCAATGGAAATGTAAACAAAATTCTCTGTAAAGAACTATTTCCCTAGCTTATTAATAACTTTTTTTTTTTTTTTTGAGACAGAGTCTTGCTCTCTCCCAGGTAGGAGTGCAGTGGTGCGACCTCAGCTCACTGCAACCTCCATCTGCCAGGTTCAAGTGATTCTCCTGCCTCAGCCACCTGAATAGCTGGGACTACAGGTGGCTGCCACCATGCCTGGCTAATTTTTATATTTTTAGTAGAGATGAGGTTTCACCGTGTTGGCCAGGCTGTTCTTGAACTCCTAGCCTCAAGTGATCTGCCTGCCTCAGTCTCCCAGTATTTTGTTTTTCTTTATTCCTCTGTTTTCAAAGATAGCTTGGCACCCTTAAATTTCTCAAGATTTTCTCAAATGTAAGATGACAGAAATCACAACCATTATATTGCCTTCTAAGCTTTACCTTCCTCTTGGTGGTCCCAAACTTCGTGTGTAATGCCATGCCCATTTAAGCAGTCATATAAATCAAACATCTGAAATCCACTTTACCCCACAATTCTTTGCAAATCTCTACCTGGTTGACCTTCTTACCATGTCTTTGATCTACCCACTTTTCTCTTTTCACCACCATTCTGTTCTATACATTGTCATAATCTCCCATTTGAACTACTACAGTAACCTCTTAGCTCTTTCCAAACATCTCTCCTTGCCCTCACCTTCAAGCACTCCTTTGAATGCTTATATCATAGAGATATTTTTAAAGTGAACAATATGTTCAAGTTCACCTCGTCCCCGTTCCCACACCTTGCTTAAAACTTCAAAGTAGCTTACCATTGATCCTTAATATAAATATAAAAAGCTTTCAATATAAATATAAAAGTCCTTAACATGAATGTAAAGTTCTCTTGCTCTGATCACTGTCTACTTACAACTAGATTTTGTGTTTAGTTTTACCTTGCCCTCTGTATCCCATTGTCCCATTGGCTTGCTCAGGTTTTCCATTTGTTCCTCAATTACATTATGTTTCCTCCTACACAAAGCCTGAACATGTGCTGTCTAGAAATTATTTCTAATTTTATCCACATCATTCTCCTATACGTTGTTAAAAATATTCTTCATTTTGCTCTCTGGTTAATAATAACTAACTCAAATATTTGAATAATGCAATTTTCCCCTTCCCTGCTCTCACAATTTTTGGTAACACTTCTTCAATGTGAGTTTTTTTACTTCCCTTATAAGATTTGTTGATTAATATCTGTTTTCCCAACTGAATTTTTATATCCATGAGTTCAAAGTGCTTGTCTGATTTTGCCTCCAGTGTTATCAAAAAATCATACTATAATACCTGTCTCACAGTAAGTGCTGAAAAATATTTGTCAAAATTATAAGTAATAATAAAGCTACGGTAGAGAAGACAATGTGGTATTGGTGGAAGAATAGACAAAAGTTTATTGGAACAAAATGGAGAATCCAAGAATCAACTCACATAAATTGAGTCAACTAATCTTAGAAAAAGAGAAGAGGTAAAATTGTCAGAAATGTTGGAAACAGAGTGACTCCATATTGAGTGAGGGCTAGGAAAATGAGGCTGAGACTTGCTGGGCTGCATTCCCAGAAACTTAGATATTTCTAGCCTCTAGATGTTTACGGTTAAGGGAGAAGATTGATAACATTTATTAAATAGAGTGTCCAGATATCCCGATATCTTGAGAACAGAAGCATTCCTAATTTTGCTTTAGAGATAATAATATCAATTCTTGCAAAATATAGTAATTAAGAAAATTGGCTGGGTGCCTTGGCTTACACCTGTAATCCCAGCACTTTGGGAGGCCAAGGTGGGTGGATCACCTGAGGTCAGGAGTTCGAGACCAGCATGGCCAACATGGTGAAACCCCATCTCTACACAAAATACAAAAGTTAGCCAGGCATGGTGGTGCTTGCCTATAATTCCAGCTACTTGGGAGACTGAGGCAGGAGAATCACTTAAACTCAGGAGGCAGAGTTGCAGTGAGCCAAGATCGTGCCACTGCACTCCAGCCTGGGCAACAGAGGTTGCAGTGAGCTGAGATCGCGCCACCGCGCTCCAGCCTGGGTAACAGAGTGACACTTCGTCTCAAAAAAAAGAAAAAAAAAAAGGAAATGAATCCTTTGTTATAAACCCTGGTAAAAGAGCACATCTCCCCATGATCTTCTTTTTTTATTTGATATGTAATCTAGTATTGTACTTAAGGTAGATGCGTTCCTCCTCTGACTTTGGGAGTGCCCTACTCTGTCTATGGAGTAGCTGTACTTTCACCACTTCATGTTCTTAATAACTTGCTTTTGCTTTGCACTGTGGACTCACCTGAATTCTTTCTTGCACGAGATACAAGAACCCTCTCTTGGAGTCTGGGTCAAGATGCCTTTCCTGCAACAAAACAATAGAGAAGAAACAGATAGTGTTGGAATAATCAGGCATCCACTTGCAAGAAAAGGAAATTAATCTAGACAGGTACTACTATGGTTTGAATCTGGATACTTAATCTCCAGTGCAACAGTGTTGGAAGGTGGGACCTAATGGGAAGTGTTTAGGTCATGAGGCCTCCATTCTCATAAGCGCACTAATGCCTTTGTTAAAAGGTCTTGCAGAAATGTTACTGCCCAAGGGGTACTTCGTGCCTGCTGCATAAGAAAAGACTGTCACTGTAGTAGAGAAAGAGTACAATAGACACAAGGCCAGCCACACCCTGTGAGAAATGGAGTTCATATTCAAATGATCTCATTCAAAGCTCATAGGTTAGGGGTTTCTCAAAGCCAATTTGGCAGAAGAGGTAGAAGTGTCCAGGTAGCAGGTGCTTGCTGCTGATTGGCTGGGGCAGAGATGAAATCATAGTGGGTCTATGCTGTCGTCTTGTGGGCTGAATTGCTTTTGGGTGTGGCCACAGAAGTAGGGCTGGTGAGTCCAGGTGGAGCCATGGGCTTCAGTCATGCAAAAACTCTGAAAAGATATTCCAAAAGGCCCATCTTAGGTTCTACAATAGTGATGTTATTTGCAGGAATAGTTGGGGAAGTTGCATTTCTTATAACCTCCAGAATAATGGCTGACAATTGTTTATTTCTGTGCCTTAGCAGGACTCAGGTGCCACTCCTCCCCACAGCCTGATGGCCTCCCATTAGCTTTACAAAACTGTTTGAGTTTTGGGGAAAGGCCTATTATCATTTAAACTATAGCTTAAATGTCTTCCAAAGTTAGCTTGACTAATAGTCCAGGAATAAATAAGGGAAAAGCAAGAGGTGGGGTGAATTAGCTCAGATCTGCTTCACTGTCAAATTTTCCCACTGACATGATGTTTAGCAAAGGTGGTTTCAGAAGTGGGTTCTCTCTCTTTTGCTCTTCTGCCATAATGCTTGTCCCACTGACCCTTCTGTCTTCTGCCCAGTAAGGATGAAGCATGAAAGTCCATGCAAGATGCTAGGTGACAATGCTTTGGAGTTTCCAGCCCCCAGAACTGTGAGAAAATAAATTTCTGTTGTTTATAAATTACCCAATCTGTGATAATTTTTTTATAGTACCAGAAAACAAACACAGAAATGGGTATAAGAGAAATTGGGGTGTCACTATAAAAATACCTAAAAATATGGAAATAATTTTCTAAATATATGGAAACTTAGTAGAAGCTGATGGAACTTGGTGGAAAGGCTGGACAAGGCATCAATTGCTGTGAAGATTGCTGTAAAGGAGCATTAAGGGTAACTAGTGAGGGCTCAGAAGAAATGAATTATTCTATTATATAGATAAATGCAAATGTATGTTCATTGCAGCACTATTTACAATAGCAAAAATGTGGAATCAACCCAAATGCCCATCAATAATAGACTGGATAAAAAAATGTGGTACATATACACAATGGAATACTGCATAGCTGTAAAAAAGAACAAGATCATGTCTTTTTCAGGGACATGGATGAAGCTGGAAGCCATTATCCTTAGCAAGCTAGTGCAGCAACAGAAAACCAAATACCACATATTCTCACTTATATGTGGAAGCTAAATGATGAGAACACATGGACACATAGCAGGGAACAACACACAGTGGGGCTTATTGGAAGGTGGAAGGTGGGAGGAAAGAGAAGATCAGACAAAATAACAAATGGGTACTAGGTTTAATACCTGGGTGATGAAATAATTTTATTACCTTTTACAAATGTAAAATATTCATTAATTGTATATAGGAAATTAAATACCTCTGAATATCATGATTCCTAAGCCTTTTATTCAAAGATTTTAATTAGTATTTGATGGGGAATAAAACAAGTGAATATTCATCAGGCTCTATTTTGAAAAAAATTGTCAGGAATTGTGTAATATTTTATACTATTATTTTTATGCTTCCTTTAACTTTAGTTACAAGTATTATTCAAATATTTACATGTATATTTAAAAAATGTTTGTCATAATGTTGTATTCTGTTAGTTCATATATTCATATCTTTTTCTTGCAAAAAAGGAAAAATTAAATAAATAAAATGAGTACTACAATCATGTATCACTTCGTAAAGTATGTTTAGTGACTAACCATTCTTCAAGAGGCCCTGTAAAAACAGAATTCCTCAAATATTTTGCACAATTGTGCACAATCTATGCTGTCTTTAAGAATCACAATACATATCAGCAAATTAAAACTTGAAATCTTTTGTAAATAAATCTTAACTAGGTTTAACTGAAATTTATCTTGTCAGCATAATTTCTCCCCAAATATCACACCTTTAGTATCCTTTCAGATATTTATTACTCAAAATTCAGAAATGCTGAAATATCAATAAGATGGCAAATTTATAAAATTCTTTGCTTAGAATAAAGAGTGAGTTGTATGCACAATATTTAGAGGTATGTTTAGAAGGAGGAAGTCACTGGATCAAAAATAAAACAAAACAATAAAATAATCACAACCAATAATAAGTACAGTTAGTTAAGAAGTCATAAATCTCAGTGGAATGAAAATTTCTCATAAACATAAAATTAAGAAAAAATTAGTTAATATATTTATATTAAAATTATTTCATTCAAAATTTAAATTATATTAGAATAATTAAATACATTTAACTCAATATTTTTAAATTTTATAATACATATCATTTATAATATATCACCTATTGAACCTCTCATGGATCATAATAAGAAAAATATTTCACTTAAGAGAGAAAATTAAATAATTTTCTTCATATGAAAACAGGTAATGTGTAAAGATGGATCCCTCCAGTCATTTTTTAATCAAATGATGAATTCTGATTATTTAGCTATAAGAGAATTAAAGAATGGAGGATGCTGTCAGAGATATAACTGATGTCACACATCACTGTTTCAAATGATTATTGAGATGTTTATGAATAGTAAACTGTAGCTGTGTAGGGAATTCAACTTCATTTATCCCACAATTTGGCAATAGAGATGATCCTGTGCTCAAGAAATATTGAAATGTTACACTTCTTTGGCCCAGAGAATCTGAGAAAATTCTTTTTTAGGTACATAAAAAAATTTTAAGCAAAACTTCAACACATATTAGCAACAGTGCATCAAAATGAAACTTTCTTAAAGTTCATTTACTGTTATGTAGCATGCAATTATACAATATTTCCTATGTCTCCCAAATGTCATTGGCTTCTGCTCCCACTGGATTGATTAAATATATTTAACATATATATAAAATATGTATAGTTTACATACATAGAAATATGTAGTAGATGCTTGAAGAACACAGGTTTGAATTGCACAGGTACCATTATGTGTGATTTTTTTTCTCTGCCATCCCTGAGTCACCAAGATAAATCCTTCCTTTTCCTCCTCCTCTTCAGACTAATCACAATGAGGATGAATATCTTTAGGGTGATTCCCTTTCATTTAGTGAACAGTAAGTATATTTTCTCTTGCTTATGATTGTCTTAATAACATTTTCTTTTCTCTAGCTTACTTTATTATAAGACTACAGTATACAATACATATAACATAAAATATTTGTTAACATGCTGTTTACAGTATAGGTTAGGCTTCTGGTCAATGATAGGCTATTAATAGTGAAGTTTGGGAGGACTTAAAAGTTATATGCATATTTTTGATGGTGTGGAGGTCAGCATGTTCACCCATGTTGTTCAAGGGTCAACTACAAACCCGATAGCCCTTTGTGGATACTTGCTTCTACTAAGCCCATTGTATCACGTCCTTGTGGTGATTGTGCTCGTTCATTATGAGAATTTCTTCAGCTTGAAGACCACCTGTTTCTGAATCTTCCCTGAGCATTAGAAATATTATCAAGGGAGGGAACTTAGATGGTTCTGTCCCTGATCTAACTTTCATTACGAAGTTCTGGATCAGAGAGTTCCTCTCTGGAGGATTGTGCATCATTTAACCGATCATTGCTTCCACAATCACAGACTCACCAAGGACAGTCATTATACTTCCTTCTGGAGTAATATCCCTTCTCCATTAAGATTCAACTTCTGCCGTGGAGACTGAGGAACTAGTAATCCTGTCTCAAGATTGGGCAATTAACTTCAAATTGGTTTTCAACACCAGGTTGAAATAGTCTTCCCTGAGAACCTTCTCTTTATTTGCTCAGAGGTTGATAAGACATTCTAGCTGTTCCCTAATGTATTTTCATAAAGCAAGCATAAGTGATATCAAATCAGTATCTCAGGGTCACATACTGGTTAATGTCCTCCATATCCCGTTAATTTAAGGTGAAAGTGAATTTTATGTCTGGAAACTGTTGTATGTCTTTGGTATCTTCCTTCTGCAGTGTGTCTGAATTGTAAGGTCAGAACTTAGGTCATTGAACTTGTTATATAAGGCCACGAAAGAATAGTAATTAAAAAAACTAGCAGTTATCTTATTTGTAAAAGAGGACAGCTTGGTCGATGATATTTTTGTGCCATTGACATCGAGAGTTTGAATATATGTGTTAAATTTGCTGCTACTGCAGCACTTGACCCTATTCACTAGGTGATGTCAATTTTCTGATTCTAATGCTATTGCTGACTTGAGGGGGAAGGTTGACTATTTCCATATAGTTTGACCTGTGATGATTTTAAATTGGAAACAGTGAGTAAGACTAAAATCATGGGGGAATTTTTTTTTCTAGTATTCTCTAGTAGTCATACGTAAATATAATAGTTCTAATGATTTAGTCAAAACCTAATTAATGTCAGTAATGGAGAACAAATGTAACTAATAATGCAATCTTATAGACAGTATTATTTTAAGCTTCATTGTACATATGGATTTCTCTTTATGTGCCTATAGTCATATGTTTAAAAGCTTCATATTTATAAAAAAGTGATGACTTAATGTCAAATTAAAACATAATATTTGAGCAATACTTCACTATTCCCATCTCATCAAACATGTACTTTTTCCTCTGTCTCTCCACATCCATTATGGCTCTCTTGACTTTTTTTTCCTTTGCCAAATTCATTGTTATTATACTAACTATTATTATGACATAGCTTCCTTGATATGTTCTTGTCTGTTACCTCTCATCTAATTTGATCTATATATTTACCAAATTAATGCTTGGTACTTATTAGTATTATAACCTTTATCAAACCTCTTCACCACTCAGCATACATATATATGTACACATAAAAACACAAATACAGTGGCTTTTCATTTCTTGTTAATTTCAAATTCTTCATACTCTTACTAACTCTCTGATATAAACATTCCCTTCACATTCCTTATGTGATAAACACACACCCACTGTGATAAACGAGCAAAGTTTAAAGACCTCTTATCTTTCTTTTTCTGGTACACAAACCTCTGTTTTAATTTATTACCTTGTCCTGGAATGCTTTTCCCTGAATTTTGAAGGGCAAATTCAACACAGGTATTACCTTGGGAAAGACCCCAAGAGCTATTATTCCTTTTTCAGACATTCATAGAACTTTTAGTAATACTTTAATGCCATTTATATTCTATTTCATAATTTAATTATTATTTTGTGTATTAAAATCATCTTTTTTACTTGATTACCATCATAGAAAAGTTTTTATTTTCTTATAATTTTGTATTACTGTGCACAGTCTTCTATAATAAATAAGACTTATTTGTTAAAAGTCCCTTGAACAATGAATGAAATAATTCTCTTTAGTTAAAAGGCAGACTATATTGCTTTATTTTGTAAGAAAATGGAATCCTCTTACAAAGAGAATGTCTAGAGGAGGCCACTGATTTTTGTTTCTTTGAGATATTATTTTACCAAAAATTTCAGTACAGTTTTGCCAACAGTAACTCTAAAAGCATCTTCTAATGTTGGTCTCTTTATTATCTCTACTTCCAAAATGGTATCATTCTTTGATAAACACAGATTTTGAGAAACAAAACATGTGAATGTGGAGCTGGAGAAAGACAGAGTCTTCAAGGAATGTATATTAATCCATTCTCACACTGCTAATGAAGACATACCCAAGACTGGGTAATATAAAGAAAAGAGGTTTAATTGACTCACAGTTCTGCTTGGCTGTGGAGGCCTCAGAAAACTTACAATCCTGGTGGAAGGAGAAGTAAACATGTCCTTGGTCAGAAGGCAGCAGGAGATAGAAGTGCCAAGCAAAAGGGGGAAAGCCCCTTATAAAACCATCAAATCTCATGAGAACTCACTATCACAAGAACAACATGGGGGAAACCACCCCCATGATTCAACTACCGCCCATGGGGACCATCCCCTGACACGTGGGGATTATGGGAACCACAATCGAAGATAATAATTTGGTTGGGGACAAAGCCAAACCATATCACAATGTTTCTTGGCTCAATGAAGTATAAACCAAATTTATTTATTGTGATTTATGATGTAGGGTTATATCCTAGGAAAAGAACACATAAACAATGTTTAATGTTTTATCCAGTTGTCATTGTTGGTATAAAAAAAAAACCTATCTTTTTTAAGTATTAAGGAGAGCAAGAAACTAATAATATTTTGCAGCTAGTAGCTCTGATTATCTGTGGGGACCTCAAAAATGGCAAAATGGCCTCTTAAAAAATTTGATATTTATTAAGACAATCTATATATTAGGTTGGTACAAAAGTCATTGTGATTTTTGCTAAACATCTGTTGTCACAGATCTCAAATTGCTTGCTAGAAGTTATAAACAACATGAAATTATGCTGTTTGTTTATTATGTCAGGCTTCTCCAGAACATGCTAAGTAAAACTGATATAACTTTGATAGTTTTAAACTGGAATTTCTCAAATCTACTTAAGATTGCAATGATTCCTAAAACCATATATTTTTTTCAAGAACAGTGCAGCCAGCCTCTGGGTTTATTTTATCAGATACAGATTCAGAATCAGCCTTCTTAGAGGCTGAATTGCCACATGCTACTGAATTAATTAAGACACTGACTTCAATTCAAGAGCGTTGGGTTCAGTGGAAGCACAAACGGCCCTGCAGCAGCTTTTCCCTGTGGCTATCATACTTCTCCGCTACATTTCTATCTTTTGCATCGTATCAATATTCCCATCCCTCTCAGAAGTGGATTAAAACTATCTTTTTGCAATAATGAAATTGAATCACCTAAGAAGTTTGCATCATTTTTGCGGAGAAGTGAAGGACAAGCATTTTTTAGCACTAATCTGAAAGTTTCTAGTGATTTATTAACATTTTCTTTCTTTGAAAGTACTACTGAGAACTGAATGATAAACGATTTCTGAAGATTGGAAATTCAGGCAGAAGGCTTTTTCAGGGCTATTCCCAACAATACAAGGTAAAACAAAAATCAAATTTCTAAACTTCTTTAAACCAATATCACATTTTCCAACATGATGCTACTATCTATTTTTTAAGACATCTTCCTACTCCAGGGCAGAAATATAATTGGAATAAATCTGCAAACATTCCAAGACTGCTGTATCAAGTCTGCAAGAATTCACCTCAAATTAGATAAAATGCATGCAATTTGTGATGCCTCTGTTGCAAAAGCAAAAAGAAATATTCCAGCCTCCCCAGGGTTGTCAATTGCTGCTGAATTTTGATTTATACAAATATAACCATAGCAGAACCACTTTGTCACCTAGTGGAAAATGGCTTTCCATCGTGTGAAATTCACTTAAATTTGGATAATTTTATAACATCTAGCAATTATTGACTTTTCCAATTTTTGCAAGTGTATTTCTTTAAACACAAGTGGTCTTTTCTACCTTTCCTTGCCACTTAGAATGGGAAAGGTGTTCAGCTTCAAATTGTCTGGTTATACTTTTTAAATATTTATTTTTTAATTGAAAAAGGAAATTTTATATAGTTATAGTATGTATACATAAATATGTACGTTCTGATACATGTTTATATTATGGATAGTGAAATCAAGCTAGTTAGCATATTTAGTACCTGACATAACTATCATTTTATTTTTGTAATGAGAACATTTGAGATCTACTATGAGCAATATTTAAATACACAATACATTGCTATTAACTATAGTTATCATGTTGCACAATAGATCTCATGAAATTACTCCTCCTCTCTAATTTAAATTTTATGTCCTTTGGCCCGGCACAGTGGCTCATGCCTACAATCCCAGCACTTTGGAAGGCCAAGGCAGGATCACATGAGGCCAAGAATTCAAGACCAGCCTGGACAATATAACAAAACCCTATCTCTAGTAAAAATACAAAAATTAGCTGGGCATGGTGGCGCACACCTGCAATCCCTGCTCCTCGAGAGGCTGTGGCACGAGAATTGCTTAAACCTGAGAGGCGGAGGCTGCAGTGAGCCGAGATCATGCCATAGCACTCCAGCCTGTGTGACAGAGTGAGACTTTGTATCAAAATAAATAAATGAATAAATTTTGTATCCTTTAACCAAAATCTTCTGAATTCCCCACTCTCCACGTCCCCAGTCTCTGATAACCACTTTTCTACTCTCCACTTCTGTGAGTTCTACTTTCACATATAAGTGAGATTATTATGCACTATTTGTCTGATGATACTTAAACTGCATTTATCTACTGAACAACAATTTCATCAATAAACTGAAATGAAAGAGAAATTTAAAGCTGTGGCTGATAGTTCAGGAGTCATGAGATTCCTTACTATCTTTATCACTGTGAATTTATCACTTTTACTCATTAAAATTCTCTTAGACAAAGAAATATATATATGCAAATCAAAGGAACTAAGTATGAAGAGCAAGGAAAAAACACTGCAGCCTAGTTGGCTAGACTTGAATTCTGGTAGGAGTCACATGCTCTTGGAAGACTTTGTAATTTCATTATGTCTTAGTTACCTCATGTATCAACTGGAGAAGATAATAGTACTTATTTAGTAGGGATGTGTAGAGAATTAAATATGTTAACGGATGTAAAGAGATTAGAATAGTTTATGGCACACAATAAGGGCATAATATGTGCTACCTATTTCAATTTATATCACAGGGAATGCAACTTTAGAATATTTGGGTCTGCTCTCAATGACAGCACATTAGTCTAAATACCTGCAAGGCTGGTAACATGCTAATAACTTTAACAATGTGTTTCTGTGAATCACAGAATATGCTGCATCAATTTGGCTGTAAGTTGTAATTCTCCTGTTCTATCAAATTGTATACTTCACTGAGTGAACTCCTGTATGGGACTATGTATTAAATTGAATGGGGCAGGGTTAGGGGAAATATGTATAACTTTCTTAACAAGTAAGTCAGAAACCTGAAATCATCCCTCACTTTATATTGTCTCTTTCCCTATATTAAAATTTTTAGTAGATCTTATTGATTTTGCCTTCAAATTATATTTTAAAATGTGTGTATTTCCATCTTTTTTTGAAGACCACATTATTTCTTGCTGGGAACAGATGTAAATATTTTCTCCATATTAGAGTCTTCCTAAATACAAACTGGATATCCATATTGCTGACAGAGTCATCTCTTTAATATCATAATCGAATAATTTTCTCTCCTTACATAAATATATTCAAGAATTTCACATTGCTTTCCAAATAAATGTAAAAGCCTGTAACATTTCAAACAAAACCTTTATATTTTGGTCCTATAATTTTAGGCTTATCATCTGTCATGTTCCCAGATGTTTCCCCCTTTCTTTTAATGACCCATTCCTGGCTACTTTTTCTTCTACCTTCTTGTCCTTTGTGGATACTCTTAGCAGTAGTGGTAATAATTTTCATGTCTTACCTGTGGACACCATTAAACTTGTACTTCGAGGCTCATATTTTTATTTTTAACCCTCTAGCTCAGAATGAGTTAGAGCTTTGATTTATATTTTTAAATCACTCCGCATATTAGTTCTTATTAGTTCTATTAATTTCTATATTGTAAACGAGGGAAATTATTTACCAAAAAAAAAAAATCCATCATTCTTTTGAGGGCAAAGTTTCAATTTTGTCCTTAGAATCCCTAAATTTAACATAATCCATTGCACTAGGAGACACTCACTAAATGATTGTTGATCAAGGGACTCATTCAATTTTTATATTATTAATACTTGATATCAGATTTGACCCCCTGTCTTATGGCTATCTGGGTTTTTCCTGAGTCAAGTGCCCAGGGTTCAAGAATATCAATTTTTCTACAGTCTTAACTTGCTAAGATTTTATGCTTTAAAACACTTTCCCTAGATCAGTTTTCTATCTTAAGGTTTTAGAAATTGAATTTTCAGCTTTGAGCTGCTGTTCAGTTTCCCTCCTTCACGGATCTTGACCATTTTTTTTTTTTTTTCTGGGCTGAAATGTTTCTTGAGTCCTTAGGTTATAGCCATGAGTGATTTCTTTGGGTAAGTACCCTATAGATACATCTAAGTGGTATTAATAAGAACTCAATATCCTAAGTTTGTGAGCATAAAAGTCATTGTTTAAAGCCTTTGAGAGGCTTTAATATTGAAAACATTGTAAAGCATGGAAGAACATACTGGAGAAATAAACATAACTATTAGAACTACATGATTTTCTATGGGAAAAGAGTGGCAACTTTGAATTTCTTATTTGTTATACACTCGTTAGAATGACTTAAATTTTTTTTGAATTGCTTACTAATTTTACTTTTGAATTAAAAATAGTTACTTTCTCTGTGCAATTGCCTCAACAATTGAATATTTATGTTGAATATTAAATGACAAGATGCTTTTCTTTTGTGTTTGGAATACAGTATGTCTCAAATATATCTCAAATGTATCCAAAATACCATTTGAGATATAATGAGATATACAAAATGGTATTTTAGATACATTTGACATATATTATACTCTTTTAATATTTGATGATTTAGGGGCTAGAGCTTGGAAATGAAAATTACAATCTAAAATGTCCATTTTTACTTTCCTCCAATGCCAGTGGTTTTAATTAAGGTATAGGCAACTGACTGCTGGACTTTAATCAGATCATAAGTCCTTAGTAGTATAAGAGATGCATTGGGTACTTTAAAATTGGAAAATACTTTTATTTTTTCCTTATTTGAGTAATTATTGAGTAATTTTATCAATATTTGAGTATTACTAACTCACTTACTCAAATATTTTTCACACTGAATGTGTTAAATCCTTTTGAAATCTTAGCAAAAATAAGCCTTATCTCTTGAACAAGAAATTGATTTTCTCTATTAACAAATGGAACTTGAACCTCTATATGCGTGAGTTCAATTTTAAACTCCAAATCTATGATATTTGAGTAAGTGCCAAATTGTGTTCTTCCATCCCTAAAGCTATTAGTTCCAAGTCCTGCCAATAGGAAGATCAAAGAAATACAAAGAAAAAAATCAATATATGATTGAGCTTCTTCACCCCATCTTCATTAAGAGAATACATAGTATAATTTAATTCTGCAGCATATATTTGAAAATGGAAAACCAAAAGTGCTACTAAAATTGAGCATTATCTGATTCTAACTCTTTTGGAAAGTGGTCTTTTTAACTTGGCCAAGTCTATAATGATGGTAAACACACTAAACACACACACACACACACACACACACACACACACACACACACACACAACACACACACACACACACACACACACACACACACACACACACACACACAAAGAGCTATATAAAACCTAGTGTTGTTAATAAGAATAAAATGAACACCAAGGAATTCCTCATCCAAATTAAGAGACCCCTTATGTTGATGTCAGTCCCTTTCACTGATAATATATTCTTCCTCCTCACCAGGGTTAAATACTATTCTTCTTTTTCCTTTAATCATTCTGATTTTTTTCAGTTTTTCACTCATGAATTTTTTTCTGAGGCACTCATTGTTAGGTATGGCATGACTTTAAGTTTTGTGTAAGTTCAATCATACTTTATGTATTCTGTTATTTTCACTTGTTGCTCTGTATAGTTTTGCATAGTTCATTTTCAGTTCTGAATACTACTCTACTGTATCGATATAGCAAAAATGTCTTCTCATTCTAGTATTGATGGGTATTGGGATGTCCTCAGTATCTTACTAATATAAACAGTGGCACTATGAATTATATTGTGCTTTCAACAGAATACACATGCATAAATTTATCTCAACCAAATACTTATAAGTGGAATTGCTCCACTTTACTAAGAGTTGTTAAAGTATTATTCCAAGAACATTTCCTAGCCTACTCTTTACATAGCTGTGTACAAAAGCTCTCCTTGCTGTGCTTACTTGTGAATATTAGGTTGGTGCAAAAGTAATTGTGGTTTTTGCTGTTATCTGCAATGGCAAAAAATGCATTACTTTTGCACCAACCTAAAATTTAATATTGTAGATTGACATGGTTTGTCTGTGTCCCCAGCCACATCTCATCTTGAATTGTAGTTCCCATAATCCCCAAATGTAGTGGGAGGGACGCAGTGTGAGGTAATTGAATCATGAGGATTGTTACTCCCATGCTGCTGTTCTGGTGATAGTGAGTTCTCAGGAGATCTGATGGTTTTATAGCAGGCTTTTCCCCCTTTTGCTCTGCACTTCTCTTTGTTGCTGCTATATGAAGGACATGTTTGCTTCCTTTTCCACCATGATTGTAAGTTTCCTGAGGCCTCCCCCGCCATGCTGAACTGTGAGTCAATTAAACTTTTTTTCTTTTGGTGTTTTAGACATGAAGTCCTTGCCCACGCCTATGTCCTGGATGGTATTGCCTAGGTTTTCTTGTAGGATTTTGATGGTTTTAGGTCTAACATTTAAGTCTTTAATCCATCTTGAATTAATTTTTGTATAAGGTGTAAGGAAGGGATCCAGTTTCAGCTTTCTGTATACGGCTAGCCAGTTTACCCAGCACCATTTATTAAATAGGGAATCCTTTCCCCATTTCTTGTTCTTGTCAGGTTTGTCAAAGATCAGATAGTTGTAGATATGCGGCATCATTTCTGAGGGCTCTGTTCTGTTCCATTGATCTATGTCTCTGTTGTGGTACCAGTACCATGCTGTTTTGGTTACTGTAGCCTTGTAGTATAGTTTGAAGTCAGGTAGCGTGATGCCTCCAGCTTTGTTCTTTTGGCTTAGGATTGACTTGGCGATACGGGCTCTTTTTTGGTTCCATATGAACTTTAAAGTAGTTTTTTCCAATTCTGTGAAGAAAGTCATTGGTAGCTTGATGGGGATGGCATTGAATCTATAAATTACCTTGGGCAGTATGGCCATTTTCACAATATTGATTCTTCCAACCCATGAGCATGGAATGTTCTTCCATTTGTTTGTATCCTCTTTTATTTCATTGAGCAGTGGTTTGTAGTTCTCCTTGAAGAGGTCCTTCACATCCCTTGTAAGTTGGATTCCTAGGTATTTTATTCTCTTTGAAGCAATTGTGAATGGGAGTTCACTCATGATTTGGCTCTCTGTTTGTCTGTTATTGGTGTACAAGAATGCTTGTGATTTTTGTACGTTGATTTTGTATCCTGAGACTTTGCTGAAGTTGCTAATCAGCTTAAGGAGATTTTGGGCTGAGACAATGGGGTTTTCTAGATATACAATTATGTCATCTGCAAACAGGGACAATTTGACTTCCTCTTTTCCTAATTGAATACCTTTTATTTCCTTCTCCTGCCTGATTGCTCTGGCCAGAACTTCCAGCACTATGTTGAACAGGAGCGGTGAGAGAGGGCATCCCTGTCTTGTGCCAGTTTTCAGAGGGAATGCTTCCAGTTTTTGCCCATTCAGTATGATATTGGCAACAAAAGCCAAAATTGACAAATGGGATCTAATTAAACTAAAGAGCTTCTGCACAGCAAAAGAAACTACCATCAGAGTGAACAGGCAACCTACAGAATGGGAGAAAATTTTTGCAACCTACTCATCTGACAAAGGGCTAATATCCAGAATCTACAATGAACTCAAACAAATTTACAAGAAAAAAACAAACGACCCCATCAAAAAGTGGGCAAAGGACATGGACAGACACTTCTCAAAAGAAGACATTTATGCAGCCAAAAAACACATGAAGAAATGCTCATCATCACTGGCCATCAGAGAAATGCAAATCAAAACCACAGTGAGATACCATCTCACACCAGTTAGAATGGCCATCATTAAAAAATCAGGAAACAACAGGTGCTGGAGAGGGTGTGGAGAAATAGGAACACTTTTACACAGTTGGTGGGACTGTAAACTAGTTCAACCATTGTGGAAGTCAGTGTGGTGATTCCTCAGGGATCTAGAACTAGAAATACCATTTGACCCAGCCATCCCATTACTGGGTATATACCCAAAGGACTATAAATCATGCTGCTATAAAGACACATGCACACATATGTTTATTGCAGCACTATTCACAATAGCAAAGAGTTGGAACCAACCCAAATGTCCAACAATGATAGACTGGATTAAGAAAATGTGGCACATATACACCATGGAATACTATGCAGCCATAAAAAATGATGAGTTCATGTCCTTTGTAGGGACATGGATGAAACTGGAAAACATCATTCTCAGTAAACTATCACAAGGACAAAAAAACAAACACCGCATGTTCTCACTCATAGGTGGGAATTGAACAATGAGAACTCATGGACACAGGAAGTGGAACATCACACTCCGGGTACTGTTGTGGGGTTGGGGGAGAGGGGAGGGACAGCATTAGGAGATATACCTAATGCTAAATGACG
This sequence comes from Hylobates moloch, assembly GCF_009828535.3. Classification (NCBI taxonomy): domain Eukaryota; kingdom Metazoa; phylum Chordata; class Mammalia; order Primates; family Hylobatidae; genus Hylobates; species Hylobates moloch. Next base: position 26,457,737 of record NW_026652289.1, on the reverse strand, counting down.
AGTTAATGGGTGCAGGAAATCAACATGGCACATGGATACATATGTAACAAACCTGCACATTGTGCACATGTACCCTAAAACCTAAAGTATAATTAAAAAAAAAACAAAAACTTTTTTTCTTTGTAAATTACACAGTCTCAAGTATGTCCTTATTAGTAGCATGAGAAGAAATACCTAGATCTTTAAAACGTGTTGAATCACATAATAAAATTGTATCTTAGAATTTTAAAATGAATCTCTCAACTTAATTGGACAGAAACTTCATTTTTATCACATCATTTTATCATTTAATACATGTATGATACTTTTAATAATTTTATTTTTTTAAAGCTGAGTTTTCTTTCTTATTAATCATAGCAGTACTTTACATATTCTTGGTGTAAGTACATTGTGATGTAGATCAAAAATATCTTCTCCTAATTTAATATTTTTAAGGTATTCCATTGTAATTTTTTTTTTTTTTTTTGAGACAGAGTCTCGCTCTGTCGCCAGGCTGGAATGCAGTGGTGCGATCTTGGCTCACTGCAAGCTCCACCTCCCGGGTTCACGCTATTCTCCTCCCTCAGCCTCCCTAGAGACAGGTTTCAGTGTGTTAGCCAGGATGGTCTCGATCTCCTGATCTCGTGATCCACCCGCCTCAGCCTCCCAAAGTGCTGGATTACAGGCACGAGCCACCGTGCCCGGCCTGTAATGCATTTTATTTAAAAAAAAATTGTAACTTTATGCTCAAATCAATTTTACTTTAAATTTTAATGGTACTATTGATGCATTTGACTAGGAAACATTTGTGCAATATGTAGATTTCTCTAATTATTTATTCACTTTTCCATTATAATTTGCATTTTCAGAGTCACATTTAAGATATTATTTCCTACACTAAAGATTTGAAAATATTTTCTTGTGTTTTTAAAAAATGTTCTTAATGTGGCGTTTTGCATTAGTGTATTGAATATCCCTTGAATTGATTTTCGACTATGGTGTAAAGTATGAATCCAAATTGATTTATTTCCATATTAGCCCATTTTCCCAAGACTATTTAAGAAAAATCTGCCCTTTCACTACAAATATAAAATATTCCTGTGTTATTGATCAAGTACACATATGTTTCTGGACTTCTTATTGTGTTCCATTAGTCTATTTATACTTATATACAGTATATTACTAAGTAGTATACTATATAGTACGCTATTTATATAGTATAAATACCATATGTACTATTTATAGCTGCATATAGCTTTACAATGAGTTTTGATAGCTGACATTGAAATACTTACAAAGACTTACTGTCTTCCTTTTCTTCTTGAAGTACGTTTCAGATATAGCTTGTCAAAGGCACTTCCACATCAATTTTAGAATTATCTTATTAAGAAACTCTCTCTCTCTCTCTCACATACACACACACACACACACACACACACACACACACACACGCTGTTAGTATTAAGTTGAAATTCAGTTGAAATCTCACTGAGTCTACATGTCAGTTTGGAGAAAACTTTCATATAGTAATACAGTACATGAAGATGTATATCCTTCTATTTAATTAAATCTTCTGAAGTAGAAAAATTTTATGTTTTTCTAATTGTTTTTAAAATATTTTGTGATAAATTAATACCTGTCTTGTGCTGCATAACTGCATATATGATGGTGGTTCTATAAGATTATAATGAAGCTGAAAAGTTCTCATTGTCTACTGATGTCGTAGCTCTCATAGTGTCTTAGCACAAAGCATTGTGTTTATGGTAATCCTGGTGGATACAAACCTACCGTGCTGCCAGTTATATAAAAGTTTAGCACATATAATTATGTTCAGTACATAATACTTGAAAACCAATAACTATGTTACTGGTTTATGTATTTACCATGGTATACTTTTTATTGTTAGTTTTAGAGTGTTCTCTTACTCATTAAAAAAAAGTTGACTGTAAAACAGCATCAGGTAGATCCTTCAAGAGGTATTCCAGAAGAAGGGATTATCATAGGAGATGACAGCTTCATGCCTGTTATTATCCATGAAGACCTTCCAGTGGGACAAGATGTGGAGGTAGAAGACAGTAGTATTGATGATTCTCGCCTTCTCACTCTGTGTAGGCCTATGTTATTGTATTTGTATTTGTCTTCTTTTTTAACAAGAAAGTTTTGAAAGTAAAACAAAGATTAAAAATATAAAAAATAGAATTTGCATATAAAGAAAAAATATTTTTGTACAGCTGTACAATGTGTGTTTTTTTTTTTTTTTGAGATGGAGTCTTGCTCTCTCGCCAGGCTGGAGTGCAGTGGCCTGATCTCGGCTCACTGCAACCTCCACTTCCCGAGTTCAAGTGATTCTCCTGCCTCAGCCTCCCAAGTATCTGGGATTACAGGCGCATGCCACCATGCCCAGCTAATTTTTGTATTCTTAGTAGAAACGGGGTTTTCACTATGTTGGCCAGTCTGGTCTCGATCTCTTGACCTCATGATCCTCCTGTCTCAGCCTGCCAGAGTGCTGGGATTACAGGCATGAGCCACCACACCCAACTGTGTTTTTGTTTTAAGCTGTTATTATAATAGAGTCGAAAAGTTAAAAAAATTAAAAGGTTTGTAAAGTAAAAATGTTACAGTAAACTAAGGTTAATTTATTATTGAAGAGAGAAGTTTTTAAAATAAATTTTGGGTAGCCCAAGTGTACAGTGATTATAGAGTCTACCACAGTGTATGGTAATGTCCTAGGGCTTCACAGCCACTCACCACTCACTCACTGACTTATTCAGGTCAACTTCCAGTTCTGCAAGCTACATTTATGGTAAGTGCCTTACATAGGTGTACCGTTTTTTATTTTATATACCATATTTTTAGTGTACTTTTTTTGTTTAACTATATTTAGGTACACAAATACTTACCATTGTGTTAAAATTGCCTCCAATATTCAGTACAGTAACATGCTGTTCAAGTTTGTAGCCTAGGTGCAATAGGCTATGCCATGTAGCCTAGGTGTATAGTACACAAAACCATTTAGGTTTGCTTATGTATATTCCACAATGTTTGCACAATAGCAATGCATTTCTCAGGGCATATCCCCATTGTTAGGTAATGCTTGACTATAAGTACATTTTTCTATTTTAAAAATAGTTTTATTTTTCATCTGTGACAGGTACATATAAATGCAACAAATTTGCTTGTTAGATCTTATTACTCAGACTCCTTTCCAAATTCCTAATTGTTTCTAATTATTTACTTATAGATTATTTTTAATTTTTATGTGAATGATTATAACATCTGTGAAATATGTATAAGTATCAGGTAATCCTTTTCACTCATTTCATAACTTTTTCATGTCTTGTGCTTGCAGTGGTATCCCAGAAAATGTTCAATAGATGTGAAAATGACAAACACACATATACAGGCAGTGTCAACAGAATTCCTGCAATATTTCACCATTAAATGTGATGTTTTTGTCATTATTGCTTTTGTTACTGTTTTTTTTTTGTAGCCACAACTTATGATATTGACTGAATTCCTTTCTAATTCTAGTTTCTAAAAATTTTACCATAATTAAGATATTTTACTTTTACATGACTTTTCAGCATCTATTGAGGTAATCATTAGATTTTTCTCCATTAACTTATACATATTATGAATCATACTACTTTTTTTAATGTACAAACCTTGCCTTTCTGGAACTATCCCATTTGGTCATAATATTATCTTTTGAAATACATTTTTAGATTTTATTCGCTAATATATTCAGAGGCATTAATTTTGTGACATTAATGTTGATGAGTATGTACAAATTGCTTTTAATTTTTTCTCAAGTTCTGTTTTTCTTGTATAGAGTTAAAAGTTATGCTAACATAAGATGAGTTGGAGAATTCTATTTCTTTTTTTTTTGGATTAATTTTGTGAATTTAGAGCTACTTACATCTTTAATACTCAATAGAACTGCATGGTAAGATTATCTGGCTATGGAATTGTTCTTTATGGGTGATTTGTGATTTCTGATACAAAGTCTTTAATCTTATAAGATAATTAAGAGTTTTTATATCCTCTTTAATTGTTTAGAAAAAATTGTGATTTTTACATATATAACCAACAGTCAAACCTACTGACATAAATGTATTATTTCTTTTTATTTACCTTTTAAATATCTACACCATTTATAATTATGACATACATAAGCTCTCAGTATTTTTTATTCCTAATATTGTTTATTTGTGTTGTCTTTTTAGTGTGATTTAAATCATTTTTAAAAGTGTTTTTTCATTTCTTTTTTGGTTTTCCAAGATCCAACTTTTGTTTTTTGATCTCTTCTACTGTATTTTTAATATCTTTTGTTTTAATTCTAGGGTATAACTTTAATATTTACATATTTATATTTATTCCAAAGATCATTTTATTGTTATTTGTCTAACTAGTACAGTGGATCTTTTGATCATTAATTTTTAGCTTTCCTTTCTTCCTACCATAAGTAATTAGGATTAAAAATGTACTTTACTGTTATAAGTAGAGAAAGCTTGAAGCAAGTTCAAATGGATTTTTTAAATTTAGCCGAAAGCTGCTTCCTTACATATGTTTGGCCTAAAGGTTTCTCCATACGTAGTGAACTGTAACTCAACCTAATGTATAAAAAGACTGTAACCTACTGTTGTGCCAATCACCGAGTTTCAGGCAATCAAAAGTGGCCAACTGTTCTAACTGCCAAGCTGTAACCAATCTGGCTGTTTCTGCACCTCACTTCCATTTTCTGTACATCACTTTCCTTTTTCTGTCCATAAATCAACCCTGCAGCAGGGTTGGAGCCTCTCTGAACCTATTCTGGTTCAGGGGATGCCCAATTTGTAAATCATATTTTGTTCAATTAAACTCTGCTAAATTAGTTTGTCTAAGGTTTTTCTTTTTACAGATTGGAGGAACAAGGTAGCAGAGGCCAGATAATAAAGGGCTTTGTGGTCATTAAAAATTCATAATTTACCCAAGATGGTGAAAAGTCAGGAAACGATTCATCAGAGAAATTATATGAGCAGATCTGTGTTTTTGAAAGATCATTATGATTTAATATTGAGAGAAGAATGAAGGATGTAAACTGGAAGTAAAAAATTCAATATTTCAGAAGATAGTAACCTAGAATATTGAGCAGTGTCTGGAAGGGGGAAAAAACTACACGTAGGATATTAAAAAAAAAAAAAAAAGGCCAGGAGCAGTGGCTCATGCCTGTAATCCCAGCACTTTGAGATGCTAAGGCAGGTGGATCATCTAAGGTCAGGAGTTCAAGACTAGCCTGACCAATATAGTGAAACTCTGTCTCTATTAAAAATACAAAACTTAGCTGGGCGTGATGGTGGGCACTTGTAGTCCCAGCTACTTGGGAGGCTGAGACAGGAGAATTGCTTGAAACTGGGAGGTGGAGGTTGCAGTGAGCTGAGATCACACCACTGCACTACAGCCTGGGTGACAGAGCACACACACACACACACACACACACCCCTCACCAAATTAAAAAAAAAGGACTATAATTTAGTGATTGGCTGGAAGTTGGTCTGAGAATGAGAAAAGAAAATTGCTAACTCCCATAATCCTGACTGGACAACTATTTGTATTGCATTGTGAGGCCATGCACTGAAGGCATAGAAACACAGGAAAAATGTGAAAAATGTTGTGGTGAAAAGATGGTGCATCCTGTGTAGGAAGATGTTTGAGTTTTAGGTTACTGTAAATTATGGAAATGCAATAAACATTTGGCAATGTTGGCAGACAGGTAGGAATGTAACCACTGGCTATACATTTAGATTCTAAAGTCATGAAAGTGGAAATCTTCAGAATAATAAGAAGAGATTAGTGTTAAGCTCTGAGGGACATCAATGAAGGTAAGAGCTGAAGAAGAGAGTTTGCAGAGGGCAGTGAAATAGAGTTACTCAATACAAGATAAAGACTAGGACAGTGTGGAGCCATGAGAACAAAGGTAGTGATATGGTTTGGCTCTGTGTCCTCACACAAATCTCATCTTGTAACTCCCATAATTCTCACGTGTTGTGGGAGAGACCGGTGGGAGATGATTGAATCATGAAGAGGAGTCTTTCCCATTCTGTCCTCATGATAGTGAATGGATCTTATGAGATCTTATGGTTTTAAAAACGGTAGTTTCCCTGCACAAGCTCTCTTTTTGCCTGCCACAATCCATGTAAGATGTGACTTGCTCCTCCTTCCCTTCTGCCATGATTGTGAGACTTCCCCAGCCACGGGGAGCTGGGAGTTCCCCATTAAACCCCTTTCCTTTGTAAATTGTCCAGTCTTGAGTATGTCTTTATCAGCAGTATGAAAATGGGCCGGGCGCGGTGGCTCACGCTTGTAATCCCAGCACTTTGGGAGGCCGAGGCGGGTGGATCACAAGGTCAGGAGATCGAGACCACGGTGAAACCCTGTCTCTACTAAAAATACAAAAAAATTAGCCGGGCGTGGTGGCGGGCGCCTGTAGTCCCAGCTACTCGGAGAGGCTGAGGCAGGAGAATGGCGTGAACCCGGGAGGCGGAGCTTGCAGTGAGCCGAGATTGTGCCACTGTCTTCCAGCCTGGGCGACAGAGCGAGACTCCGTCTCAAAAAAACAAAAGAAAATGAACTAATACGGTAAATTGGTACCAGTAGAATGGGGCACTATTGAAAAGATACCTGAAAATGTGGAAGTGACTTTGGAACTGGGTAACAGGCAGAGGCTGGAACAGTTTGGAGGGCTCAGAAGAAGACAGAAAAACGTGGGAAAGTTTGGGACTTCCTAAAGACTTGTAGAATGGCTTTGCCCAAAATGCTGATAGTGATACGGACAATAAAGTCCAGGATGAGGTGGTCTCAAATGAAGATGAGAAACTTGTTGGGAACTGGAGTAAAAGTGACTCTTGTTATGTTGTAGCAAAGAGACTGGCAGCCTTTTGCCCCAGCCCTAAAGATTTGTGTAACTTTGAACTTGAGAGAGATGATTTAGGGAATCTGGGGGAAGAAATTTCTAAACAGCAAAGCATTCAAGAGGGGACTTGGGTGCTGCCTAAGGCATTTGGTTTTATAAGGGAAGCAGAACATAAAGTTCAGAAAATTTGCAGCCTGACAATGCAATAGAAAGGAAAATTCTATTTTCTGAGGAGAAATTCAAGCTGGCTGCAGAGGAGCGGAATGTTAATCTCCAAGACAATGGGAAAAATGTCTCCAGGGCATGTCAGAGGTCTTCATGGCACCCCCTCCTATCAAAGGCCTGGAGGCATAGGAGGAAAAAGTGATTTCAGAGGCCAGGCCCTGGGTCCCCATGCTGTGTTCAGCCTAGGGACTTGGTGCTCTCCATCCCAGCTGCTCCAGCTGTGGCTAAAAGGGGCCAATCTAGAGCTCAGGCCATGGCTTTAGCGAGTGGAGGCCCCAAGCCTTCGCAGCTTCCACGTGGTGTTGAGCCTGCCAGTACACAGAAGTCAAGAATTGGGTTTGGGAACCTCTGTCTAGATTTCAAATGTATGGAAACACCTGGATACGCAGGCGGAAGTTTGCTGCAGGGACAAGGCCTTCATGGAGAACCTCTGCTATGGCAGTGAGAAAGGGAAATGTGGGATTGGAGCCCCCACACAGAGTCCCTAATAGGCACCACCTAGTGGATCTGCGAGAAGAGGGCCACCCTCCTGCAGACCACAGGATGATAGATCCACCGATAGCTTGCACTGTGCATGTGCCTGAAAAAGCCACAGACATTCAATGCCAGCCCATGAAAGCAGCTTGAAGGGAGGCTGTACCCTGAAAAGCCACAGGGGCAGAGCTGCCCAAGACTATGGAAACCCACCTCTTGCATCAGCATGACCTGAATATGAGACATGGAGTCAGAGGAGATTACTTTGGAGCTTTAAAATTTGACTGCCCCACTGGATTTCAGACTTGCAAGGGGACTGTAGCCCTTTTGTTTTGGCCAATTTCTCCCATTTGGAATGGCTGTGTTTATCCAATGCCTGTACCTCCATTGTATCTAGGAATTAACTAACTTGCTTTTGATTTTACAGGCTCATAGGTGGAAGCAGCTTGTCTCGTCTCAGATGAGACTTTGCACTTTTGAGTTAATGGTGAAATAAGTTGAGACTTTTCGGGACTGTTGGGAAGGCACAATTGGTTTTGAAATGTGAAGATATGAGATTTGGAAAGGGTTAGGGGCAGAATGATATGGTTTGGCTCTGTGTCCCTAACCAAATCTCATCTTGCAGCTCCATAATTCCCACGTGCTGTGAGAGGGACCCAGTGGGAGATGATTGAATCATGGGGGCGGGTCTTTCCTGTGCTGTTCTCATGATAGTGAATGAGTCTCACAGATCTGATGGTTTTTACAAAGGGGTTTTCTCTCCACAGGCTTTCTCTTTTTGCCTGCCGCTATCCAAGTCAGATGCAACTTGCTCCTCCTTCTCTTCTGACATGATTGTGAGGCTTCCCCAGCCACGTGGAACTGTGAGTCCTCCATTAAGCCTCTTTCCTTTTTAAATTGCCCAGTCTCAGGTTATGTCTTTATCAGCAGTGTGAAAACAGACTAATACAGGCATCTGTGTTTTCAGAAAGATAAAGTGGCAAATAGTATTAACTACTGCAATAATTTGAACAATATAAAGGATAATAAGTAAGAATCTTTATGGGAATTGGATGAGAAGTGAATAGAGCTAAGAAAATGGAAATAACTTCTATAAGCATCATTTTCAAAAACCTAGTCTTTGAGGAAAATGAGAGACCCATGGCAATGGATGGAAGAGTGTTTGGTGGTAAGAGAGGGCAGTTTCAGAGATATTGGAATATTTTTGAATTCTCATGGAAACAAGTTTTAGAAATGGGAAATACTGAAGACACTGGAAAGGAGAAAAAATAATGAATTGAGTCACTTTTGAGATGGCAGTAGATCAGATATAGAAACTGAGTGGAGGAAAAAGCCTTGTACATGATGTAAGTTCATTCCTCAGGTAAGTTTTGGGTTTTGTTCATGCGAAGAGAAGAGCATTTCTTCCCAATTATTTAAGCCCTTTCTAGTGAAGGCAAAGTCATCTCCCAATAGTATTGAAGAAGTTTGAAAATTTTGAATCATAGGGTGAGTGTAGAATAAAGAGTTATTGAGAACTGGAGAGTACTGATTGGAAAAAATATAGTATGGTTGATGAGAAATACTGTGGGTCTGCTTGAAGTTGGTGACAATGAATTTAATGTAAATGACTAAGTGTTTGTCTCTAGCACCACTCAACATCTTAAGTGTGTCCACAAAGATAAAAATAATTGGATTAATCCGGTATGAGAAAAAGTATTCTATTTGGAAGGACATACTACCTATATTTAGAAAAATAATACGGGATTTGTCAACGATAGGGATACATAGGAGGAAGGTATGTATTGGGGGTGGAAAACTTGGATCTTGAGTACAATTTTTTTTTTTTTTTGAGACAGAATCTCGCTCTGTCACCCAGGCTGGAGTGCAGTGGCGCAATCTTGGCTCACTGCAAGCTCCGCCTCCCAGGTTCATGCCATTCTCCTGCCTCAGCCTCTCCGAGCAGCTGGGACTACAGGCACCCGCCACCACGCCCGGCTAATTTTTTTTTTGTATTTTTAGTAGAGACGGGGTTTCACTGTGGTCTCGATCTCCTGACCTCATGATCCTCCCGCCTCGGCCTCCCAAAGTGCTGGGATTACAAGCGTGAGCCACCGCGCCCGGCCTTGAGTACAATTAACCACATAAATTATAAGAAATGTTATGGTCAGTCGGTTTCTATTAATTTGTCGTTTAAAAAGTGGATCTGCTAAAGACAAGAAGCTTCATGTTGAGCTAAAGGTGTAGTAGTATAAAAGAAAATAGAAAATATTGCCATTGCAAACATTAAATCAAAGCATTGAAATTTAGTGAATTAGAACCATTTCTAAATACATTAACATTAAATTCACTGGAGGTTTTAGACCAGCTTTGAATACTGAGTAATCTGGTTAGGCAAGTACCATAGTCTTCAGTACATACGTGGGGATGCCAAAAAGATGAGTAGCCAGAAACAGAAGTTGTCAATACTAGTACAGCAAATAGAGTTTATTTATTTATTTATTTATTTATTTTTTTGAGACGGAGTCTCGCTGTGTGGCCAGGCTGGAGTGCAGCAGCGCAATCTCGGCTCACTGCAAGCTCCGCCTCCCGGGTTCAAGCGATTCCCTGCCTCAGCCTCCCGAGTAGCTGTGATTACAGGCACCCGCCACCATGCCCGGCTAATTTGTGTATTTTCAGTAGAGACGGGGTTTCACCATGTTGGCCAGGATGGTTTCCATCTCTTGACCTCGTGATCCACCCGCCTCGGCCTCCCAAAGTGCTGGGATTACAGGCGTGAGGAGTTTACTTTTAAAAAATGGAGTGTGACACGAAATGGTGAGATTTGGAAACAGCTGTTCAGAGTGAGGCAGATGACTTTGAAGTTGATGAGATACGGAAAAATGAACAAACTTCATTTTGATACTCTGGTAGGATTAGAAAGAACTGATGAAAAATAATACATATTTTAAAGAAGTTCATATTTATAAGAGATAACTGCTAAATATTTTACTGATATTAGGGAATGTATAAGTTATGATGTGAGAATTCCACAGGAAACAAACATAGATTTAGTAATGAGAGAAAGAGTAAATGTGTTCGGGATAGATCAACATAGAGCAAAGTTGAGATGTGAGTATGAGAGATGTATGAGGTACTGAGATGTTAAAGAAGACCAAACCAAGAGGTTCCAGGCAGAGTAAGACTGGAGATCCTGAGATTATTCAGATAAGCATACTTGGTATTACTACTTCCCCACTATTAAATAGTTGAGGTAAGTAGGTTAATAGGACTGTTAGTGCCAGCTCCTAGGTGGCACAGGAGTACCTTGGAATAGAAAGGGTTGCTGTAGTTAAAGCTTTGGTTATCTGGTGGCTGAATAATTAATTGCATATTTAGCATGTTTCTCTTTTTTTTTTCCAAGACAGAGTCTCACTTTGTCACCCAGGCTGGAGTGCAGTGGCACAATCTCAGCTCACTGCAACCTCTGCCTCCCAGGTTCAAGCGATTCTCTTGTCTCAGCCTCCTGAGTAGCTGGGGTTACAGGAACTTGTCACCATGCCCAGCTAATTTTTTGTATTTTTTTAGTAGAGACGGGGTTTTACTGTGTTGGCCAGGCTAGTCTCAAACTCCTGAACTTAGGTGATCTGCCTGCTTTGGCCTCCCAAAGCGCTGGGATTAGAGGTGCTAGCCACTGTTCCTGGCCTAGCATACTTTCAAATAAAGGAAAAATATTAAAAGTGAACCATTATATATTTTTGGTGCTGCTTAAAAATTTTTGTTGTCTAACAGTGTGTTCTGTGATTAGACCTTAAAATTCCTGATTGTTCACTGATAACAGCTTACTAAAAAGTTAGTTTCATTCTATGATTGGTTTGATGGTTTGACTCTTTCCAAGGAGCAATGATTTTGTTGAACACTCTTTGTCAGGTAGCTGCAATTGAAATAAATGCTTTTTAGGCATGAAGGTAATTTGAAAAGGCAAAGACATAATTTGAATACATATGTTAGATGATTAAGCATGATTTTCATTGATGCAGTTGGTGGTATGAGCGGGATAAATAAATAGCAGATATAATATTATAAGGCCAAGACTTTTACAGGGAGGAGGCAGTCTCCTAGAATAAGAAGGTGAGGAACAACTTCTGACAGCATATGACTTTAGCTTGTCATTGAAATGTTTGAGAAATGGATAGAAAGAGTCCCAAAAGTCAGACCTTTTGTAAAGGACATAATATAAGGAAAAACATTTTAATATCAGATAAATATGTAATTACAAATCAAGTGATCCTTTAAATTGCAAAATCTTCATCGTTCTTTTACTTGTCATTATATTAAGGACTTTAACTTTGAATTACTAACCCTAACTCATCCAAATATTCCTATATACACAGGTAAACTTATTTCATTCTATTTCAATATGCCTAAAAGTAAATATTCAAACAAGTGAGCCAAAAAAGATTAGAAAAAAAAGCTTTGATAATGATAGTTGAGTATTTTTCAATATAGGATATTATGTGGTATCTGTGGAAGAAAATAAATTGTTGAAGTTTATAACATGAATTCTTAGCTAGTGGGAAAAATAAAATACATTAATATGTAATTTGCCTCTGTTTCTACAATATATTTTTGTGTCAAAAGGTTGCTTTTTCAAATTATAATTATTGTTTTACTAATGTCCAAAATTGCCCACAGAGTAAGATACATTTATTTACAAAGCCAGCTTCTACATGAGAAATTGGTATTTATTTGAGCAACCTAGTGCATTAAGTGGAAAAAGTGTGCTTAAAGCTGGAGACTCTTATATGTTATTTAATGGGACAAACACAGAGAAATTATCATCATAGCAATTTACTTCCTTCAGGGCTTTGTAATTTGAAAGAAGATAAATGCATTTAGTAGTTGTGAAGGGGCTTAGAGAATAATGAAAAAAGATTATTAAAAGGTCAAAGAGCAACAGTGTTAGAAACATTATAATGATGAAACAAATGAAAGAGTGAACAAACATACATATTTATTATATAAAAATAAAATTTATTTTGAAGAATGTCAAGGTCATAAATTTTAAAAGGAGAGCTTTATTTCTCATAAATGGCTGCAGCCTGCAGGGTGGCCATTCAGACAGGCTGGAAAGCACAGCCTTGGCTGGAAGCCAGAAACAGACACTTTGAGGGAGGGGCAAAGAGAATAGTAATTTATACTGAGCAGGGTTGCCAAATATACTTATTCAATAAGCTACAGGAGGAATTGTGAATATTTATGAAAAGAGATCTCTGCCCACGTACAGTTGAGCTTCATGCTCCTTCACGGATCCCATGTACCAAAAACGGTGGCATTAGCATGATCTGTGGGTAGAGATGTTGGCTCTTTTGATATCAAAAGGTGAAGCAGAGGACACAAAAACCCTTACTGTGCATTGTCTCTCGACTAGCCAGAATCACTCTGTGGTTGGTAGTCTCTTATTAGACAAAAATAGAGGGGTGTCAGGTGGTTGATTGACGTTAGTGGTAGAGTCTTTTGAAAGGCCTGGTTTTTGTCAAGCACGTAGGGAGAAAAACCTAATCATGGTTAGCAAGGGAAGGGGTTTAATGAAGTATGACTGACACCCATCCTATTGTAGCCAAGAATTCAGTTTTCAGGCTTACTCTGGATTCCTCTTTGCAAAGAGATAATCTATTTAGTCAGTTGGGAGGCTTGGAATTTTATTTTTAGTTTACATTCTACAGCCAAATATGTGGACCTTTAGATTTTCAAGGTATGCCCTCATTTGAATGATGCACATTAATAGAACTGTGGGATATGATGAGGTTTCTCTTCAAATAACCCGATCAATCTTTTATTCATTAATTCATAGTACTCCTCCCCCCAACATTTTCCCTTTTTCTCCTTTTTTTCCTTTTTGCCTTTGTTAGATGCCCAGGCACGCCACAGTACCAGGCGTTATCAGTACCAACTCACATTCCTTTCCTTATTTAGAAAGAAAACTAACTTTCTAGCTCATTACAGATATCCCTTCCCCTTTCCTCTCTGCTTTCATTTACGTGCCCAACTTATCTAAAAAAATCAAATGTTTAGCCAACTAGAATTAGTTTAGATTGTATGACCCGACCCCAGCCAATGGGGAAAGGGTACAGGGGCAGGACTTGCATCACGAATAAAGGCTGTCATGCCCGTTTCTTCAGGTATGCTGCCATGGCGACTGGCCAAGGAGGCACCTCTCTGCACAGAAGTAAAATTGCTTTGCTAAGAATCCTTTGTTCGAGTGTTCAGTTTCCTTAAGATTTTGAGTGTTATTCCTAACAGAACCATCAAAAGTACTGTGGGAACTGAGGACATTAATTTGGGAAAAGAACGAGAAGATAGGGAGGAGAGCAGTCACACCATAGGAAAAAAAAAATATGATCCTAGGGAAATGCTGAACTTCACATAGTGATGGTCATACTGTTTCTGGATCGCTATAGATTCTTCTTGACCTGAAAAAGATCTTTTTAGAGGCTACTTTCTTGGTCCCATGTTTGATTTGATATAGTTTCAGCTCAATGCATGCTCCAAGAAAGAAGTCAAAAGCAAATATTTGAGAAAATAGCTATTTTTAATAAAACTTGAAGATAGCTATACCAATATCAATTGATTGAATACCAATAACATAGAGTAATAACTAATAATGCAGATTAAAGTCAAACCTTTATTACCCACAAAGAGGTGATTCACAGAATGCAAGTTAAGTTTCCTCACCAAAATTTCAAGCACATTGTCATAAACTTTAACAATACTTGAGATAAAGATAGAGTTTTAAAAACAGAAAAAGAGAGGGAAAACATGAATTATGTAAGTTTTGGAATAAGATTGGCATCAGACTTCTCAATAGCAGCTGAGAGACAATGGAGCAATGGCTACTGACATTATGAGGAGAAAATTTCCAACCTAAATTTGATAAACAGTTAAAATATAACACCGTTGTGGAAGAGAAGATAAAAACATTTTCAAACATGATGTTTAAAATAATTTTCTCACAATGCACTCAAACTGAGAAAAATAGAAAAGGATGTGTTTAACCAAAAGAAGGACCAAATTTAAAAAGAAAAAAGAACAAGATGGAGGACACAGTGTATTTCACACAGGAAAAGAATGACAGAAAATCACAAAAGTAAAGAAAAATCCCAGGGTGGCAGCTATCAGGAAAGCAGTGACTTCTTGAGCTGGGAAATGGAGGGAACAAAACAGTGTATATGCATATGTCTATAGTAGCACAGCTCACAATTGCAAAGATTTGGAACCAACCTAAATTCCTATCAGCTAATGAGTGGATAAAGAAAATGTGGTAGACATACACCATGGAATACTACTCAGCCATTAAAAGAATGAAATGTCTTTTGCAACAACTTGAATGGAGCTGGAGGCCATTATTCTAATTGAAGTTACACAGGAGTGGAAAACCAAAACCCGTATGTTCTCACTTATACATGGGGGCTAAGTTATGAGTACGGAAAGGCATACAGAGTGATATAATGGACTTCAGAGTCTCAGAATGGGGAGGGTGAGAGAGGTACTAGGAATAAAAACCTACACAGTATGTACAAGGTATACCACTTGGGTGATGGGTGCACTAAAACCTCAGAATTCACCACTATGTAATTCATCTATGTAACCAAAAACCACTTGTACCCCAAAAGCTATGGAAATTTTTTTTAAAGGCATTATATATGAAAGAATTGGCTTCTGAAAAACTGTATTGAGATGCTTGAGGATGCATGGTAAAATATTTATTTACAAAGATAAAGGCAATCAAGTAGATGAAAAACGTGGGTCTACTATCAGTGCTAGGAACAAAAGCTGTATGAAGAAATGATAAAATGACATGGCCAAGGCAATGACCAAAGTTTCATACTTACAAAAATGACACCTTGTAATGGAGAAGCAAATATCATGATGTATAACCACTTCATCCATCTGTTTAGTTTATCTATAATAATTTCTATAAATTTGTTCTTTGGGAGAAGTTCTTTCCCTGACTTCAAAGTGAAAAGTTAACGAAACCCAGAATTGTTCAGGTCATGGTAAAAATAATAATAATAATAATAATTCTTATAATTCCAAAATTCTTCCTCCACTTTGAGTCTCTTGATTTCTGTGCAATCTACTTGTGGGTTTTAGATCATTCTAGCAACTTCTGACACACCAACTTTTACATTTTTGCATTAATTTTTGTCAGCTCTCTATAACATTTCATGTTAATATTATGCTGGTTTCTTAATAAGTATTTCCAACTTAACATCGTGCTACAAATATAAATGCAGGTTTTTAATTAAACAACAGTTGTTACTGTGGTATCACTACATTAAAGAGATCCCCTGCCCCACAGTTGCCTTCTTTTTTATATGAAAAAAATAGATATCTATGACATGACTGCCGGTTCTTCTATTCTTGCTATCCTCTCTTGCCTATACCTACCATCCTTTGACCTGGAAACTGCCATATCTTTCCATACAACATTGTTTCTCCTACATACAAGTGTCCCCACTCACACCCCCCAAATATAGAGATATGTGGCAATACCCTCCATCTTAAAACAATAAAAATAAAAGAAAATTTTCCTCAAACTACGTTCTTCTCCATCTACTGTCTTATTTCTTCTTTTCACTGAAAACTTCATAAAAATCGATGGTCTCCACTCCTCTCATTCTGTCCTCTCACTATTAACCCACTAGAGTAAAGCCTTTATCTCCATCACTCATGAGAAATTGTCTTATCAATGCTTCAGATGTCTTTCACATTGCCAGGTTAATTCTTTGTATCTTCGCTGATCTATAAGTAGCTTATGACATAGTTCATCTCTCTCTTCTTGCCTTGATCCTTCCAATATCACTGTTACTCAGATTTTCTACTAATGCAACGTTCATTCTGTTCACCCTTTTGCTGGATTATTGTCATCTATCATAACACAATTCTTTAGAATGTCTCAGAGATTAGCTCTGAGCCCTTCCTCTCTTTATTTCACTTGTTAGGTGGTGATATCTAGCAGTACACACACATGCGTGCACACACACACACACACACACACACAATCTCTTATAACTTCCCTCTTCTGAATATTGGACCCAAAAAAGCCAACTGCCTACTTGAATGTCTATGATTATATGAAAATTAACATGTCTAAAATAAAATTACCCTTCCCCCAGTAGCTCTTCCCATTTATGTCAATTTCAGTATCTGAAGAACATTTACTCTAAGTGTTAAGGGGATCTATTTATGCTCTCTTCTTAAGCATTTTCCAAATATGACATAGTGACCCTGTCCTTCACTAATGCCACCCTGGGCCAACCTGCCAGCGTCTCTCAACTAAAAAAAATTAGTAACCTCTTAACTGGTCTTTCTGCCATCCCCTTTAAGACAAAATAAATAGTAAATACATTAAATAAGTATATTACACACTTGGTTACAACCCAATTGTTGCTACAGAAAAAGAAAAAGAAAAAAATGAATAGAGAAAGTAAAAAGGATTGTGAATGCCAGATTGTGTATGGGCATATTTTAGTAAAGTGGCAGTAGAAAGTGGTCAAGATAGGCACTGGCAAGAGAAAGAAGAGTCTTCCAGGCAGAAGCTGGTCCAACTGGAATAGAGTAAATGAGGAGGAAATTACTAGAGGAGAATATCCAAGGTAAAAGAGGACTCCATTATTTACTGAATTCACTTGTGAATTAGGCTGTTCTTACATTGCTATAAAGAATTACCTGAGACTGGGTAATTTATAAAAAAGAGAATTTAATTGGCTTGTGGTTCTGCAAGTTCAACAGAGAGCATGGTGCTTCCATCTGCTCAGCTTCTAGGAAGACTTCAGGAAACTTACAATCATGGCAGAAGGCAAAAAAAGAGCAGGTACATCACATGGAGAAAACAGGAACAAGAGAATGGGGGTGTAGGTGCTACAACCTTCTAAACTACCAGATTTCATTAGAACTCATTCACTATCACAAAAACAGCACCAAAGTGATAATGCTAAACCATTCATGAGAATTCTGACCCCATAATCCAAGCACCTCCCACCAGGCCTACTTCCAACATTGGGGATTATAATTACCCCTAGTGACCCACTAGTAAAATTTTTGCTTTCTGTTCCTGTGACATTACATCCTGCTGGCCTAGAGGTCTTAGTTCCAGAGGGAGGAACTCTGCCACCAGGAGACACAACAACAATTCCATTAAACTAGAAGTTCAGATTGCCACCTGGACACTTTGGGCTCCTTTTACTTTTAAGTCAACAGGGTAGGAAGGGAGTAAAGTGTTGGCTGGGGTGAGTGACCTGGACTATCAGATAAAATCAATCTACTACCCCACAATGGAGGTAAGGAAGAGCATGCATGGAATACAGGAGATCCATTAGGGCGTCTCTTAATATTACCATGCCCTGTGATTAAGGTCAATGGGAAACTACAACAGCCCAATCCAGGAAGGATTACAAATGGCCCAGAGCCTTCAGAAATGAAGGTTTGGGTGGCTCCACCGGGAAAAAACCCATGACCTACCAAGGTGCTTGCTGAAGGCAAGGGAAATACAGAATGAGTAGTAGAAGAAGGTAGTCACAAATACGAGCCATGACCATGTGACCAGCTGCAGAAACAAGGACTATAATTGTCATGAGTGTTTCCTCCTTTTTTGTTGTTAAAAACATGTTTGTGCATGTATACACTTGTACTAAGAAAATATTTTATTTTATTTCATTTTTTTATCATGTGACATAATATTTATTGACTTCATATCAGCATTTAAGTATTCTTAACTTTATGTAATAGCATTTGGGTTGGGGATTGATGCATTTCCAATTGTACAAAAGATACTTGTATTATGTTAAGTGTAATTATGACCTTATTATTGTCTTTATTTGGAGATTATGTATGATTTGAGGAGATGTATATGGGTTCAAGTTGACAATGGGTAGACTTGTAATGGTTCATACTGAGTGTCAACTTGATAGGATTGAATAATACAAAGTATTGATCCTGGGTGTGTTTGTGAGGGTGTTGTCAAAAGAGATTAACATTTGAGTCAGTGGGCTGGGAAAGGCAGACACACACTTAATCTGGGTGGGCATGAGCTAATCAGCTGTCAGCACGACCAGAATATAAAGCAGGCAGAAAAATGTGAAAAGGCTAGACTGGCTTAGCCTCCCAGCCTACATCTTTCTCCCATGCTGGATGCTTCCTGCCCTCAAACATCAGGCTCCATGTTTTTCAGCTTTGGGACTCAGACTGGCTTCCTTGCTCCTCAGTTTACAGACAGCCTATCGTGGGACCTTGTGATTGTGTGAGTTAATACTACTTAATAAGCTCCCATATGTAGGTGTGTGTATATGTCTTGCTAGTTCTATCCCTCTAGAGAACCCTGACTGATACACCTGCTCTAACAGGCTGTTGAATGCCCATGGCTTTTTCAGGTGCAGGGCATTAGCTGCCAGTGGATATACTATTATTGGGTCTACAGGGTGATGGCCCGCTTCTCACAGCTCCACTAGGCAGTGTTCCAGTGAAGGCTCTGTGTGGGGACTTGAACCCCTCATTTTCCCTTGGAACTACCCTAGTAGAAGTTATCCGTGGGGGTTCTGTTTCTGAAGTAGGCTTCTGCCTGGACACCAAGGCTTTTCGTACATCCTTTGAAATCTATGCAGAAGGTACCAAGACTTATTCATTCTTACACTCTGTGCACTTGCAGGCTTAACAGGACATAGAAGACACCAAGGCTTATGGCAGTTTGTACTTTCCATAGCAGCAACATGAAGAGTGTCTGGGAGGTTTTGAGCCAAGGCTGGAGCTGGGGTGGCCTAGACATGGGGAACAGTGTTTGAAGACTGCACAAGGCAGCAAAGCCCTGGGCCTGGCTATGGAAACCATTCTTTCCTACTAGGCTTCAGGACTTGTCATGGAAGGGGCTGCCACGAAGGTCTCTGAAATGATTTCCAAGCATCCTCCTCATTGTCTTGGCTATCAGCACTTGGCTCCCTTTTTAGTCATGCATACTTCTCTAGCAAGTTGTTTCTTCACAGCCTTCCTGAATTCCTCTCCCCAAAAAGGTTTTTTCTTCCTCTGCCACATGGCCAGGCTGCAAATTTTGAAAACTTTTGTTGTCTGCTTCCCTTTTAAATATAGGTGCAAACTTTAAGTCATTCCTTTGCTCCTAAATCTGAGCATAGGTTGTTAGAAGCTGCCAGGCCACATTTTGAATGCTTTTCTGCTTAGAAATTTCCTCCACCAGGTACCCTAAGTCATCTCCATGAACTTCAAACTTCCAAAGATCCCCAGGGCATGAGCAGAATGCATCCAGGCTTTTTACTAAGGTATAACACACATGACTTTTGCTCCAGCTCCCAATAAGTTACTGGTTTCTATCTGAGACCTCAGTAGCCTGGAATTCCGTCTCCGTATCACTATCAGTATTTTGGTCACAACCATTTAACCAGTCTCTAAGACGTTGCTAACTTTTCCTCATCTTCCTGTCTTTTTCAAAGCCCTCCAAACTCTTTCAAACATAGCTCATTACCCAGTTCCAAAGCTGCTTCTACATTTTCAGATATCTTTATAGCAATGCCTTGATCCTCAATATCAATTTTCTTTACTAGACTGCTCTTGTATTTCTATGAAGAAATATCTGAGAGAGGGTAATTTACAAAGAAAAGAAGTTTAATTGGCTCCCAGTACTGCAGGATTTACAGAAGTAATGATACTGGCATCTGCCTAAGCGCTTCTTGGGAGGTCTCAGGCAACTTACAGTCATGGGAGAAGGTGAAGAGAGAGCAGGCATGCCACTTGGTGAAAGCAGGAGCGTGAGTGAGACAGAGGGTTCAGGGCAGGGCTAGGGAGAAGTGCCACAAACACTTTTAAATAAGCAGATCTCATGAGAACGCACTCAGTATTTTGAGAATAGCACCAGGGTGGTGGTGCTAAAACATTCATGAGAAACTCACCCCCATGATCCAATCACTTCTACCAGGCCCCACCTCCAACACTGAGGATTATAATTCAGCATGAGACTTAGGTGGGGACAAATATACAAACTGTATCAATATGTTATGCCACAATTATCATATAATTATTTCCATGATTTATGCCACATTAAGATATTTGATTTTTACTCTGAGTGAAATGGGGAGACCTTGAAGAATTATGAGCATAGACTGGCCCATTTTAAATTTAGTTTCAAATCAGTCATTCTAGATGATCTGATGAGAATTGTCTAACAACATGGGAAAGCTAAATAAAGAAAGACGACTTGGGAGTCTGTTCACAGCAGTTCAAGATGACTAGTAACTCAAAAAAGGTGCCAACTGAGGAAGTGAGGAGGGGTTAGCCATTGGATGCATGTCCTGACATACTGGATACTGGACGTGAGAGAAACGGTAGGTCAGGTTATAACTCCAAAGATCTTGCTCAGCAACTTGAAGAGTAAGCTGCTATCCATGGACAGTGGCAGGCTGCAGGTGAAGCAGGTTTATGAGGGGATATCAGAATTCAATTTTGGTTGTGTCTGAAATGTGTATCTGACATCTAAATTTGAGAAGACAGTTGGATATGTGAGTTTAACATTTCTGTTACACATTCAAATTGAGGAGGCAGTTGGACATGTGGAAATCAAGAGAGAGTTCTGACTTAGAGAGATTAATTCAGTAGTCTTCAGCATATGGCCTGTATTCAAAATCATGAAGATGGAATACATTATCAAGGGAATAAGTATTAATTCAAAAGGAAAGATAAAGTGTACCAAATAATTGAAGAGTACTGAAAAAGAATTGACAAAAATAAATGGGCAGGACTTGGGGAAGTGACAGAGAAATCAACAGTGGAGACTAAGAAGTGACCAGTGATCTTGGGAGAAAATCAAGACATTGTGTACTCTACAAGGCTAGTGGAAAAAAAAAAAGTAACAAAGAGAAGAGAGCAATGACATGTGTTACTTAATCTTAACATATCACGTAAAATATCTACTAAATGAGTGTTTCAAAGATAGGTTACAAATGGAAGAATTGGAAACCAGATGCAAAAATAGATTGATATAGTTTAATCTCACCTCAAATTGTAATCCCCATGTGTCAAGGGAGGGACTTGTAATCTCCACATGTCAAGGGAAGGAGGGGATTGCATCATGCGGGTGGTTTCCCCCATGCTGTTCTTGTGATGGTGAGTGAGTTTTTATGAGATATGACGGTTTTATAAGTGTTTTGACAGTTCCTTTTTCACATGCTTTCTGTCCTGCTGCCTTATGAAGAAGGTGCCTGCTTCCTCTTCCACCATGATTGTAAGTTTCCTGAGGTCTCCCAGCCATGCAGAACTATCAGTTAATTAAACCTCTTTCCTTGATAAATTACTCAGTCTTGGCTATTTCTTTTTTCTTTCTTTTTTTTTCTAAGACAGAGTCTCTCTTTGTCATCCAGGCTGGAGTGCAGTCTGTCTCCCTGTCTCCCGAAATCAAGTGATTCTCCTGCCTCAGCCTCCCAAGTACCTGGGATTACAGGTGTCCACCACCTGGCTTGGCCAATTTTTGTATTTTTATAGAGACAGCGTTTCACCATTTTGGTCAGGCTGGTCGCAAAGTCCTGACCTCAAGTGATCCACCCACCTTGGCCTCTGAGAGTGCTGGAATTACAGACTTGAGCCTGCATTGGGCCTCGGGTATTTCTTAATAGCAGTGTGAAAATGTACTAATACACAGATATTCCAAAGAGTTTTACTACAAAGAAAGCAAGGACTGGGGCAGTAGCTAGAAGAAGAAATAGAATAAGCAGAAGTGTTATTATTGTAGTTGGTATTCTATTCATTTTTAAAATTGAAGAAATAACAGTTTATTTGGATGTTTATGGGAATAATTCAACAGACAGCAAAATTTCTGATGCATGACAGAAAAAGAAGAGTTGCCAGGGAAGTGCCGTGAACAAGTAAGAAGTAATAAGTTAGTACTTAAGTGGAAGGATGTACTTTGTGTAAGAGCAAGGAAATTTCATCTGCTATAGCAGCAAGTGGGAAGAAAGAGTATGTGAATTAAACTGCTGATTGATTTCAGTTTTCTAGTAAAGTAGGAAGCAAGGTCATATGGTATGACTGTTAGAAGAAGGGCTGGGAGTCACTGGGAGGATAAATAGACTGCCTGCTTGCCTGGCAATACTGAGAGCCCTCCAAAGCCCGAAGTGATCTGGTCCCTAATATCTCTCTAACATTGTGCTCTATGACTTGCCTTCTCATTGTGTAGGCCTAGCTCTCTTGGTTCCTTAGCCATTTCTAGAAAATGCCAAGCACACTCCTGCCTTAAAAAATGTCAAACTTTTGCTCCTTCTTTCTCCTGATCTCCACATAGACTCTTCATCACTTCATAAAGCCTCTGTTCAAATGCAAGGCTTTGCCTAAACGACCACCTTGTTATTCTCTATTCTCTTATCCTACTTTATTTTTCTTGTAGCACATATCAATACTTGACTCATTAATTTGATTATTTATTGCCTGCCTTTTCCCGATAGAATTGTATTTCCATGACACTAATCTTAGGTCCTAGAAAATGACTGGTAGATAGTAGGTGGTCAATAATGAACCCTGTTGAATAAATGAATAAATGTATGAATCAATGAATGAATAAATGGTTACTAGGGAAAGAGAACAGAGAAAAGTGGGGTGTGTAGCAGAGCTAAATTTCTATATACTGTAATGGAAAGTGCACAATAGGTAGTATCTGAGTCACTTATTTAAGAGACATGGTCTTTAAACAATCTAAGTTAAATTACAGTAGGAACAGATAAAGTATCAAAAATATTTGCCTTTGGGGAGGTGTTGGCATGAGAAAGGCCACGTACTTATTTTTGGTTATAGCCTTTTAACATTGTTTGATTTTTTCAAACTTTGAGTTTATAACATTGATAAGCACTAAAAGCATATTATTGTAAAAGGCCAGTTTGAATGCAATGATGCATTTTATAGCCATTTTTGCCATCTAAAGTTGTACAATCTAAGCTTTTTGCTGCCCCCACAGAAGCAACCACCTGAACAAACTGAAGCTTGAACGCCTATCCATAGTTCAACAGAATTGATGGTAGATTCCTTTCAACTTTACTCTCTTTTTCCATATTACAGTCACCTTCACTAGCAGGTTGCAAACAGTCATGCAATAATATCTATTTTATTTCATTTCAGAGAGCTCTGTTTAATGCATTTGTTGTACTTTTGAATATGACTAAATCCCAGTTCATTCTTCCACAGACAGGAGATGTGAAGGCAGATTGTCTGAATATCAAGATGCTGTCCTAAATTATATGAGGTATAGCTGCGTGGTGGCATGCAAATTATTTTACATCTCTGTACTTTAGTTTCTTTCTTCATTGTTAAAATGAGAATATCTATACTTTAGGCCTCTGTGGGTGAAAGAAATTGAATATGTACAATATTTACAATATTACCTGGTACATAGTACACAATAAATACTAAACACATCATAGTAATTATTATTATTATAAATACAATTTCAAGCTATATCCAAATGGCTAGATGTGCTTGCATTCTGCTCTTCAGATATATAATCAGTAAGACAATGATGAAAGTGGATGCAAGAACACCATGTATTCAGCAGACAGATTAGAGTTTAATCAAGAGTATTTCTGAAGTTCATCATATAAAACAAAATGAAAATCTGTGGATTCTACTGAAAATGAAAACTGAATATTAAAATTATCTCTAAACTGAGTTTAAAATGCTAACATTGAAAATGGTGAGCTGAAAATGCTAAGAAATCATCATTAAAAACTAAGGGCTTAATTCTTTGTTTCATTTCTTTGAATTCTTTCTACCTGCATTTGTAAGTGTGTGTATGTGTATGTTGTGCATATGTGTGTATATATGTGTGTGGATGTGCAGTTGGAGCCAAGACAGGCAGATGTATATAAGAATTCCTGCCTTTCAAATTATCTGAATATCCATACTTTTCCATGGACTATTAATATACATCAGAAAATAATTCCTTTAAATAAAATATCCCTAGCATAAATACTCAGCCAATGCACAGCTGTATAAGGGCCCTGACATATCAGAGGTGGAGGAAGTCTATAGCACCTTCAGCTCTAGTCCTATACTCTCTATTTTACACAGACAAGCAAGAGATCTGGAGAAGAGGCAGAACCTACTCAGATACTGATCTCTAGACCCATGGTTCAGAACTATTTTAACTGTGCTATACAGCTTCAAATAATCCAAAAGGAAAAATGTAACAGAGAGGAGAGCAATGAAATGTGTTACCTGATCTTAACATATCAGGTAATATATCTACTAAATGGAGTAGCATAAAGATAGGTTACAAACAGAGGAATTGGAAACAGGATGCAAAAATAGATTGAATGGTTTGGCTCTGTGTCCCCACCCAAATCTCATCTCAAATTGTAATCTCCATGTGTCATTTATCCTTATGGTCGGTTATTGATTGAACTTCATCTCCGTGATCTTATTATGAACTATTTTGCTCTCTCTGGATGGCAGTAGTCTTAAATAGACATATATTTTATGAAAAAAATGTTATTTTTTAACCTATTCCTTCATAAAGAAGTGGAGAAAATGCTACTATTTATAGGAAGATAAAGTCAGTGGACATTTTATGAAGGCATACGTTTAAATTAGATGAACACATAAATCTGTTGCTGAAATTACCTGCAAATATACAGAAAATACTCCAGCTCAAGACAATACAACACAAATCAGATAGAAAATTATTTGCCTATAAATCTTAATCTACTGCAATTTTATTTTCCCTTATCTATTTGCTATGTGGCACTCCTGAATTTTAGGTGCTAGGTCTATTACTTGGAAATAGGCTTGTCCTAATAAAACTGACATTTCTAAAGGGCTGTTTTCATAGAATCATGCCCCTGTTTCTGAGATCCCTAATTCAACACCTTTTACAGTCTCAATTCTTTGCAGGGTACAATACCGGGAACAAAGGGGAAAATACAAATAAAAGCAAAGAAGAAATGGGAGCAGGGATAAGTTCTTAAAGTTGTTTTAGTCCTCATAATTCAAAAAGTTATAAAGTTCTCTTACAGTGAAACTAAATGTTTCCATTTTAACTCTGCCTTTGGTCTTCTATCCCTGACAGGCAAACTCAGGCAGTCTTTTTTTTTTTTTTTTTAAGCAAAGCAAATTTTATTACACATAAAATTAATATATCAATATACAGTAAGTTACACTGTTTTATCTTACTGTACATTAATTCAAGAGGCTATTTTTACTTTATCTTTAATCCCACTTCTTAATCCCAGAAAAACTTTATCAGGCAGTCTTTTAAATTATTTTTGGATAAGTTCTCTTTACCTAAAATTTGATTAATTTTTTTATTCAACCCTAGATTTTATCTCCAGTAATTGATTGATTATATGTTACATGCACTCAGTTTTCATGGAAGTAGTGAAAATCCACCAGTGTTTTTAAGTTAAAGTTTTCATGTAAGAGCATAACATCGAATACCAATGAGCAATCTGAAAGGAGGATGGGATTTCTTATTCAACTCTTATGAAATTCACAATAGCCAATGAATTCTGTTCCATTTAATCACATCATTTCAATATTTCCTGTGGAAGGCAGCATTTCAGTTGAGCCAAATCGGGAGCCTTCATCTTCATGAAGTACTTCATCTTTGAAAGAGGCTGCTTATATGTCATGATTTTTCAAGCTTTTAGGCATCTTTAAACATTATACTTCAAGAGGAGATTCCCAGGAACATGTGATATTAAAATAATTTTGTATATTAATATTTGAAACCAGTCAGAAAAAATAACTTTGCTTTTTCTTTATTTAATTATAGATGCCACAAGCTAACATTTACTTTCATTATTATAGGAGAGATATGAATTGCTATTTCAAAAATGTCAGTCGTGCAAAATATGGTATATCAGGCTTTATAAATAAATATTTCATAAACTAGTTTATGTAATGTCAGGAATATTTAAAAACAAGGTTTTGTTTCAAATAAAATTGCATGTCACTGGGTTAAGCACAAGTAGTTTTCTTTATTATAAGACTTTCTTTTATAAAACACAGAAATGCTCCTTAAGTATTCACTAAGAAATATATTATGTAGTATAGCCCAAACTTATTTGACTATGGGACCTATATTTCTTGGAGCATCTTTCCAGAAGTGAATTCCAAGAAAAAAGATTTTAAAGCATAGTATTAATAAAAGCAGTAATAGCATACTTCATTAACTTTAATACTTGTAGATGTTTTATTTCCTGTCTTTCCTTCTCAGATACAAGTACATCTCTGAGAAAAAAATGGGTAATTTGAAATATATCTTTGTACATTATCACAAAACATAATACTTGAAGATGGCAGTTGTTAGTAGGAAAGCTTTTGTTTTTTTTCTGTTTTGTTTTTTCAGTTTAGCGGTGATATACTGAACTGATAGTAATATTCAACTGCACACTAGTCTTGCTTATAAATCCAAGATAGCTTTGAAATACTCACCAAAATATTTTCTGTTAACTGCTTGGTCAAAATTTTATCCTTGCAACTAATTTTTCTCCCACCTTCTTATTTGATTAAAAAATTGCAATGTACTAGCAAGATTGGGTCAGTTAGAAAAATTCAAATATCTCTATTACATGGTTAAATTTTTTTTAAAGCCAGGCTACTTAATAATTTTCATCTCATAGGTATTTCTGTACCAGCCTGTCAATGTCATAATAGTTATATTCAGACAATGAAAGTGTAAAGTGAGGAATTTTCACAAAAGTATTTATTAAAATGTGAGAAAGTATTCGAAGCTGTGAATAGGATATACCTTCAGGATGATTATTTTTGCAGGTCAAAATAAAATGGCAGTGGTGGATTTCTTGGAAAAGAAATAAATGCTGATGAGTTTAGCAAGTGAGAGGACAAACTAAAACCTACAGTTTTTTAAGAAATAGCTACTTTAAAGTTTTAAACAACTCACATAAAATGAATTCTATTAACCCATTTATATATGATATAATTTTGGAGTGCTTTACAAGTTCTCACTGATTTTACCACTGACACTAAGTAGTAAGCCTTTTTGTTGTTGTAGCTCCATCTTACAATATCTCTATCCCAAGAATCTTTAAACCACTTGACTTTACAAAAGAAGTCAAGTTTTGTTGTTGTTGAGCTGAAATCGTGTCATCAATATACATAGGTTCCTCTTTAATTTTTAAGAATGTTCGTATATATGTAAGACAACATTATTTCAGTTGGCTTAGGAAAATTATTTTTTCTGGTGAATTTATATTTTTGTTATTTTGATCCTAAGTTTAAAAAATGTATTCAGAAGACCAACAAATACACCCAAATTGAAGATTTTAAAAATTGTTTTTCTTGTTTGTTTATGTGCTCATTAGTTTATGTTCTTTTAGAGGGGCAGAAAAAAATGTTGTTCTTAACACTTCCAAGATAATTAAAGGAGACAAAAATATGTGGAATATTCATCTTAGCTATAGAACTAATACTGTTTTGGTTTTATATGAGCAGTCACTGAGTCCTGTCCTCCAGACCTTAAAAATACCCTTGTGGTGTCAAACATTATAGAGGTTATAAACAGACATATTGATTTATTTTTTATAGTATTAAATCATTGAAAACTGATGATAGAAAAATTGGAATATTTTTGAGATTAAATAAACCAGGCTGCTAATATGTGGACCTGCTTCAAGTGAGCTTAGTAATTAATATTGCATCCTGTTCAACTTTTTCAAGTTTCAGAATCAGAGGAGAACCAAATAATTTTCAACTGTTTTTATTGTTGCTGTTGTTTTGTTTTATTTAGTTTTGATTTTATTGGAGTATAAATTGTTAACCCTACTTAGCAGTCTTCAGACTGGCTCAAATATTTTTCTCTCTTCTTTGGTTGTATATCCTCACTCTGACTCCTTTGTTTATAGTTTTCATATAATAGTTACATGTTCCTGTCCCCACTTGGGGCTACCAGAAATAATACAAATGAAGAGCCTCTCATCTCTTCAAAAATAGGAGATACAAAATCCCATCAAGTATCATATCTGTGTCTTCGTATTAACCTTTTTGGTGGGTATAGATCGTGGGTTTGTTTGGCTTGTTATTTACACCAAATTCAAATGTAAAGCACAACCTCATTCAAAACAGTAATGAAAGATGAAATAGATAGTATATAAATACCTGACTAATAAATATCAATAAATGAATGAATATATAGATGAATGTTATAGTAAGAAGCTTCCCAGAATAACTGATGGACTTTAAGCATAGTCTTCCCTTCTGCTTCATGTGCTACAAATGATTTGTGTTCCATCAGGGTACAATTTCCCAGGGAGCTTCTTAAATATGCAGACTCAAGGTCACACTATTTCTCTTCTACCCTAACTCCCCACCTCCTCTGCCCCTGACACACACAAACAAAGATTTGAGAGGGTCTAGGAATTAGAACTTAATGCAGGTTGTTTATGAATTTTATACCAAACACTAATCACTGGAGTCAGAATAGTCAAAGAAAAAGATATATATTTGAATGTGGTTTGCTGCTTATTTTAAATCAATCTCATGAATGGAACAAAAAAATAAAATAAAAAAGTGTTTCATTTTAAACACAAGCCATTGTTTTGAGTTAAATAAATATATTTGTCTCCCAAGAACATAAAGAACCATCTTGTCTTTATTTTGCTAATTGAAGGCCATGGATTTGAAGTCTCCTAATTACTTCTCAACTCTTATTTTGCAAATTGTGTTTCCTGAAAATAGACTAGAATTGTGTATTCAAATGAAGGTAGTTTCATGGAGTATGCTCCTGGGATTGATTCCTTTGGAATGAAAGGAAAGGAAGCAGGATTGGGAAAGAGAAAAGGTGGGCTGTGATGAAAACTCAGCAAAGCCTTCAGCCAGCCCCTTGAGTACAGTGAAGCTTGCACATTGTGGCCAAGGGCCTGGGCCTTCACACGCCCACTATATCCAGGCATCATTAAATATGGGCTGCCCCCAAAAAAGGGAATCTGGCCTTAGGCCAGGCAACACTTTCCAGAGCTTTCTGGCAGTGGAGGCTGTCAGCTGCTGGCATCCCTAATAGCCAAAGGCAAGTCTTTCAGTCCTGAGGCAGACCTGGGCAGTGCATCATAGCATCAACCATATCTTACTTGTTTTTAAATTTTTTGTGTCCCCCTATATCACTTTCATTCTTTTTTAAAAAATTAATATTATGTTTTTATTATACTTTAAGTTCTGGGATACATGTGCAGAAAGTGCAGGTTTGTTACATAGGTATACGTGTGCCATGGTGGTTTGCCACACCCATCAACCCATCATTTAGCTTTTAAGCCCCACATGCATTAGGTATTTGTCCTAATGCTCTCCCTCCCCTTGTCCCCCACCCCTCAACAGATCCCGGTGTGTGATGTTCCTCTCCCTGTGTCCATTGTTCAACTCCCACTTATGAGAGAGAACATGTGGTATTTGGTTTTCTGTTCCTGTGTTATTTTGCTGAGAATGATGGTTTCCAGCTTCATCCATGTTCCTGCAAAAGACATAATCTCATCCTTTTTTATGGCTGCATAGTATTGCATGGTACACATGTGCCACATTTTCTTTATCCAGTCTATCATTGATGAGCATTTGGGTTGGTTCCAAGTCTTTCCTATTGTGAATAGTGCTTCAATAACCATACATGTGCGTGTGTCTTTATAGTAGAATGATTTATATTCCTTTGTGTATATACCCTGTAATGGGATTGCTGAGTCAAATGGTATTTCTGGTTCTAGATCCTTGAGGAATAAACTTACTGTCTTCCACAATGGCTGAACTAATTTACACTTCCAACAGTGTAAAAGCATTCCTATTTCTCTACATCCTCTCCAACATCTGTTCTTTCCTGACTTTTTAATGGTTGCTGTTCTAACTGGCATGAGATGGTGTCTCATTGTGGTTTTGATTTGCATTTCTCCAATGACCAGTGATGATGAGCTTTTTTTTTCATATGTTTGTTGGCTGCATAAATGTCTTCTTTTGAGAACCATCTGTTCATATTCTTTGCCCACTTTTTGATGGGGTTCTTTGTTTTTTCTTGTACATTTGTTTAAGTTCCTTGTAGATTTCTGGATATTAGCCCTTCGTCAGATGGATAGATTGCCAAAATTTTCTCCTATTCTGTAGGTTACCTGTTCACTCTGATGATAGTTTCTTTTGCTGTGCAGATGCTCTTTACTTTAATTAGATCCCATTTGTCAATTTTGGCTTTTGTTGCAATTGCTTTTGCCATTTTTCATCGGGAAGTCTTTGCCCATGCCTATGTCCTGAATGGTATTGCCTAGGTTTTCTTCTAGGGTTTTCATGGTCGTAGGTTTTACATTTAAATCTTTAATCCATCTTGAGTTAATTTTTGTATAAGGTGTAAGGAAGGGGTCCAGTTTCAGCTTTCTGCATATGGCTAGCCAGATTTCCCAGCACCATTTATTAAATAGGGAACCCTTTCCCCATTGTTTATTTTTGTCAGATTTGTTGAAGATCAGATGTTTGTAGATGTGTGGTGTTATTTCTGAGACCTCTGTTCTGTTCCACTGGTGTACATAACTGTTTTGGTATCAATGCCATGCTGTTTCAGTTACTGTAGCCTTGTGTTATAGTCTGAAGTTGGGTAGCATGATGTCTCCACCTTTTTCTTTTTGCTTAGGATTGTCGTGGCTATACAGGCTCCTTTTGGTTCCATATGAAATTTAAAGTAGTTTTTTCTAGTTTTGTGAAGAAAGTCATTAGTAGCTTGATGGGAGTAGCACTGAATCTATAAATTACTTTGGGCCTTATGGCCATTTTCACAATATTGATTTTTCTATCTGTGAGCATGGAATGTTTTCCCAGTTGTTTGTGTCCTCTCTTATTTACCAATTGCTACAAAGAAATAAAATACCTAGGGATACAACTTACAAAGGACGTGAAGGACCTCTTCAAGGAGGAGAACTATATCCCCTTCATTCTTTATGTGTACTTTCTGGTCTATATATACTCATTTGAGGCCTTCTAATGACTTTCTCATATAGTGACTTAAACATATATACAGATAGAGAAATGTAGAATAACATGTGCATAAATATACATATATCAGTTCTCCACAGAGAAACCACTTGCCATTGAGACAAGAATAGTAACAAATAGTAATTTGAATATGCAAACAGCACTAAATTTGTGTTTATTAGGGATTATTGTATTTATTTTTCATATATAGGGATCATAAAAATTGTTACTCAAGTGCATTTTGGTTTATTTCTTAAATGTTAAATATTTCTTAAATGTATGTGATGCAACAAAACATTAAGATATTGGTAATTGTGATTGCTACTCAGCCTTTTGGCTAATATCAAGTGAAGATATTGGTAATTGTTT